>NW_026623053.1:16967774-17270805 GCF_023065955.2 Ursus arctos
CAATCCTTATGCATAAGATGTTATTTGTGAGGCCCTTTAATTTTACTGAAAGAAGTCATTAAATTTGGATTGCCAATACAAATATGATTATATATGTTTTCTAAATAAAATGTTATTATGTTGCAACTGAACTCATCCATTTATTGTTTGTTTACCTAATGCTCAAACGCATGTTTTATTCATAGATGTCTGGGAGAAAAAAATTTTGCTTGATAATCACACCAAGCATATTTAACAAAAGCAATTCTCCTTTTATTAGTGAACAAGTTTAAGCAGAATGATTTCATTTTTTTCCATTTAGTTAATTCAGACTTGCAGAATCCCCAGTATACAGCTTTTGTTTCTCCCCTTGCTGCCTTTTATGTCTTTAATATATGCATGCCTATCCACTGATGGGAAAATATCATTTCCTGCAACTCTTCCTTTTTCCTTCTGGAGTATTCTCTCAGTTGATTTCTGGTTTTGGTTAGTTTTCACTAGTCAGTTCTTTCAAATCATGTGGAAGACAGACAGATCGAAGCCAAGTAAATAGTTCACTATCCTTTTGAAGATTTTAAACTCTCTTTCACTACAGTGAATTTGAATTCGAAACATATTTACTTAGTTCATTAAAAATAAATAATATATTTGTGTTTTTCATCAAAAATTGATAGTAGTCAAAAAGTGAAGATGTATGAATATTTATGAAATTGTTTTCATTACCAAATAAAGCATTTTAACAAAATGCTTGCAACTTTAGCAAAAAACAATGACCTATTAAATGTATCAACTTTGTCTGTTTATGAAAAAGAAATATAAATGTAAACACTCTCTTAAATGAATTCAAACGGTTTACAATAGATTTTTTTTTTTTTACCTTAACACAATATGCAGCTAAAAGCATTTAATGATCTGGAAATTTTAAATATATGTAAGTCTCAAAATATAAAAATGAATATTAATGAATCACATTCAAGGGGCTTTTAATTAAATGCTAAACTATTAAAAGAACACTTTATAACATTGCTAAGAATCTAAATTGTTTTAATTCCTGACCAATATAGCTTGGTCATTTTTCAAGCAAAATAATTGTAACAGTAACAATCCATCATTGCTAAATGAGTTAATTAACGTTGTATGGCTGTAAGGTTTTTGTTTTTGTTTTTAATTGCATAATACTAGTCCTGCATAAAACCGTTAGCTGGAAACATTCTGAAGTTACATAACTTTTCATAACTCCCAAGTTAAATTAGCTCTACCATAGAAAAACAGTAAAACAATGTACCCCCTAAACATGTTGCCCAAAGTGAATTCCAGAAGTTGCCCATAATTGCTTTTTTCTTTAAGACACTCTTTAGTAAAGACTAGCCTTATATTAATTCTAAAGTTCATTAAATATTAGTTCTTTTCTTGATTTATAATCTAGATAATTTTTACAACCCAAAGCTTAGTTAGCCTGCTTTCTATTAAACAAACTTCTTTATCGATTTTCTTTAAGCCCTTCATTTAAAAAGATGCCTTTGTCCTGAAACTAAGCATAGGACATTTGTGTCCCTTAAGAAAAATTTTAAAAACCTGAATAACAGCAAGTAAATTCTGTTAGAGATTTTATTCTATTTTCTACATTTGTGCACTTCTTTCAAAATAAAGTAATTTTTAAAAATAAAGAACGTGGATTTTTTTCTTAAGGCTTTAAGATGAATGAGGATTGTGTCTAATGAAGTCCCCTGAAGTAAGAGTAACTGCTGAATCATTATCTCGCAGAAGAATGTGAGTACTATTTCGCCCGAATCAATTATTTTTATCAAATGACTTTTCTGTCTGAATTGTTTGCTTTAAGAAATAAGGATGTTAGAGATAAGCAAAATTATTTTAATATGCATTTTTAGAGCTTTAGTATTCCAATTCCTATAAACCAAACTAAATGCAACAGAGCCAATTTCAGGCTGTTATGTACTGAAACTGCTTTTCACTGGAGCAGTGAATGTCTGGAGCTAATGCTCCAGGCTTGACAGGCAAAAATATCAGAGTTTAAAAATTTAAACATGAATAGTATTCTGCATTTAATAGGCTCTTTAGTCAGAAGGAAAAATATTTACATCCTAACAGAGCCTTTTTCTGGACTCGTGAGATGTGTGTTCTGAAGTATTTATCATCAAAGCTGTTTGTCAAGCAGGAGAAAGAGTAAATTTCCTAAAGAGAACCGAGCTAAGAGACACCCTTGTGCAGTGAGGCAGGATCAGATCTGTGCAGAGAGGAGGACAAAGCAATAGTTTGGTGCCAAAGAGAAGATAGTTCTTTGAAAGTTTTTTTTTTTTTTTAATTATCCTACAGATATACATAATGAGTGTTCAAGAAAGAACATACTTAGCAAAAAACCTTTTTGGGGAGCGGGGAAGAGAAAAAAGCATCCTGTGTGATGTGAGAGAACACATACAGACCGAAACAAAACAAACAATAAACAAAAACAGCCCAAATCAGCCACATTTGTTGTCTTCTAAAGCATGTGTTCTTTCAGCCAGGGATGGCCACCGTGTGAGGGGGAAAGCCCTCTGGTCAGCAAGTCATACTTTAGAAATACCACAGAGCGGATCACTGACTGGTTTGGAAGACGACTCTTGAATTCATAGCACCAGCGTCACGGCTATTTTTGCCTCCAGAAGGGGCACCTCCCAGACTGTCACAGATTTGCTTTTCGAGAGAGAAAAAGTTGTGAACTACTGTCAAAATGTATACAGTTCTGATTCATGTTCAACATTGTTCACAAACCACCTTGAGAATGTGTTTTGAAGCCCCTCAGTGGCCCAGAGCGAGCGCTACCTTTAATGTGAGAAGACAACGTAACAAAACGTAACAAAGAATCTGTCACCCCCACACATACACACACACAGACCCCAACATTTTTTAAGTTTGCCGTGGGGGGGAGGGAGAAAAGGAAAACAAATGTCATTTCTAATGAACAAACCGTAAAGTTCACAAAAATATAACAAAAGCAGTATTTTTGCCCTAGTAGAACAATTTCTGACGTAGAATAAATGAAACCAAGGTAAAACTTCTGAGTAGAATCAAGCATTGAAAGAATTGTAGAAAAATACTAGTGTTAAGTATTGTACATTCTTTTAAGACTTGTAGGATACAGTTAATGTAGTACCAATATTCTGTTACTCTGAAAACAGCTATAACGTAGTACCTCCTTATTTGTAATACAATAACTGATCATTCATAATACATGACTCAACAGTCCACGAAAAGCCCAGCTATGTGTCGGAAGTACAATAACAACACACAAATCATATAACAACTCAAATTCATGCCCTAAATTTTATTTTCAAAAATTGATTTTTTTTCTCATATTCAAATGCATATAAAAGTAAAACAAAACACGTAACTAAGATTATCCCCTAAACACGAATAGAACAACCTTTGGGGATTTTCAAGATCTTATTTTTGTAACAATAACTTAGTAAAAATAATTATTGGTAAGAGCAATTGAAATACACCATATATTTTAATGACTCGAATATTTATTTCTACTCCTTTTTGCATTAAGACTGTGGGAAATTTTTATTATAGCGATCAGATGGTGCACTGATGTGAGAAATGTTGCAAAGCATCCTGTTGATTGCTTCTAATTAACTGCAATGCTCTTGTGTTCTCAGTTTTAGCCGGCACACACTGCACAATGCCTTTTATTTTGCTCTGAATGGATTTTTACTTAAAAACAGCTGATCTCAATATCCACAGCATTTTGGCTTTTTTTTTTTTAATCTCTTAACATTTTCCTGGAATATTTTCTTTTCAATTTTAAAAGATAAATTTGAAAACATTTCTAAAGCATGAAGTATAATCAGTTAAATTAACAGCACTCGTGTGGTCTTTCACGTGTATTTTTTGCGTGTTCTATAGTACGTGATTACGTTCTCAAACCACATTTCAATTCCTCTTTAAAAGTTACACATCTGAGCGATGATTTAAGATGGAAATTCTGAAAAGCAATTTAGAGCATGCGGCTAATTCTTAATTTATTTTTTAAATTTTTGTTAGCAGGCTACTGAATAGAACAGAGCTGAAACATAGGACCCAAGCAAGGGGATGGAAAAGATTTCAGAATTAAAAGTATTAAATAAAATTCTTTGCACTCACCTTTCTCTGATGATTTAAGCTCAAGCAGGCCTGACAGAGAGAAGTCATGAATTTTCATCAACTTCACACATGTCATAAATTTAAAAACATTTTGATTTGCCCTGGGACCCCTGCATGTCTCTGAAAGCACAGTAACAGTGCTGTGCTGTTTTGTAGGTATAAACCCTATGAACTCCCAGAGCTCTAGAAGATATATTACTAATGTAAACAGCCTCTTAAGTGAAAAAAAAAAAGAGCATTAAATAACAGGAAGTTTCCAAGGAAATGCAGAATTTAAAATAGAGTATTATTAGAAGCAGTACACTTTCTATAATTTTAAGTGCCACAATTTTATCCATACACTAGCTTTCTGAGAACATATAATTATCTGACCCAAGAAACAGTCCTTTTGGAAAGAAAAATTTGTAACTTAAAAATTACAGCTAAGTTATTAATTTAGCCTAGTAGGTGTTGAAAGTGACTAAATAGTCCTCCTTTTGTGCATACGAGGGTAAAGTGTGACTCAGGTGAGCAGAAACGCCACAGTTTCAAAACGGCTATCAACGTCCTAATATTTCCAGGAGGAAGGCTAAGTATATTAAGTAAAGTGCAATAAAGACAGAATTTTGCCCTAAATAACATGTCCTGGGATTATCCTCCAAATACTTCTGTCTCTCTTAAAATTGTAAGAAAGCATAAAGACAAGAAATAAACATTAGGAGAGATTAATAAGGGCAAAGTCACCAATCATATAATGATATAAATAAAGTGACATTACCAATAACTTACACTGTGCCCTCAACTTGACAACTGAGGAAAATGAAGCCCAGAGAGGTACAGTGACTGCCCCAAGGTCTTTCAAAGACTAAGACATAGAGCTCAGCTAGAGACAAGTCTCTCAACTTTCGGTAGCTCTCTTTCTACGACACCACCCCTTCTTTGAAGGCACTGACAGAAGTGTCAGCTCAGGTGGATATCAGTCATACAGTAAAATAAAACAATGAGCAATGCCCTCTGGACCCTTGAAGGTACCCACAGGGCGGACAAAATTAACCCGTGATCTTTACCCAGTGCGCACAATCATTGTCCTTAAAAAGACGCCTCTTTGGAAAATACCTTTATGCCTTCCTTTTTGCTTAGCTTTGAGGATTTGTATCTATTTAATAAAACAGCACTCGTTAGCACTCTTATACCAAGGGCTGGGGGGAGGTGAAAACAACCACCAAATGGTCTCACTGTCACTAGTTTGTCCCCACTTTTAATCCATTCTCCAGTCTGTGGACTGCATGGTCTTTCTAAAATGCACATGTGATCATGTTTGCATTTTTTCAATGATTTTCCATCTGCTGCAAGATAAATCTACACTTCTTAGTCTGGCATTCAAGGGTCTTCAAGATGTTTAGCCCCTAGTACCCCATCAGTTTTACTCCGAACAGTCTCCTCACACTTCTTACTCTGGCAATACGATCTAGGTATGATTCCCTGAACAGAATATGCTTTTTACTGCCTCTGGGCCTTTGCACATACTTTTTCCTCCACCTGGACCTCTGTTTCTCCTTCAGGAGTGAATTCAAGGGTTACTTTCTCTCCTTCTGTCAAATATAGATGCTTCTTCCCTTGGGATCCCACAGCATTTTGCACAGACCTCGCATTACTCCACTCATTGCATCAAACTGTAATTGTCTATTTTCATGCCTGTCTCTCCAAATATTGTCTTTGAGGTTAGAGACATATCTTTTGCTCCATGCATAGAAATTCGCCTGGTGTAAGCACTCATGAATGTTTACTGATTGAATAAATAAATCAATAAACAGGCCATACATTTTTCTTATCATAAAATCTTTATGTCTTAGGGTGATACTGCCTAGTTCTTCTGTACAGTGTTGAAACTGAATGTGCATTGACAATAGGATACTTATATCCATCTCCGTTTTGGGTCTCTGTCAAAAAAGTATAATGTTATAAATACTTTTTCACTGTGGTGAGTTGACTTTGGCATGAACCTGGGGACAAAATACCAACTCCTATCTATATGCAAATGAAAAAGAGAATTCTTGGGAAAACAGCGGGTCCTCATTGTTCCAGACATTGGTAAAGAACATTTCGTCTTAGGGATCCATTTCTTGTTAGGAACACAAGTTGAAGGATGACCTGTAACCTGCTAAAAGTATAAATGCGTATTTGGATATACAGGCAGCAACATCCATATTTTCATGCCAAGTGAGTGCTTTAAAAGAGGATGTTTAGTCTTAAATGAATGGAATTTAGATTTGAGATTTAACTTATTTAGGGTGCTGTTGCTGTCTGACTCCCTCTAGTCTTCCTCATCTTGCTGAGCAAAGGCTACCGAATTGGAAATCCTCGAGACCCAGGGCGCCCGCTCAGGTGAAGAAGCCAGGGGCGTCCTTCGTACATAAGCTCACATTTTCCACTGGAAATAATACCCTCAGCCTCATTGTAAAAGGCTTCACATTCAAAATGGAACAGAATCTGCTAGTCTAGTCTTTTTTTTTTTTTTTAAGATTTTATTTATTTATTTGACAGAGAGACAGCCAGTGAGAGAGGGAACACAAGCAGGGGGAGTGGGAGAGGAAGAAGCAGGCTCATAGAGGAGGAGCCTGATGTGGGGCTCGATCCCATAACGCCAGGATCACGCCCTGAGCCGAAGGCAGACGTTTAACGACTGCGCCACCCAGGCGCCCCAGTCTTTTTTTAACATGTACATGATCTTGAGCCGGGCCCCAAATCAATGAAGAGAGACCCCAGTAGTTGCTGGAACAAACAGAAGGCAGAGGGCATCCCAACTCTGAAGCTACTTCCAATCTTTTGACTCCCACTCCCTCCACTCCATTGGTTCCATTGTGCCCCAAGGCTGCAGCCCCCCCCCCCCCCCCGCTCAGATGTGAGGGGTGCTCACTCAGGGCTAGGAGTTGGGAGCTCAATAACAGTAGCCATTGCTCTTGCAGAACAGATTCCCCTTGGCCATCGTACCACCTTCCCTGGAGCAGCCCTCTGGCGCATCAGCATTAACCATCAACGCTAGTTCTTAAGTTCTTTTCTAGCAGATGGGACCACATTGGCCAGTTCCCACCCCCACTCCCAAATGAAGGATAAGATTTGCTACCTTCTGGTCCCCTCACCCCTTCAGAAGAGGGCTACTCTTTAGCATTTTTAAAGGTCTTGGAAGGTGACTGTGCCATAGAGAGTTGAAGTCTGGAATGTAAAAAGAGATGAACTCGAAGGATTTTCCAAGTCATTAATTTTTAGGGTTCATTTTGTGTTACATGTAAGCTTTGGGGGTTTTGTTTGTTTTAAACACTGCGGTATTACCTCAAACAGCTTTCATGGGAGTAGGCAGGGAAATGTAAGCGATTCCTCTCTTGCTAACTAGCGTAGAATGGGGCTTCTTTTCTGGTGTTTGAGTCAAACCCCCCTAGAATTTTAACAATTTTTTTGTTCACATAAAAAAAGAAAAATGTTAATACCCCTTTTTCTTTTTATTTTTGTACATCAGAGACGATTACAAGGTAAATAGTAAGCATGTTGCACAAATTCATTTGTTCAGCAAACTTACTGAACAGCTATTATGTGCACGGATACATACAAGATACTAACCGAGGGACACACAAAGGGAAAAAAAAGAATACGGCTGTTTACAGCTCTGAATTTAACAATGTGAAATGTGACACAGGCTTAGAATTTCCTTCTGTCCACCTGCTATCTGTTCTCTTGAAAGAAAAACTTCTCTGCCAGGAGGTATTAGTCAAGATGGAAAATGTTCATCAGCATAAATTCTAAGTTGATAACTTCATAAGCAAGAAAAAATACACCTATGTCTTCAAACTGGGTGCAGCCATTTGAAACTTCCTCACACACTTGTAAAAGGACATAGGCTTTGGGTTTTTGAGGGTCTGAAATGAATCCATTACATTAAAATGGCTCTTAGTAGCAAGAGCAAGTAATTATTTGCATTATAAGCTGATAAAATGGAGAATTAGGCATATCCGTACAAGGTCTTTTTTTATCCACTTTCATAGAGGTTCTCTCCCATTTCTGCTTAAATGAATTTGGAAGATTGTTCATCATTCAGTATTGTTTAAATTATAAGGCATGTATCTGTCATCTGGTTTTTAAATATTTTCCCCTTTGCTACTGTAGATGGGTAATGTCCACCTTCATTCTTTAAGAATACGCTAATGTAATGATAGTCTAATTTTGACAAAAAATTAAATTAGTTTTTTTATATCTCACATCTAGAGACCTCCCGACATATTAGAAAATACAATATTCTTCTAAAAAATACACTTTGCTAGCCTTCCTGAACACTCATACTTCAGTGAATTGTACCTTTCTGTTCAAAAAAATGCAACAAGGCCTCTCACAGAAGCAAATCCCCTGGAGAAAACTTTATTGATGAAGTCAGTCTACTTACTTTTCATGGTACCTACTGGTAAAAGTTATGGCTTTATCCTCAATCATGATAGTTGATTCTAGACCCCAAAGCTGTTTCCCATGTAAGAGAGTAGGAGAAAAGGGCCTAGCCTGACAACAAAGGAGACCCAGGAAGTCTCGTTTCACCCTATGGTTCTTTTATGTTAGACGTCTAGATTTTACATCCTCAAGGAAAAAATGCTAATGTTAGAGTGAGATGTAGTTTGCTTTTACAATGTCCCTGTATGCCAAATACCTACTTGTTTCAATGTGAGGTAGGAAAAAACTATTTTTATGTAATCTCAATTTTATATAATTTCTCTGAAAGTCAAGTGCCTAAATCTTATTAAGTTAGCAATAATTTCTCTATGAAAGCAAATGTGAACAGGCAGAAGTTTGTTCTATTGACAAAAAGTTATAATCTTCCAAATTTTATTAAAAGCTCTTGTTCTTCCCCCCTACTACTGATAAGGGACATTTTTCCTGATTTTTGCTCCTGTTAGTAACGAGAATCCTATTTCTATTTACGGCCGTTTTCAAAATTGGGACTATCAAGTAATGCACTCACAACTTACTTTTCAAGGAAACTGCTTGAGAGCTCCTGTGTCATTCCCTCCCCGCCCTTCCCACTAGCGAATTCCCCCAGAGGGATTTATTACAGATATGAAGTGGAGAATTTAGAAACAGGGCTGATTGGTGGACCCTCCTGCTGCCACTAAAGTTTTCCTGATACCTTCTAGATGCTACTGTAGGATTACATGACTGATTCACTCCTCTCCTTGTCTGCTGGCAGCTAAATGGGAATACTGGCGAGCTGCCAGAAGGGTAGGTAGCCAACCTGCTTGCCCTTGATTGTGCCTGCCAGCTTTTAAATAACAGAAGTAGGGTCAAGTAAGTGAAATCACGAACTGAGGAGAGTATTCTGAGAATGCAAAGGCAGTTAATGTCCTTCCAAGCCTCAGATGGCTGGCAACCCTTGGCAGAGTAATCTATGATTTGTGGCACCTGACCCTTCCACTGTGACTGTTATCTGTGTATTCACTAGAAACATATTTACAGAATCTCTCCATTAGCAAAGATGCCTTGTGTGTGATTACCCAATTGTCACGGTCACACTAGGGTTTTGATACAGTTCCTATTCACAAATGAAAAACTGCCCTAAACTGCACACAGGATGGATTTAAAGCAGGGATCTTCAATCCCTAGATCAAGACTTCTCTGGGTAGATCTCAAAGAGATTATCACGGTCTTGCTTCCCCTTCTTCCTTACCCCAAGACCACATTCCCACCTCCCCCCCCCATCCATGGCAAGACAGAATCTCCTTTATTCCCTTGAACCCTTGCGAATTCTTAATAAAGTTAAGAATAATTAGCAATTAGAATTATCCAAAAAGATGAGCCTGTTTAAAATAGACTCCATCCCAGAAAATATTGGAAGAGAGCACCACTTGCTTAAATTAGTTAGCATTGCTCACATTTACAGGGTACTTACAGCCAGGAAAGTACTTTCTCCTCGTTTAAAATGTTTTAGTGACAAAGGCAGACAGAGTGAGGTTGTAGGCTGGCTTTCATTCTTATGGCATCAAATACGGAAAACACTAAAAAATTTTCTCTCTGACAGGTGACAATGAGAACACTTGCTATTAAAAAGTTTATTGGGAAGTTTAAAAGGTGGCATCTCCCTTTCACCCTCAAATAAATGGCATTGAGGTCCTCCGTGCCAGAAAATTTCTCTAGTTTACATCTCACGTTGGCTCCCACCTCTCTCTTAACTGATAAAGGCGAAGCAGTATTTTAGGGAACCGGATCAAACTCACTAGGAGCAAATAAGTGGTTATGAACCAAAAACTGAAAAAGGGATAACCCAGACTCATCGTCACCATGTGTCTCCCAAATGAGATTTTCCGAAAAAAATAAAAGTAACGAAGTCGCGCCACATGAATAAATGCAGGCGATGAGCTCACCACAGATGAAGCGATACTACTAAGGTGACCTGACTCGACAGTAACCGCAGGCGACCCTTAGGAACTGCGCCGGGGTTAAATGCCCTGAGAACTGCCGAGACGCTGACGACCCGGGCCCCTGACCCTGCGCAGCCCGTCAGACGGCGGCGCCCAGCGGCCCGCGCTCTAGGCCGCTGGGGCCTGGCGAGGAGACGCTAGAGGCCGGCCGCGGGCGCTCCGGGCCCGGACCCCCGCCAGAGTCAGGCCGCTCGAGGCCCGACGCCGGCCGGCCGGTCCCCGGGCAGGGGAAGCCCCGGCGGAGGAGAGGCCACCTGCCCCCACCTCCCGGGGCCAGTGTGCGCGCGGCAGGCCGCAGGGCGGGAGCGAAGCCCCAGCGGAGGCCGCAGTGAATCCCAGGGGCGGCTCCGGGCGGACGCCGCGCTCGGGCGGACCACGCCGGCTCGGGCGGACCACGCCGTCTCCGGCGGACCACGCCATCTCGGCAGTCGCCCCGCGGCGGCCGGGCGCCTTCGAAGAAACTCCGCCGCGGGAAGCCAGACCCCGGGCGGGCGTCCACTGCCGGGAGCCCACGCAGGCTGCGTGGCCAGCGAGCGTGGGAGAGCTCGGCGCGGGAGCGGGACGTAGGCGCTCTGTCGGGGACACGGGGACTCCCGGAGCTTGGGCGCCCCTTGCAGCTGGGAGTCATCTCGACGTGTTTCTTCCCAGGCGACCTGAATTCAACCCCTATGAAGATGCTCCAGGCATGAGCGAGTAACAGGGGAAGAAGAAGAGGAAGAAGAAGGGGAAAGGAAAGGAAAGGAAAGGAAAGGAAAGGAAAGGAAAGAAAGAAAGAAAGAAAGAAAGAAAGAAAGAAAGAAAGAAAGAAAGAAAGAAAGAAAGAAAGAGTTATTTAAATGGGGGAGGGGCAGGCGGGAGGAGTAGGAGGAAACCGTACAGAAAAGAAATCCCCATTACCACCAAAACCGTTTCTGAGAAGTCCCGAGGTTTTACGCGCGGAGATTTCACTTTAAAGCCTGGAAAAAAAATATTCCACTGCTTTTAATTGAAGTAAACAAAGTGCAACAAATCCTAACTCAAATATGATTGCAGTGAGATTAGGGTCTAATTGCTTAGGGTTCAGGTGGAATCTGCGGGCTAAATCCTACAGGGCCAATCTGAATTTCACAATCATTCTGTCAAAAGGAGAGCGATGAGAGCCCACACGCTTCCTAACAAGTCATTTTTAACAGTTACAAGCTTCGCACAAAGACCACACAGGGCGCCTAAGAGATGCAAATCTAATCCCTGGTCATTCTACGGGCCTTCAACAAAGATGTGCTAAACCCTAATAGAAAAGAAATCAGTTCTCTGTCACCAGCCCCTAGTAAAATCTATTAGAGAATGGACAGAGCCCCATCTACAGCAGTTTCTGCAAAGGTTAAGGACAAGTACAAATAAGAGGGACCCAGTTTTGTTTTCCGTGTGAAATATCGGGAGAAGCTAACCCCAAATGAGTGACGGGATTCGATCCGTGGCTTCGCATTCATTTGAACGCTAGAAAAAAGTAAACACACACATTAAGACTTTTGAAGACTCCGTTTCTGAATTTAGGAGAGATGAAACAAATTCCCCCCAAAGTTGAAATCTTTGCCTCCGAAATTATCGAAGAATATAAAGGGGAAAGAGAGGCGAACGCGCGGGTCCAAGAGAGAGGACCCGGGCTTCTGGAACGGGCCGGGCGGACTTCGCGCTGCAGCACCTAGTCCTTCCCGAGAAAAGCCCCGACGGCGGAGCCGCCTCCAGGTGCCGCCTCGGGTTGCGCGCGGCCCCTCGCAGCTGGGACCGAGGGGCGGCGGCCCTCCCTCCCCGACTAGCCGGCATTCGGCCCGGGTCCCTCTCCCCGACCTCACCCTCGGACCCCGGAGCCCGTGGGGAGGAGGCCTGTGCTTCACAGGTCGGGACGCGTCTCAAATGTGACCTTCTGCAGTCACCCATCAAATGAGACCCAAACTAACACCTGTGTCATGCTGGAGTATTAAAAGGGTTAATGTGTTGCAGCTAAAACAAATCACAGTGCGTTTGAGACTCTTAAGAAAGTAAGGGCCCCGGGGCTCCAGGCCCCTGGGAGAAGGAAGCCCGAAGCGGGCTGGGCCCCGGGCGGGGTGGGGGTGGGTGGAGGGAAAAGACCGGTCCTGGAAGGTAGGTGATGTGTGTTGGGGAGGGGGGGATGGTTTCCCTTCTCTCCGCGGAACTGAGCCCCGGCGGCGGGGCAAGCCCGGGTCTTCCCCCGCGCCGCCGCAGTCGCGGGGCCCAGAGGCTGGCAATGCCCCGCCGAGCCAGACCCGCCCGGGGAGCCGGCGAGGGGGGAGCGAGCCCGGCTCCGCGGAGGGATCTCGAGGGCAGACGCGGCCCCGCCCGCTGCGCGCCCGCGGGAGGATGGGGCCCGACTGGGTAGCAGGGAACCGGTCGCCTTCTCAGGACCCGCCTTCCATCGTGGGAAGCGGCTCGGGCCCGGCGCTGGGAGCTGGGGGGCGGGCTCGGCTCTCAGTCCCAGCGGAATCGCCCTGCCATTTTCCCAGGCAGCTGGGGCTCCCTCCACGTGGTACCTCCTTCGAGGCCGCGCTGGCGGGGACAAAAGAGGGCGCTGTCCAACAGCCAGGGTCGGAAAAGACCGAGAGTCTCCCCTTTTTCTCAAGTTCCTTCTACAACTGCATGGAGGAGGGGTGGGGCACTTGTGTGAAAGACAGGATTGTTGTCTGTTTTCCCGGAAGTTTCCAGAAACCACTCAGAAAGAGTGGCTTCGCCCTCTAGCCCCAGGCTCCCCTGAATTTTTTCCCTCTCCAAGGTGTAGAGCCCAAATGGCCAGACTGGAGTTTAGGAAGCGAACAACAGTCCCTGGCCCTTCAGCTAGCCCTTTAATTTGCTCTGGCAGAAAGTCTCTCTTCTTAAGGTCTAGCAGGGGGAAAGGAAGAGGTTGCTAGATTTGCCTCTCAGTTCAGAGACAGACCGCCGTATGCACAGGATACACATCTGCTTCCCCCTCGTCCCTCTCTGTGCCCGTCCAGGCCAGACGCGTGCATTAGGTCGGGGCTGTAGTCCTTCCTTCGCATCTGTTGACATTAATTGAATTTCTCTGCGCTGCCGCTTCTCCTTGCTTCTGTCATTTTTCTCGCTAGTCCTCTGATAGGCTGACCTTGGTGGTTCACTGGTCCTTTTACTTCCCGCTCCCCCCCCACACACACAACGGGCCTCCCATATGGGCTTTACTGGCTTTCACTCTATATGGCTTAGCACATCCACTTCGTCTGTTTTTTCTTTTAGTACCGACATTAGGAAAATGACACCGAATTGCCTGCAAAGTGTGACTGCAGCTGTGAGGCTGAAATTGGACAAGCAAGCCAGTAAAGCATAGGCATTGCAATGGAGAAATAAAAACCAAGTAGGATGAAGTAACGAATAAAAAGTACGTGATAGAGTCACACCGGACTATAAATACAAGAACACGTGCTCCTGCAGGTGATCTTCAGGTCCCAATCGAGGTGTCCCACATCTGCTTTGGGAGACAGGGTGGGGGTTCCCTGAGGAAGGCTGGCTAAGTTTCTTCTCCCCCATTGGGATTGCTCCCGAGGGTGGGCCAGCAGTCCCTAGCCTGTGTGTCCTTGGTCCCCAGCGAGGTCCTGGAGGGTGGGAAGGAATCACTACACATCAGCCACCACTCCTAGATATGGGCACATGGTCACCATGTCTCTCTGGTGCTGTCAGGTGGCTGGAACTTCCTGCTCTGGGAACCTGTTCTGGCTCTCTGCTGTTCTGGAACACATTCCTGTGCACCCCCTCTGTCTACCCAGCCAAGACCAGGCTGGGCTCTGTCCTTGCTTGGGTGAGCTAGCTCACCTTCGCCCTAGCGAACTGGGTCTTACTGGTCCCAGCCTCACCCTCACCTCCTGTCAGTTGCAGGAGTTCTGTCCTCTCGGTTTGCAGAAATAGGGAGCCTGAAGACTCCCTGTTGTCGGCGGCCTGCCTGACCTTCCCACCTCCACTCGGGATGGATTAATGCCTCAGGACCACTCACTCTTGCTTAACCACACAGAATGAATTCTAGAGAGGAAAAAAAAATCCAGTGAGTTTACAGCTGGGGTGTGTGTGTGTGCGTGTGCGTGAAGGATGTCTTTAGATCTTTGTGGTCTCTGTAACTTGACATCTGTTAAAGAGAACACTGGGGCTTTTAGGAAGTCTTGCAGAAAACTGAGCAAGTCGGCATGAGCTGTGCAGAATCCTCCCCCCAGCCGCCCATCTATTGGTTCTCCTTAGATCTTCCCAGAGGTGAAAATGCTTTGCAAGGACGTTTAAAAACACGCCTGCCTAAGAGGCACTAACTTGAGGAGGTTAATAAATTATCCCCTTTTGAAATAAAAATGGAATCAGCATTAAGCACATACTCTTATTAGACTGAGTTTCTTCCTACCAGAAAGTTCGTTAGATGTTCGTATCTGGGCGGAATGTCTCTTTTCCATAGGAAAACTCATCAAAGAAACAGCAGCAGTTAGCTGGCTTTGTTTGATTTTGTTTATTTGTCTTAAGAAAGATCGTGTTTTCAGATCGTTTAAAAAAAAATCCCTTCAGATTAGGGTTTGGATCATCATCCTGACCCAGTGAACTAATTATCTGTATATTCTGGGGTCAAACTTAACAGGAAATTTCGACTCATCTGCACACCAGACTTGGTGTGGTTTCCAGAAGGGGCTGGGAACGGTCGGTAGACAGCTCAGAGCCGAGGTTGTTCGGGCAGAAACTGACACCCGGCTGGAGAGTCACCTGCTAGCCTCGGGTGGGGGGAGGTGGAGAGTGGGAATGCGGGGGAGTTGTTGCGAGGCTGGGTGGGAGGACAGAGGGTGGCCGTGGGCTGCGCGAGGGATGGAAGACCGCGCGTGGGCGGGGTGAAGGCCTTGAACGGAGGCGGGAGAGGGGGGAGGTCGAAGGGGGTGGGGAGTGCAGAGGCCGCGGGCGAAAGGGGGAGGTCGCGTACATCGGCTTCTCTTGGTTCTAGAACTGAAACTTTCTACGTCGAGAGACCATAAAATAGCTCGAGATTTTAAGTGCCCACACTTCTAGCTGAGTCCCCTGACAGCAAATTTGAAACCGCGGGGCCTCTAGGGGCCCTTGGGTCTTTGGTGGTGCAACTGGGAGGCCGCGGAGCCGCCCCTAGGGCTTTGGTCTCAACTCTGCCCCCGGGCCCCGCAGACACCCTGCGGGCCCCGAAACACCCTGGCAGGGTTTCGCGACTCCAACCCGCGAAATTTTAGCCCCGAGCAACCTCTTCTGGAGGCCCTTTCTTTAAAAACAAGTTTAAATTCTATATCAAATCTTTTACCCATGTACTCTTCACTAATGACTATTAACCAGCACCAAGGAGAAGCACAAACACGGTTTCTCTCTCACCTTTCTTGCTGTTCCTCTCCCCTCTCCAACCATGGAGTCTCAATTTTCTAAGCAATTAAGCTATATATACACCAGAGAATATTCGATTTCAAATACACCGGGACTAAAGATTGATGCATGCGGCCTGAGGCTAGAAGAAAATATTTAGTGCTTGCCTGTAGATTCTGTCACCCATCATCTGCTCGGAAAGCGCTCTGTATCTTTCAGCGTGTCCGGCTCTTATGATTGCAAATGGCCCTGTTTTCAAATGGAAATAAGACTTGCAAACTGATTATGTGTATTGAATCGGAATCACTCCCTAGATCCTCTTGTTTAAAATGTATTGAAAAAAGGATGATGGCTGCAGACCTCTGTAACCAGCTCCCTCTCTTCTCAGGGAGGTCGATCTATTTTGCAACTTTTTGCCATTTGAGCTTGTTTCAGCTAGATAATTACGTTCCCATTGTGCTACCGGCCCAACGCAGAGGCAGTACACGCTCTGCCTTTCAGCCGGTTCCCCTGCCCTCTCCACTAGCGTCCAACGCGGAAAATCACATACGCCACATACTTATCCGTCCGCCCAATACTTGGACCCAAAGACCAGCTCTAAGCGGCATGACTCAGCTGTCACAAACACCAACAGAACTCCAGCACTTTCACCAGGCAGCAGTTCCTCTCCTCTCCCTTCCCCTCGTTTCCAGTCCCCTCTCCTTTCCTCTCTTCTCTGTTGTGCAGAACCACATACACACAACCCTCCAGCTTCCACAGACACCAACCAACAGAATCTAAGTATTTAGCCATGTGGAGAATTTTCAACAACTAATTTTGGGTTGGCGTGGCATTATCGTTTGTAGAAAACAGTTCATGACAGAAAGGGCGATTTCAACTGTTGGAGATGCATGGAGCTCCTTGTGCGCTACCATAGATCTCAAAGATGTTCTCTTTACCCTCAGCCAGTGCTAGATTAGGGCTGGGATGGGTTGGCTTTTTGTGGAATATTTCCAAAGATTCTCGCATTTGATGTCCGCATGACGCCAACGTGAAGTGCATATAGCTTTCCAAGCTTTCCCGGCTATGTGCGTTGTAGATATGATAGAATTTCCAAAGTTTACTACACTCAGGCCTCAGCCTCAGCGGTCCAGCCAGGAAACACGAACGCACACTTCATTTCATAGTGCAGGCTGGTGAGTGGTAACGAACTAGCTACAACTTCTGTCTGCCCTGGCTAGGGGCGGGGATGTATGCTCTGTGCACGCCTTTGGTGAAAGGGTTGCAATTCTTTCTGAAGCACACTCAGAAGGGGAGGAAGAAGCCGTCACTGCCTAACTCGGCACCCTCCCCCCCCCTTAGACCCCACCCAGAAAACGGCGCCTTGCAGACCTCAAGGCACCGTCGAGTGGCCAGGCGGGGAGAGAGGTTTAATCCTCTTTGGCTTCAGAGTCTCCCTCTGAAAAAGCCTGTCGCTCCAAGTCTGTTTAGAAACCCAGTGCTCTGGGGGCGCCTGCAGGGACCCTAACCATGCCGGGTTTGCTGTATACACCGGCATAGCCAGATTTGTTAAACCATTGACCTGTTCTCCTAGGTTAGAACCGAGGGAGCAGCCAGCCAGAGGAACCAGCTCTCAGTCCTCTTCGTGTCATTACGGTAATTCCCAGGTTTACATCTGCGCGCGCGCACTCAACTGTGTGTGCCGGGGAGATCAGGTAAATCGGTAGCGCGGACCAAATAAACCCTTGTTTTCCTAGGGCTTTGGACACTTTCTAGCAGCAGTATTGAGAGGGAGAATGCTAGGCAAGGTGGAGGCCCTACCATTCTGGGTGATTTTCCACAGAATGGCTCCATTTGATAGTGACCGGGGAAGGGTATCCGAGGACACTTTTCATTGCCTAATATCTCTGATTTTGTAGAAATGACATTATCAACAACCACCGAAAACCCGAGAAATGCAACCTTTAGCCCTCTACCAACACCCTGGTGTTATTGACAATTTCATCTAGCAATCAGACAGGATTCCTAGAAATGTGGGAAAGGGAGAGAGAGGGGGAAAGTTTGTCTTTTTTCTTGTTGCCGGACTACACTCAAACCTGCCCTCTTATTTCCAACACTCTGTGAAGACCAGAATAGGAGGGACGTTTGCTACAAATGAGGGGTAGAAACATTTCCCTTTGATTTTGTTAGCTGGCCCATAGTGTTCATACTAACGGTATCTGTTAGTGGAAATATAAGTGTGGCAAGTGACAATTTTTGTTATAGATTGTTTCAAGAAGTCTCAGCTACAGCTGTGTGTCTCAGACAGCAGGCTCATTTTCTTTAAGAAGAAATTTTAATATTCCCCCAAACACAATTAGTTCTCCAGAATTTTACAGGAAAATAAATTGATATTCCAATTTTAAGTAGACAAAATTAAAGAAAGTTTTTCTTTACTTGATTTTTTAAGGGACACTCAGTTTCATGTGGCATCTTAATTGAGGTAATGAATGCATTCAACTTTCTTGCATCTAACAGGTTCAGTAAGATCCTCTACAAAGAGAATCCTACATTAAATTTTTTCTTTTTGAATATCATATAAAATAGATATATGAGATAGATACGTATGTGTATACTGCTATAATACATACAGAGACAGGGGTCTGTATGCATCCACTTACACCTACAAATGGAGTGGGCAGAATCAGATGTGAATATTGTAGTGAAGGGGAAAATCCTCTTTCACAAGACCTATTGCCTTCAATTAAAAAACATGTTTATTTCCATTTCAAGCAGAACAATAACAATAATCCACTTATATTGTTGTGTTCTGCAAATAACTAAAAAAGAAATAAAACGGGGAAATGGATTTAAATCCCATCCTTTCCAAAGTTCATTACAACTCATAATAACAAAGACAATAAATATTTAGGAAGCAGAGACAAAGTGGGAAACATCAAATGAGAAGCCCGGGGCTGTGCCTAGATGCCCTCCAAGTAGGGCATTAGGTCACTCTCAGAGAGAAACACAGCCCGCCACTTCAGCTGTGGCTTCGGATGAGGCAGAAACTGTGCTGTCAAGTTGCTGAAACTGCTCCTGCTCTGCTCCTTTGAGAATCGTCAGGTTGAGAAACACAACTACACGGGAAGAGGGAGCATGCGGACCCCGGGCCTCCCTTTCAGTAACACACATTCTTTCCACTGCTCTTACCTATGCCCAATGCTCCAGGCACAGAGGGTGATTGGGCATAGGGCTCTCCTTCCAGAAGCAACTGCCCAAGGAAGCACAAGAAAATGTTCTGTGCTCCAAGTTGAGGCAGGAGCCCAAATCGGGCCCCGCAGAGGGTGGCCTGGAGCCAAGAAGAACACAATTGCACAACCACAAACACACCAGCCAGGAAGTCAGGGAGGGCCAGAGGAAGGTGGTGTCCAGCATCTCTTAAGAGGAACCTGGCTGAGCAAGGAAAACATTCGGTGTCATTCCTCCCAATACTCCTGTCTGTCACTTTCCTTCCATTCTAAAAGAAAGATGCATTCACAGCAAACAAGCCAGCAAACCATGCCTAAGAGCCATATCATCTCAGATTCCCATTTCCCAACAGGCTTTCTAGTTCTCCACAAATAATATCCCCGCTCACTCGGCTCCCTGCTCTAATAATTGGGGGAGGGGGTGAGCCATGTCTAGAGAGACTGGAGACATTCGATCAGAATTCAAGGCAGCTTCTCACAACTCTCTTGTTTATAGAAAATGAATGTCTGCCTGGCTTGCTTTTAGTTCTGGAAAGGGGTCAGTCTTTATCAGCACGGTTCACACAGATCCTGGATTTTTTTCCCTTATCTTAAATTGACCCGCTTTTAAGATAAAGACATAATAGAGAAAGCATTGACCTTACCTGGTCCCTAATGAGCTGGAAGTCAGAAAACCCCGCTCTCATTTCCTCTCATCTCGAGTCGCCTGAGAAGAGTCTCGCGCTACCTTTTGGGCACCGCGCCTGGAGATAGCCCCTCACCGACGCGCGTGCTTACGCCGCCGAGCGCGCTCGCAGAGTGTGCGGCCTCCAAGTCCGGGAATTCCTCCCCCGGCTCCCCAAATCGGAGGCCTCGATGCCAGCCCAGGCCTAACCCTGCCCCCGGGAGGATTTAAAAGCTCCCTGGCAGGCTCCCCAGCAAGTCTTCCCTTGTGAAAGGCCAAGTCCTAAGCCGTGGGAAGAACACCTGCCTCCTGCGAGGCCCAAGCACTGGAGCGCGGGGCCTCGTCCGCCTCCAGGACTAAGTGCCCCGAGCGTTTCTCGCACCATCGGCTCCGGCCTGGGTCTGATTTCACTCGCGGGCCCCAAGCTACCTCCCTCAGGGCCAGCCCCTATCCCAGAGCCGCTGCCCCGGCTGCTGAGGCATTCCCTGCCCCCACCCACCTCCCGGCCTTGAGGACTCCAGCTGTACCCACAAGTGTCTCTGTTGGGGGCGGCGGCAGCCTGGACTCCCTTCTCCCCTGCTCAGCGCATCTCTGTCCCGCTCTTCTCGCCTGCCCCGAACCCAGCCCTGTCCCCGGCCTGGCCGACTGAGAGGGCGGCTTTCCTCCCTCTCCGACCCACAGCTCCGGGTTCCCAGGCTGGGGCGGGGGTGGTGTGCCGCTTTGGGATGCTAAACATCAAACAAGCCAAGCCTGGGGTTTCAGGCCCCGAAGCCACTAGAGCCGCTCTCCAGGGCTCTCGAGAAAGTCCCCGTGTTTACTTGGCAGGGTGGGGGTGGGGGAGAGGAGGAAGGGGGGATGCTGTCTGCAAAATCTCCCCCACTCTCCGCAGCCGTCGGGGCTTGGGGATGGGTGGGGTACTTAGGCGGGGGCGCTCAGCTTCTCTGGGATCTTGGAGCGAACTGCGCTGCCCGCCCCCCTACGTGGGGAAGCTTCTGGCTCTTCCAGCACTTTAGCGCCAGGGACATCCCCAGAAGGCCGATTTCTCCAGGCCGGAACCTGGGCCAGAGATGCTGGAGACCTAGGGAAGGTCCACTCCAAGCGAAAAGGCCAATCGGCTTCGCAGGGGGGCACCGAGATGTGGGGTGGGGAATGTGCCCAGGCTGAGGTCTTTTGCTGCACCCAGCGCGCACATATTTCCTTATTAAAAAGCTTCACCTTGCGTTCCAGGGCCACTTCCTGAAGCTACTACAATCTCCCGGCCAGGAGCTGGAGCTGGTGGACCCCGGGTGAAGGATGGAGAGAAGCGGCCAAGTCTCTGTTCCTCTGGGTCCCATCAGCAGACCCCGCTGAACTCACTTTCCTCCCTCCTCCCCCATCCCCAACAAGTAAACAGACTTCAAACTAAGCCGGCTCGAGGTGGCAGGGAGAAGAATGTATTTCATAAAACTCCATCCAGCGCAAGGGCGTTAAGGCCAAGGGAACCACAACCTACTAAATTTGTGACTCTCAGGTGCCCTCTCTGGGCTAGGATGGGGGGAGGGGGCAGCTGCCCTTGCCGTTGTTGGGCACCGGGGCGCCGCCCCAGACCAGACTTGTGCTGGGCCTGGGGCACGTTAACCTCCCATCCCCACGGAATTAGAATCTTAGAGCAAGCATCTCCCCCGCCAAGCCGCCCCCCCAGCTGTGATTTGACCACATACACAACCTGTCCCGGGACCACAGCTGCTCATTTCAACACAAGTGTTCAAACTTTACTGATTTTTGCTTGTTTTCCAAAATGTGAGGCCTCCTGAGATTTTCCCCAACCAGCACACTCTGTAGACCCAAGCAACCATCCTCGAATTCTCTGAGTCTCTTCTGAATATTGGAAATCATATCTCAGCAGCCAGACCCAGGAGATGAACCCCTTCCTGGCCCCTACTCGTAAGGTATCAGGGGAGGGGAGCCCCCAGGAAGTCAACAAAGAGGGACTGCCGGTCTGGAGCAAGGCCTTGGCCTAGACAATTTCTCTCACAAGTTCCTAGGGTTGGGGTAAGGCGGCAGTTGGGTGAAAAGAGAGATGGAGACAGAATAAGAGGAAAAGTAAGGAAGAAAAGATGAAGAGAGGCAAGAAAGGAAAAAGAAAGATGAAATTCTAGGCATGAAGTGAGTACAAGCCAAGTATGAATCTATCCCCCACAAACACTTCCAGGCTAAGAGGGACCCGCTCTGCCGCTTTTGCTAGGTAGGTTTATCAAGGGTGACACAGAAGGGGCAACAGACCATCTAGGGACTGATTTCCCTCTGTCCAGAACCACACCTTCCTCGTCCCCTCTCCAGGGCAACCCTGAGATTTCCCCAACAATCACATCTGGGCACCAAAGAGACCAGGAAATTCAAAGTAGAAAGAAAGATCGAAGATGATTTTTTTTATTATTATTATTTTGCTGGGGTGGCCCGGGTGGGAATAACAGCAAGAAGTAGAAAGTTGGGAACAGGAGAAAGATTCCTTACTACAAAGATATTTAGGAGCCCAGAGATGGAAACCGGTGGAACAAAGAGGGAAAGCCCAGCTTCCAAAGTCCTGCCTTCAGGGTCCCCAGGCCAGTAGCCAAGTCAAAAAATTTCCCAAGACCAGAAGGACCCTCAGAGGCTAGGGATCCATGTCCAACCCTGCATGGGGATAGCTGTTTTAGAGCAGAAATGAGACCCAGATAGACTTCCCCACTTTTGAAAACAGCCTCCCACCGAATTCTAATTCCAACGCAGCTCTGCAGCAGATTAGAAATAAGCTTTGGTGTTGAAAGCTACAGGGACCATCTGTTCAGTAAAAATGATTCCTCATTCAGAATTATTTAAAATGTATGCTATTTAAAACGTTTTAAAGTTTTAATCGTTGACTTAGCTGTATAAGACCACGGTAGACACTTCGAAGTTTTCAAAAAACAGAAGCCTGGCTTTGAAAACTAGTCCTTTGGTCTCTTTCTCTTCTGTTCTCCCTTTCCCTCCTGACTGAAGTAGTTTAGCTTTTTTCCCTCTCTACTGCCAAGTCCCAGGACTGTTTAAGGTTTGGTTCTACTCAATTTGGGGATGGAACAAAACTCCATTTCCCTGCGGGACAAGGACTCTGGGCCCAGCTTCTTAGCTGGTTTAGGATCCCTTTAGCTCCCAAACAATTCCAATCCCATCAGGCCAATGACGAGCCACCCCCAACACCACCACCAAAAAAAAAAAAAAAAAAAAAAAAGCCTTTTAAAGCCAAATCAAAACCAAACAAAAGGTAGACTTTTAATCAGAAAAAGAATCCTTTTAATTTGTATAATTTATTAGAAGCTTCTTAGGAACTATATTTAAGCCAGATATCTACATAAGTTACAACAGAAAAAGACTGACACTGCAAATACCAAACTGCCAAATAATATACACAGATCTGTCAATGCCCATAAAAAATATGATGGGCTGGGGGCAGGGACTGGGCTTTTTTTTTTTTTTTTTACAACAAAATGTACAGATTACTAAAAACTAGGCGTGTTGTCCAACTTTTGACAGCGTTTTACAGCTACAAGTTCACATCAAACATAAAACAATTTTAGCCTGGGCTCTTCCCGGGGCTGAGCCTGGGCAGCCAGCGGGCGCTGGGAGGGGGCATTTCCTTTGTGTCAATGACATGTGGGTCCTGTCGTAGAGTCTTTCCTCTCCCCAGCCCCCATCTCCCCTTCAAAAGAAATCCTGGTATTTACAAGCGAGTCCACCTTGCTGGCGCAGTGTACCCAGAGTGAAGTGTGCGGTCTTTCGAGTCCAGAGCCATGTCATTGTGGAGCCCTCTCCAAACTGCACCCTGCCTGAGCGAGGGAAACGCATTTCAATCACCTAAAAGACACCCAAAAGCTGTTTTTAGTTATGTCCTTCTCTGTTTAAAGACTCCTTAAAGAATTGGATTCACTTGGTTGTTTTTATTTTCTTTTTTTAAAAAATTCCCACAAATTTTAGAAAAAAAAAAAAAAGACGTCCAGCAGTTTGGCTTTTGTGTGTTTTCCCCTTGGTCTAAACGGGACAGATTCTTAAGAAAAGTCGAAGCGCAGGGAGCGGCGGGTGGTTGGTGATGTGTGGCCGGTAGGAGGGAAAGCGATGAGGCAGCGCGCTGGGCCCGGCCCGGCCCGGTGTCCTCTCACCAGGTCCGACCATATAGCAAGGTGGAGCAGGACATGGTGCCATAGTCCGAGCCCGAGGAGTTCAGGTGGGACAGGCTGGAGACCTGGCCCTGAAGCGCCGCGGGGCTGGCGGCGTGGTGCGCCAGGTCCGGAGACTGGCCCGCGCTGCCCGGCTGGTGGCCCGGGTGTGCCCCCAGGCCGGGGCCACCGCTGCCCACCGAGATAGCCGCCGCGGCCGCCTGAGCAGCCTGCGCCTGCTGCTGCGCCTGCTGTTGCGCGTGGCCTTGAAGGCTGCCGGCACCCGGCGCCGGGGCGCCTGCCTGGCAGGGTTTGCCGTCTTTCACTAGGACCGGCACGGCCACGCGGCGCGGCGACTGCTGCTGCGCTTGCTGCTGCTGCGGGCACCCGGCGCCCCCGCCGCCGCCGCCGCCGCCGCCGCTGTCCTGCTGCAGTTGCTGCTGCGCCGCCTTGTCCTTGGCTTGGCGCTTCATCTTGTAGCGGTGGTTCTGGAACCAAATCTTGACCTGCGTGGGTGTCAGGTGGATCATGCTGGCCAGGTGCTCGCGCTCGGGCGCCGACAGGTACTTCTGCTGCTTGAAGCGTCGCTCCAGCTCGTACACCTGCGCCTGGGAGAAGAGCACCCGGCGCTTCCGGCGTGGTGCGCTCGGCAGCGGGGCCATGTTCTTGCTCACGTCCCCCAGCGAGCCCAGGCCGCCCATGCCGCTCATGTTCATGCCGCTCGCCGGGCCCATGAAGCGGGAGACTGTAAGCGACAAACGCACAGCGTCGGCGGGGGCCGGGCCGGGCCAGGCCACCTCTGCCTTCGGCGCCCTTGGCCGGCCCGGCCCACCCGACGGCGCCCTCCTCACCTAGGCCGCCTGCGCCCTGCCAGGCCTAAGCGCCGAGGATAGTCAGCGCCTGCCCCAGGCCGAGCCGTCGAGGGATTTACTGGAAAGCTCCCCACCTCACCCCCCGTTGCCTCCCTCAGTCTCAGGGCTCCAGCCCAAAAGCAAAGTGGAGAAAGGCCGCTTCCGTTCCTTTCTTGCCCAACCCTGGCCAGAGTCGTTGGGTTAGCGGGCCACAGGCGGCGAGCTGGGCCCAGACCAAGAGCTGGGGTCCCACGGTAGACTCCAACTTTGGGAGTTTGGGAGAGTGGGGTGTTCACTTTCGAAAGCTAAAGTCCCAGACGCTTTGCCTCTTGGCCGCTCTCTCCTGTCAGCCCCAGGGAGGGCACTTGCTCGGCCCCTTTGGAGCCCCCTCTGAAGCCGCGCGCCCTTCCGCCTGCCTAGACTGGGGAACCAGCCGGCCGGGTCCCCTGAGCGCGGCGCAGTAGGGCAGCCTCCCGCCCGGCCAGGCCGCGACTCTCTGCTCCCTCCTTGCCCCCAGCTCCCTTAGTTTTTTGGGGGCGGGAGGGCGATCCCTGGGCACTCTGAGGTCTCCTCAGCGGAGCGGAGCTGCCAGTCGGCCGCATCTAGGAGACGCCGAATACTAGCACCTGCTCGCAAGACCCCAGCGTGACCAAGTGTCTCTTCTGGGACCCCTCAGTCCAGCAAGGGGAAGAATCCCCAGCTCCCGCACCCTACTCCCTGGCGCGGCTTCCGGGCCGCCCACCCTGACGCCCTGGGCGCAGCCGGCAGGCGCTGCGCCTCCTGGGCTGCTCTGCCCGCGCCGCCCGTACTCAGCCCGCGGCCCGGCAGTGGGGCGGCCTCACTTACTGGCGGGGAAGCGCGGGTCTGGGTTGGCGCCGTACCATCCGGGGCCCGAGGCGCTGTTCCTCATGGTGTCCTGGTACGGCGGCAGCTCGCTCATGTTGCCCAGGTTGCCGTTGCAGTAGCCCCCCACGGCGGAGTGCGAGAGCTGGGGCACCCCCGCCGCCGTCATGTGGTAGGCGGCGGTGACGGCGCCGTGGTGCCCCACGGCGTGCTGCTGCATGGCCGCGGCCGGCGGAGCCGCCTGGCCCTGCCTGTAAGCCGCCAGCGGAGCCCCGAGGCCGCCGCCCTCCATGCCCACTTTCTTGTAGCTTTCCTCCAGGGGACTCAAGATGTCAGACACTGAGAACGGAGTCGTGTGCTTTGGACTCATCGACATGATTCGGCGGCGGCTGGAGGAGGAAGGAAGAGGAGGAAAAAAAAGGGAGAGGGGGAAGGCGAAGCCTCGCTGCTTTTTTTTTTCTCCCTTTGCCAAATATTCTGGTGTTACCTTAACGCCGATCTTGTTGGATGTACACGTAACCGAGTGGACCGAGTCCGCCTTAATTGGCTTGAGTGGAGGCTCGGGGGCTGCCTCGCGTTTGTTTTAGCCCGGCGCCAGGTTTTAGGCAGCCACCAGAGGCGGGGCGTAAGCGCTAAAGCAACAAGACAATAGAAGCCTACATCTTGCCCGAGATAATTAGCTTACATGCTGATGACAAGGTAAACACCTTTAAGTTTCACTTGTCAGGATTTTTAGGTCTCAAAGAGGGAGAGAGAGAGAGAGAGGCAGAGAAGCGACCCAAAGCATTTCTTTCCCCCTCCCCCGGACACCCCCACCCCATTTTTTGTGGGGTGCGGGCGGCGCGCGGGGGGGAGACGGGGGAGGGAAAGGAGGAGGGAACCGAGAGAGGGGAGGGCAAGAGGTGGGGTGAGGAGTAGCCGAGGAGGAGGGATGGTGGGGAAGAAGGAAGGTGAATGCTGCTTTGCAACCAACTTTCGGAGTTACAAAGTGAACCATACAGTCGGGGTTCCCGGGCGGGGACAAGTCTTTGGAGGGAGGGGGCCAAGGGACAGGGCAGGGGTTTCACCTGAGCCTGCTGGGGCTGCTCCTCCCTCCCGCCGAGGCCTCCCAGCCCCGCGCCTTCCCACTGCCTCCGGACCACATCGGGCTTCGCGGCGCCGAGCCCCAGTCGCCACCAAACGAGCTCGCGAGTGTGGGGACGAACCCTGGGGCCGCACTGTTGGTCTGCGTGTCTGTCCGTCTGTCTGCCTCTTCTGCCGCCGTCAGAGGGACACCTCTGCTCCCCGCCCCCTTTCCCCCTACCCGAGAGAGAATCCCAGCGGGCGGAGGGGACGCTGAGCAAGGGATCGGCTGCCTCCGAGAGGCTGTCCCAGATCCCCGCGTCCCCCTCCCCCCACCTCAGGGTCTTCTCTGCGGTCCAGGGCCCCCAGCATCACGCCCCCCCCAACCCACACGCGGCTCCGTCTCCCCACCCCCATTCCCGGCCAAGGCAAGCACACTACTGGCCGCCAGTGCTGGGAAGCTGGGGGGCACTAATCCGAAGGGCCATTGCTTAAGTTGCCCCACCTCGAACAAACCTGGTGTCCCCGACCCTCGCCCATCGCCCGGACACGTGGGGTTCTGGGGCTGGAGCTGACTTTCCGAGGACATCACAGCCCCAGCACCCGAGCCCAGGGCCACGCTGTTTTCCCCTCTGATGCTTCAGGGAGGACGCGGGCAGGGAGCGTCGTGAGTACCCGCCAGCCTGTTGCCGGGCGGAACTGAGCCTGAACCCCGGCGGGACCAGCTGGCCGGGAGGGGGCGAATCCCAAGGCGCGAGCAGCCCAGCAGGCGGGAGGCTGGGCTGAGGTTCGCCTCCGCCCGGAGCTCAGCCATGCAAAAGTGCACTTGCTTCCCGGGGAATAACCAAATATCTTTGTTTAAAGTGGCGGCGTAAATGGCCAGTCGCTTTGTGGCCACGCTGGATATTAGTAGATGAGGATCATTCGGCTTCAATTGGGCGCCTCTCATCCGGCGAGCAAGAAACTGCTTAGGAGGAAGTGGGTTTCCTGTCTGCGCGTTCCCAGGCTTCAAGTGTGAGCCCCGCGCCTTGAGGGTCCTTGGGCGCCTGGAGAGGGGGAGCTGTGGGCTTTCGCTCCCCAGCCGGGCCAGAGGCACCCGCCGTGCTGCTCCGGCCAGGCCCCGGCCTCCGGTCCAGTGGACTACAGTGTCGCGCCCTGCGTGGCGCAGATCCCGAGACCCACTCCGACTTCCCCCCTTGGATTCTAAAGGTTTTGTTGTTTGTTTTGGTTTGGTTTTTCTTTGGCTCTTTTAGCCTCCTCTCTGGGCTAGGGGCTGGGGGGTGAAGCGCTCCCTGGCCAGACTGGGGCCTCCAAGACACTGCGGGGGCCGGTTAAGGAGGCTTCTCGAATTTGTTTTTTGTTTTCACATTTTCCTTCCCCTCCTTGTGGAGAAGGAACTCCCAATGATGAACAGGCACTTTTGAACGATTTAATTCAGCAGGTTAGGCGCCTTTTCCATTAACAGCAGTTGTAGTAAGGAAAGTTGTGTTTATTGGCTTTTTATTTTAACGTTTCAGTTCTCTCCTTGGGAAGTGCTCTGTACCCCGTCAATACAAAGGCAACTTCTATACTAACATTTGCTTTCCTCACCACCTATGTCGTTTATGAGAGGAGAGAAAGCCCAGGGCACCCCCTTCCTCCCGCATGGGCCCATGTTTTCCCTGCATCCCCCTCGGCGGCTTTGGGGCAGGCAACCCTGTGTTTGGGCACCGAGATCTGCTTGTCGGTTGTACTTCGAAGGACAAGCACCAAGCGGCTTCCTTGCTCTTTTACCAAGGGGCTTCTCTGGGGGGCGCTCTCAGGAAGACTCAGACTCCACCTGAGTTTCGGCCGACGTGATGTCTAAGCCCAGGGAGCAAGGAGGGAAGACGACGCTGGGCTCCAGTGAACCGTCGAGGAGAGCAGACAAAACTGAATACAGATCTTGTCTGCAGGTGGCCCTGGCCCCTGGGCTTGTATTTTGACTGGGGTCTTCATGACAAGGTGGGTGGGTTTCCCAATCCCCTGTCTTATTTCCCTTTCTCCCTCTCCATTATTTCATATTATTGGGAAGTATAAGAAACACCAAGTATAGAATGTTGTATGTCTCTCCCGGTCTCAATGCCATTTAGAAATGGAGGTAATTCTTCACAAGGTTTCTCTGAGATTCAAATAAGACCGGGCCCATACAAGCGCATTGAAAGCTTTGGAAAATTTTTATTTTCATTGCCAGAGCTCGAGATTTCTGTATTGTCGTCATTAGTACACTCCCCACCCTGCCCTGCCTTTAAGGCCTTGAATCTGAGTGAAGGGGAGAGTGAGGTGCATCTTGCGCAGTCCCTGAGGCTCGGCCTTCGTCCCTCGGCAGCTTTCCAGCCCCGCAGCAGGCTCCGGCGCACGTGGCTAGCAGCTCCCCACCTCCCCCCGCCCAAGGCTTGCAGACCGGACCTTGACCCCCAGCCACGCAGCAGGCCTTGAGTCACCGCCTGGAGCCGGAGCCCCAGCTGGGGGTGGAGGGTGGGGGTGGCGCCGGGCTAGGGCGGCTGCTCCACCCAACCCCTCCCCCCCCAACCAAGATCCTGCCGCCACCTTCCCCCGCAGGCGCGCGCACCGGCACCCGCACCCGCACCGGACTAGACCTCACCTGGGCCTCTGCAGCATCTTGCGGCACCCGCCCCCCGCCTCCCGCCCCTCTTCTACCTCTGCCCCTTACACTCACACACACGCACACCGCCCCACACTCTTTGCCAGATGTGTTGCAGTGCCGAGAATGAGCCTGAAGACCAAGACGTCTAGCGGGGGTGGGGGGGTGGGGGGGGAGTGGGAAGACTGATATCTCAATCTCTGAGCTTGATCAAGCAGAGGTCTTGAGAGTCCCTCCCCTGACCCCAACACCTCTTCTTAACCCAGGAGTGTCCTTTCTTTTAGCTGCCTCCTAGAGTCATCTTAAGTAGGGCGACCACAGTTAAACTAGTAATTTCTTCTTGGCTGCAGGGAACACTTGGGATCCCTGAATTCCTCCGGTAGG
Source organism: Ursus arctos (assembly GCF_023065955.2). Taxonomy (NCBI): domain Eukaryota; kingdom Metazoa; phylum Chordata; class Mammalia; order Carnivora; family Ursidae; genus Ursus; species Ursus arctos. Next base: position 16,997,458 of record NW_026623053.1, read on the forward strand.
ACCCTTGTGTCTTCAGTAACTCTCCACGGCCGAGTGGGCCCTGTGGGGCCCAGTTTGGGCTTCTTAAGGAGCTTTCCCTGGAAGGGCCCCTCGAACCCACCTCAATCCCCACCACACTGCTTTGCTTTCCGCAGCTTGGCCTGGAATCTAAGGAGCCCCGGAGCCTCAGGCTCAGGCTCAGGCCCAGGCCGGGCCGGCGACCGCAGAACTGCCACCAACCTTTGCTCACCACCTGTGTGCCTAAAGAGAAACACCTTTCTGTCCCTCCAGAGTCACCTCTTTGAGAGTATAGAACAGAGGACTCACACAGAAAGCTGTATGACTCAGGGTCTGTAGCTTGGACCACGAGAGGAATGAAAAGTCCTCCCCACCACATTTTTCTAATTCTCTTCATGGTCCTTCACACCTCCTCTAGGACGGTGAGAGACCATGTTCCCTGGTGGTGTTATTTTACTCTGAGTTTTATCGCAATTCGTGATTTATTCAACAAATATTTATTGAGTGCTGGCTCCATGCCAGGCTCTGTGCTGGGCCTAAAAATTCAGCTTTAAATAAGCTAGATGTGGCTCCTACTCACACAGAGCTTCTAAATTCACAATAAATCACCCCAATAATACGCACGTAGTTACCTTGCGGCAATGTTACTCTGGGATCCAATGGAGCTAGAGAAGGTTTTGATGAAGGTAGGTGTGTGTGTGTGTGTGTGTGTGTAGCAGGGGGGGGAAGTTCTTCACCATATCTGATCTTAAAGTGCTCAGGTGTGGTACGCAGAGCACTTGAGTAGAAGTCAGAATTCCTGGGGTTCAGGCCCTGGCTTTGCCACGCTTCAGCTATGTGATATCGCTCTCCTAGACTCCCACCATACCCTGGAGCCGCTCCCATCGCAGGCAGAGTAAACTATGGTGTTGTTTACTGGCCTCCATCCTTTACAGTGAAACCCTGTTTTTTTTTTTTATCCTTGAAGCTTCCAGTCCTCAAGAAATGTTGAATTAAGGAAACAAAGCCTCTTAGCTCCTGATTCCTGAGCGGCGGGAAAAAAAAGGAAAGAAAGAAAAGAAAAAAAATGTCATAATCTCCTTTGTGTACCTCACAGGTTGTGCTAGGGATCCAAAAGTATGTAAGGATGCGATCGTGTGCATGAGTTTGTAAAGCACAAAAATCGCTAGCAAATGGAAGGAGTTATTACTTGTGGTTCTATATCTTGAGTTTATGGAAATTGAATCCAGGCCTCTAAGTCTGCATGAAATTCTCTGGGTGCTTGGATGTTCTGGCGCCCAGGCCGGTGGAGGGGTGGCCTTCCTCAGCGGGGCGCAGGCTCCCGAGGGCTGGCTGAATTAGGCTCTCGGGTGCCGTCGAGGCGCGGGGGAAGGAAAGCAGGAACGCAGCCAGGCGCGCGCGGGGGAGGGGTGGTGTCGGGGGGGGGGGTTGCTGCTCCCCAATCCCGAGATCCAAGGAACAGAATCCCGAGCCCCTTCTGGAGGGCGTCTTTCTCCCTGCAGGATCTCACCGGAACCCGCTGCGCCTTTTTCCCAGGCAGCGGACTTGAGAGCCTCTGGAAGATCTGCGCGAAGCCCGGGGGGCCTATAGTAGGGCGGCTTTGCCCAGGAGGCTTTCGCAGACGCTGTTCCCGGAGCAGATTCCCAGCTAAGGCGCGCTCGCTCTACTGCTCCCCGTCTTGGCTTGAGCGTCTAGGGTCTTTGACGGCCACCTTCCTTTTGGGGGCGCTCTCCTGAAACCATGGCCTGTGGGAAGGCCCTGGGGGTGGGGATGGCGGTGGGAGGCGACGCTAGGACGTCTGAGAGTAGTGCTCCAGTGTCGCTTTGTCCCTGCACTGGCGCGCCCTGGGGCTGGAGTGGCAGATGAGGTCGTACGTGTGAAGGCCAGAGGCCGCCCAGAGAGGAGGAGAGTCCACCCTCCGGCCTTTGGTGTCGAAGAACCCTTTCCTCTGTCAGGTTAAGCCTTCCAAGAGGTTGATACCTGTGGTCCCGGAACGTGCCTATTTTCCTGTCATACATTTCAACCTAGATTCAGTTCGTCCCAAGTTATAGTCAGAGCCCCTATAGTCAGGGCGCCCCCTGGCGGGAAGGGATCTAGGGTAGCCGCGAGTTTGGGGACTGGGTTACGAAGTAGACAGAAGGCGGGAACTCAGCGCTAGCAGCACCCTTTGAAATGCAGAGAACGCAAACAGGGCTGGGAAGTAGGGGAGGCTGGCCAGCAACTGCTGGGGGACCCAGCGAGGCTGATGCGGGGAGCCGCGGAAGACCGACGTACAAGAAGAGCCTGAGCCCTATAGCGAATTGGCTGGTTTCCTCCCAGTTCTTCGTTCCTGTTTAAATTAAGAGCCTGTAAGTGGGCAACAGAGTGGACGGTGGTGATTCCGGCCGACTTTGGACAGACGGGGAGCCCCCATCCTAAGGAACAGGAACACCTCAGGAGGCGCGTGCAGTTAGCAGGAAAGTTTTGGAGCCACTGATGAAACCGAAATGACAGATTCAAGGAGCCTCGTGGCGGCGCGGCTGTTTCGCCCTAGGACCTGTGCAGCTGCATACAACTTTAGATGGCTGAAACCTGCAGCTCTTCCTCCCTTCCATCTCCCATCAAACCCCAGCAGTGTGCGCCCATGGGCCTATAGTAGCTGCGTTTTCCTCTGAGTCGCCAGCTGCGCTCTGGGATTTATTTTTCCGCCCCTTTCCCCTCTCCAATCTCCTACCCTTCCCCCAACCCCCAACACTGGGCCCGGGCAAAGTTTCAAGTAGCAGCATTACCACCCCCCTCCCCTTAGGCTCTCCCCGGGTGTTTCCGTGGCTTTGGGTTTTCTGGGACTTGACCTAGGCTGGCTCCCCCACCCTTCACCTCCCAGGACTCTGGGTCTGTCACAGACAGTTGCGGACCGATGCGATCCGCAGCGCCCTCTTCCAGCCATTAGGAGAACTGCATCCTCAGGGAGTCCCGAGGAAGAAAGCTTTGTTCCCAGGTCGGCCGGCAAGACTGGTAGTGTTGAGACACTGGTAGTGGTTCATCCGCCACGAATTTGCCCATCTAACTATTCATCACACTGTCTACCCGACCGTATGCCAGGCTGCCAATCGGTCCACCCAAAGCCACTGCAATAGAGGTGTTATAATAGACTCTTGGGATCACCTGCACCTGCTATTTGAAAAAGCTCATGTGTAGATCAGGGCCATGGAAACTGCTGTGATATCTAAAGCTTTCCTTTAATTATACTTTCCCTTGAAATCTAGTTATAATTTCCTCTTCATATCTGACGGCAATCGGACACACGTTTGGTGGCCAGTGTAGGAGTTTGCATTTTCCGCATGCCAGTCCGCAGAAAGCAGTGGCCCTGCTAGCTCAACACAAGGGGGCTCTGCTTGCTATTGCAGAGGTAGGTGGACAGCACCTAGAATACTTCTGGCACAAGTCACACTGTGACAGGTGCCCTCCACCCCTCCAATCTCTGGCACAAACTCACCCAGCCAGGCTTTCTCCCCAATTATTCCCCCTCCTTGGACCCTTGCCAAGACTGCATGCTCTCCACCCCCTTCCTCATGTGCCTAAATTATTCTGCTTTTGTTCTTTTTCACTTAGCCAGAACCTCATTTCCACCCCCATAACTAAGTCATACCCTTCTTTAAAAAAAAAAAAAGTCCAATTGCCTCTTCCAAAAATTATATGTCTGACACACAGTAGGAGCTCAATATCTTTGCAGAATAAATGGATGGATCTATATTGCACTTGTCTATTACATTAATAAGACCTTTCACTCTAACTGAATGATTTTCTAATTGTTTCATATGTCTGTGTTCTCCTTTTAGCTACACTGTTGAGTCCCTGATTTCAAGGACTACACCAAACACTTCGACATGTCCCCAGATATGGGCTCAGAGCTGCAGCATTTGATACTGTTAATCATCTATTTTCAAAATTCTCTCTTTGGCTTCAAAGTCACCACTCAGTCATGGTTCTCCTCCTCTGTCTCCGGCCATTTTCTTCTTCATTGTTGGGCTTTCCTTCTCCCCTGCATGCCCATCTTCATGGCTTCAACTGCCACCTACGGCTGATGGTTCCCAAGTAGGTACTGCCAGCCAACTTCTCTCCAGAGCTTCAGCCCTATATTTCAAGTTGTCTCCCTCCTCATGTGAATGTCCACCAAGCTTAATGTAGCCCAACCTGACCTCAAAACACTGCCCCAACTGGCTTCTTGTTCTGTGTTCTTGATCTAGGTGAATGGCGTAAGTATCTACCCTCTCCATAACCCCATTCCCCCATCGGCTCTTGTATTAGTCTGGTTGGATTTATACCAAAATACCATAGGGTGGGGGGATTAAACAATGGAAATTTATTTTCTCACGTTCTGGAAGCTGGAAAGTCCAAGATCAAGGTTTTGCAGGTTCAGTTTTGGGTGAAAACTCTTCCTGGCTTGTGTCCAGCTCCTTCTCACTGTGTATTCAAAGGACGGAGAGAAATCTCTCTCTCTCTTCCTCTTCTTATAAGGCCACAGTCCTACTAGATTAGGGCCCCACCCTGATGACCTCATTTAACATATTTAACATTAATTATCTCCTAAATACCCTATTTCCAGGTACAGTCACATTGAGGGCTAGGGTTTTGACATATGAATTTGGGGGACAAATTCAGTCTAAACCAGCTCCCAAGCCAGATACCTGAATTTTCCTCTTCTTCAACCAACTAGTCATAAAGTCATATCAATTCCACATCTTAGATGTCTCCAAATCCAGCCCCACTTCTTCATAATCAGTTCTTTCTCCTTTTACTGCCTTCGTCAAGGCCATTCATCATCTATTGCCTAAGGATGATGTCAGTCATAAGCTTTACGTAGATGCTCTTTATCAGTTTGAGAGAGTTCCCTTCTATTCTATGTGATGAGAGTTTGTCAAAAATGAATATTAGGTTTTGTCCAGCACTTTTCCTGCATCTTCCGAGATGAACCTATCATTTTTACATTTAAATTTAAATTTTTTTCATTTTTTATATTTAGTCTATTAATAAGGTGAGTTACATTGATTTTTGAAGGTTAAACCAATCTCCCCTTTCTGGGATAAATTCCACTTGGTCATCATTTGTTATCCATTTAAGATATTATTTTATTCAGTTGGCTGAGGTTTCTTAAGAACTTTATTGTTTATGCTCATGAGCATGTTGGTCTGTAATTTTCTTTTCTTATAATGACTTTGTCTATTCTTGATGTCAGTGTAATATTGGCTTCATAGAATGAGCTAAGAACTATTCCTGCCTCTTCTATGTTTTGGAAGAGTTTCTGAAGAATTTGTATCTCTCTCTTCCCTAAATGTCTGAATGTTTGGGAGACTTCCCCAGCGAAGCCAGCGGGCCTGGCATTTCCTTTGGGGAAAGATATATAATAATATAATTAATATAATATAATATATATGATCATATAAATATAATAAGATATAAGATATATATATATTTATTTATTTATTTATTTTTATTAATAATGATTTTTTATTATATTATGTTAGTCACCATACAGTACATCCCCGGTTTTCGATGTAAGGCTCGATGATTCATTAGTTAAGATATATATTTAGATTATTTCTTCCTGAGTGATCTTTGATAATTTGTGTCTTTCAAGGAATTTGTCCATTTCATCTAAGTTGTTGAAATAATTATTCATATAAGCTATTTCCTTATTATCCTTTTAATACCTGTAGGGCCTAAGGTTATGTTACCACTTCTTTTATTGCTGATATTGGTAACTTGTGTTTTCTCTCTGTCTCTCTCTCTTTTTTGAAAAAAGATTTTATTTATTTATTTATTTATTTGACAGAGAAAGACATAGCAAGAGAGGGAATACCAGCAGGGGGCGTGGGAGAGGGAGAAGCAGGCTTCCCACTGAGCCGGGAGCCCAATGTGGGGCTTGATGCTAGGACCTTGGGATCAGGACCTGAGCCAAAGGCAGACGCTTAAAGACTAAGCCACCCAAGTGTCCCGCTCTGTCTCTCTCTTTTGATAAGTCTAACTAGAGGTTTACCAGTTTTATTGATCTTCTCAAAGAATCCACTTTTGGTTTCATTGATTTTCTCTATTGTTTTTGTTTCCCATTTCAATAATTTCAGTTCACACCTCTATTATTTCTCTTATTCTGCTACATTGTTCTGAATTTGCTCTTCTTTTTCTAGTTTCTTAACATGAAAACTGAGATTAATTTGAGACTATATTAATTTCCTGTGGTTCCTATAAAAAATGGCCACAAACTTTGGAAGTTTAAAGGACAGAAATTTATTCTCTCTTGGTCTGGAGGCCAGATGTCTGAATTCAAGGTGTTAGCAGGGTCACACTCTGTCCAGAGGCTCTCGGGGAGATTCTGTCCCTTGACTCTTGCAGCTCCTGGTGGCTATCCACAGTTCTTACCTTGCGGCTACATTACTAAATCTCTCTCTCCGTTTTCGCATTGTCTCCATTTCACAGAGGTCTTCTCCTCTATGGTTCTCTCTGCCTCTCTCTTAAAATGCTTGGATAGTATTTAGAGCCCACCTGGATAAGCCCAGGTGATTTCCTCATCTCAAGATCCTTAACTTTATATCTGCAAAGACTCTTTTTCCAAATAAGGTAACACTCACGGGTTCTGTGGATATATATTTTTGGAGGCCACAGGTCAACCCACTGCGAAGACCTTCTTCTCTAACTTGACATTTTAGTGCTACAAATTTCCCTGTAAGCACTGCTTTAGCCACATCCCATACACTGTGATAGGCTGTGTTTTAACTTTCATATTCAAATCAGTTAACATATTTTCTAATTTCCATTTGTATTTCTTTTTTGACTCTTGGGCCATACAGACTTATGTTCTTTAATTTCCAAATGTCTGGGTATTTCCCAGAGATCTTGCTGATCTATTGTGATTCTGTTATAATCTTGATTCTATTGTGATCAGAGTACTAATTTTGTTTGACTCAAATCCTTTTAAATTTATTGAGACTTACTTAATGGCCCAGTATACAGTCTACCTTGGTAAATCTATGCATACATTTGACAAGAATGTTTACTCAGCTAATACAGAGTGTTCTATGAATGTCAATTAGGTCAACTTGTTTCATAATGTTATTCAAGTCTTCTGTGCTCTTATTGTTGTTCCGTCTACTTGTTCTATCAGTTAAGATGAGAGAGGTACTAATATCTTCAACTATAATGTTGGGTTTCTCTATTCTTTTTACAGTTCTATCAGCTTTTGCTTCCTGTATTTTGAAACTCTGTTATTAGGTTCAGAAACATTTAGGAATGTTATGTCTCTTGAATTCAACACTTTATCATTATAAAATGATCCTTTTCCTTTCTGGTATTATTCCGTGTTCTGAAGTCTTCTTCTGATATTAATATAGCTTTATTTTTATTTGGATTAGAGTCATATATCCATTTTTCTTCTTTTATTTTTAGCCCATTTGTGTCTTTATAGTTAATGTGGGTTCTTGGAAGCAGCATATACCTGGGCCTTGCTTTTAATTCATTTAGACATTTTTTGCCTTTAATTAGGATATTTAGACTAGTTGCATTCATGATGTGATTATTGCTATTTTTGAGGCTAAATTGACCATCTTGCTATTTGTTGTCTATTTGAGATTTCTCCCTTGTACCTCCCCCCTTTTTTTGCCTTCTTTTAGATTAATCAATGCTCTATGATTCCATTTTATCTCCTTCTTTTGGCTTATTAGCTATAATTTTCATTGTGTTATTTCAGTAGTTGCTTTAAGATTTAATTGAACTTATCACAGTTTATCTTCAAATGATATTATACCAACTGATTTGCTTTCTGGCCTTTGTGCCATTGTTGTCATATATTTTACTTCTTTTTTTTTTTTTAATGATTTTTTATTATATTATGTTAGTCACCATACAGTACATCCCCGGTTTCCGATGTAAAGTTCGATGATTCATTAGGTGTGTATAACACCCAGTGCACCATGCCGTTGTCATATATTTTACTTCTAAACATATTATAAACACCATAATAAATGTTTGTTACCTTTGTTTTACCCAGTCAGTTATCTTTCAATGAGATTTAAATACTAAGGGAAAAAGTCTTATATTTCACATATAGTTGCTATTTCTGGTGCTTTTCAGTAGATCCACATTTGCATCTGGTATTATTTTCCTTCTGCCTGAAGAATTTCTTTAAACATCTCTTGTAGTTCTGATGGCGAGGAATTCTTTCAGCTTTCACCTATCTGAAAATGTCTTTATCTTCATTTTTCAAAGATACTTTTTTCATTAGGTATAGAATTATAGGTGGACAGTGTTTTGGTTTTTTCTTGCAATATTTTTAAAATGTTACTCTACTATGCCTGGCTTACACTGTTTCCAGGGATAGCACAAAAGTGAGGAGCATTGGGAAGGTTTCACCCTTCTTCCAACAATCTCTATAAACTCCCTCCAGACTCTGATATAGAAAGTTTTTTTTTTTTTAAGATTTTATTTATTTATTTAACAGAGATAGCCAGCGAGAGAGGGAACACAAGCAGGGGGAGTGGGAGAGGAAGAAGCAGGCTCCTAGCGGAGGAGCCTGATGTGGGGCTCGATCCCATACCGCCGGGATCACGCCCTGAGCCGAAGGCAGACGCTTAACCGCTGTGCCACCCAGGTGCCCCTGGAAAGTTTATTTTTATTACCTTGTGTGAGTACAGTTTCATGACCCTGCCCCCAACTACCCAAAAGGCATATAAGATTGTTACCTCTTACTGCATCCTACATGTAAATTATGAAACTGCCACTGATTGCTTCCAGATTAGCAGTTAGTATATTTCTATGTGGAACTATTAGAGTTAGACATTGTATAATCATTATTTTAAGCCCTTTCCAGGATGGAATGACATTATCATGGTTATTCCTCTCTTGCCTAAGTCTCTTATAAATTATCCATCCAGATGCATTCTTTTGGGAAAACAAGGTAGGAACTACAATATAAGTTTTCAAAAGGTTACCTTGTGTTTTAGTTGAAGTTGTTCATTAAAACCTCACTCCCTTTAGAAACAAGGTATTAAGAAAATACAGATTGAATTCCAGACCAACTGTAAGAAATTCATTTGCCTGGGTACTTTGAGCTTGGAGAACACTCTTAGATAAAGGGTAAGTCCTGGACATATCCCGGGAAATGTCCCAGGCATTTTTGCATATGAATTATAAGAGAAAGGTAGTATTTTCCCAATTTTTATAGATGAGGAAACGAAGGCTCAGAGGGGTTAAGTACATCACTGAATTACATAGCTTGTAAGTAGTAGAGCGAAGTTTTGATTGTCAGCATGTTATATTCCAAAATATAAGAGGAGTCATAGTCTAGACAAACAGGGACTTTAAAGAATTCTCTATCTAGCCCCCATTCATATCTTCTAATTTTTTTGTTATTTTGATAGCAGGATGGTTTCAATGTCCACTCACCTGCTTAGAGAAACTGTATTTCCCCCTTTTGTCTAGTCCAGTAGTTCTCAAACTTTAGTGTGCATAAAAATTACTGTATTTAATTATAAAAATTACTGCAAAATTGTGTCACCATTTTAAAGGATTACCTAGAGTAATTTTGATATCAAGAGATTTTTACCTTAAACATGATCATGTTTAAAACCTAACAACCGAGTACTTTGGGACCACATTCTACTCTTTCCACTCTACGACAATGTTCCCTGATTTCCAACAAAGAGGTTCCAGTCCTTTTAGGAAAATATGGTAAAAAGGAACACACTGTGGGGAAGAGTATAGTTATCCTGTTTGTAGGACTTTACTTTCACCATTAAAGGAGTGTGACTAATGTACCTAAAGCGTTTAAATTCTTTTTTGCAGTGAAGAAGATGACTTCTTAAAAGATGAAGTTAAGCACAGAAGTTTTCTCTAAGACAGTAGCTCTCAAACTTTAGAGAGTGTAAGAAACACCTAAAAAGCTTGCTTTAAGTGTATATTCTTGAATGGGAGTTCTGATTCTGGTAATGGAAAGTAGCTTATATCAGACTAAGCCTTCTCAGATAACAATAAACTCTAGAAAACACACACACACACACACACACACACACGCACACACACACTTATTTGAAGGCACCAGAAAGTGACCTAAAGCAGGCAGAAACTGATACCGAAGGCGGTGCTAATCTTTAATGGACTCACAGGGTGAGAATCAAGTTTATGAGGCTATTCCAGTGAGCGTACTACCCACACCCACACAGCACAGGGCAGATAGAAGACAAGCAGAAAAGCCTGGTGTTTTCAGCTTGAGGTATCAGAGGATGGAGTCAGAGGCTGCAAGAATATCTGGAAATAGAGGTAGGGAAATCCCCGAACAGAGGAAACCATGTGGGAGGATGAGAGTGGGAGTGGGAAATGGGGGGACCCAAAATTTGGATTTAAATGCCTCTCAAATTGCAGGCTAACTCCTGAAATGCATGTGCACAGGAGGTAGTCCAAGGAGCTCAGCTGAAAACAGTACGTGGAAAAATGTGAAAGCCGAGCAGGAGAGCTTGGAGTCTGATCTTACCAAGTAAAATGGAGTGAGTGAACATCACCGAAAGAAAGCTTGCGTTGGAAAGAAAGGCAGTCACAGGACTAAAAGATTGGTCTCCAATATAAGGGGCAAATAAATACACCTAGCAATGTGTAAAACCAATGCTCCTCAAGTTCGAGGGAAATCAGCTAGGAAATTTAACTACCTGGTAGAACAAAAAGGTCCATACTCTTCAAAGAATAACAGACTCTAGCAGAATCCAGAATCTAAAGACTCTAACATGTATTATTAATAATGGCCAGATTATAATGAAAAATAACTAGGCATGTGAAGACATAGGAGACAGTTCCTAAGGTCAAAAGAGAAAGCAATTAATTGAAACAGACTTGCAAATGACCAAGATGTTGGAATTAGCAGAAAAGTACATTTAAGGAGGCAAAGATATATAATAAAATATGTATACATTCAAAGATAAATTACGATATTGTCATAATAACTGAATAAATGGGGGAACACTATCAGGGAAATGGAAAATATTTTTAAAATCAAATGGGATTTTAAAACTAAAGAGTCACAATATATGAAATGGGAAAAACAATCACTGGATGAGTTGAAGAGAAAATCGGAGACAGCAGAACTTGAAAACAGATCAATAGAAATTATTCAACCTGAAAAGCAGCGAGAAAAATAATTAGAAACAAAAGCAGAGTGCAGTGACCTGGGAGACAATATCAAGTGATCAAAAAACATAAAGCAAAGATTCATTTTCATGACTTTTTCAATCATTAAACAAGCAAAGGGGAATTTTCTGTTTTAAAAATATCTATCATTCAGTGAAGATTTTTATTGCTTCTGGCATGACCATCAGAATTTTCATCCCTGAATAAAGGTATTTCTTGCTATTAGATTGGCTATAGCATTCAAGAGGTCCGGTCATTCCACCAACAGCATGGCAAACACTCACCAGCATGGTCAGTCCGTTACATGGCGGACGCCTTGATTAAGCTTCAGCAACAAAACTTACACTTCTGGGCAAGATGTCTCAACGAAGCTTCTACCTGCTTCAGTAGCTAAATAAACACGGCTCATTATTGCTTGACTTGACTTCTGCTTCTGGCAGAAAATTCATCAGAACTTTTGATAAGTAGCTATAAAATATATATAATATATTTAATGCATTTATATTTTATATATATATGTGTGTGTGTATATATATATATATACACATATTAGCTTTTTTCCCTGGAGAATTGGGAAGAGTGTTGTAAAAGGAAGTCAAATCATCATTTTTGCCATCTTCCTTTAGTTGAATCTCATATTTTTTTTGAAATTTATGAAATTCTTCTTTTTTTTATAGTTTGTCTAGATCTACTTTTTTGTATTGAAAGTGTGGCTGAAGATTTCTTTCCAGTACAATATATATAGCCATAACTCCACAAGACCTGTCTGTACTTTGGCTAGTTGATATTTTCCAACATGTCTTCAAGAAGGAGAAAGAAGTTTCTCTCATACGTGATCATATTGGATAGGTTGGTTGCTATGGTAGTTGCTTCCCAGATATAATGATACCATTGAGTGTTTTTTGCAGGGTCTGCCATACTTGGTCAGAGAACTCAGTGGCAGTTCTATTCGAAGACTCATTGATTCGATGCCTGTTTAGCCAACATCTTTCATGCTGTTGAGGCTGAAAACATCCAACAGAAGTATCCATGCTTAACTTCACTAGGTACTGAGCTGTGTCCTGCTCAAACTTCTAGGCCTTTACATCCTGATGCATGTAGCAGTAGAAAATATCTCTCAGACATTTTATAGCCAAGCTCCTGGATCCTTCTCTTGTGATAATCAGTGTGACTATTTGCAAGGGTTAAAGCCCAAGTCCAAGAAGCACAATTTAGGCTGTGCTGGACCTTGGTATTCTGGTCATCATCACATATTCTACTGGGAAAGACACCTGTGGCTGGACTTTGAAGCAGCAGCCATGTTAACTTGACAATTCTGTAATAATATTCTGATTTATCCCACAGGGTTTAATGATCAGATCTTAGAAGATTAATGCTTTTAAAAGGTGAATAAACTGAGAGAGACCTTAAGAAATTGGATGAAGAGGACATGACTGCATCAGATGAACTTGCAATTTCAAATCATTAATTCTAATTATAGGCATTACAAACTAAACTTATTGCTTGGTCTAGACTCTCTCTGCTCCAGGGCTTTCCACCTCACTTTGGCCAAGAGCCCCACAACCTTAACCATGGGCTCAGGCTGTGGCCTTGCCACTTGGTTCTTATTTATAGTTTCTGTTTGTTCATTTACTACAAGCATATTTTCCTTTATGTCCTTGAGCTCAGTTACAATAGCGGCTTTAAAATCCTTATCTGTTAATTTCAACATTGGGGTCATCCTAGGGCTGGTATCCATAGATTATCTTTTTTCTCCGTAGTAATGTTGGATTGCATCTGTCGTAATGATTCATTGTAGAAACTCTGTGGGTTTCCAGCTAAGTTTTAGTTGTAACTGTGGCTTCTCTTTAAGAACAAAACAAAACAAAACAAAACATAAAGGCCAGAAACTCCTCCTGTTCCACTACTTATTAGAACTTCCTCATCCGGGGCGTCTGGGTAGCGCAGTCGTTAAAAGCGTCTGCCTTCAGCTCAGGGCGTGATCCCGGCGTTCCGGGATCGAGTCCCACATCGGGCTCCTCCGCTGGGAGCCTGCTTCTTCCTCTCTCTCACTCCCCTGCTGTGTTCCCTCTCTCGCTGGCTGTCTCTCTGTCACATAAATAAATAAAAAATCTTTAAAAAAAAAAAAAAAAAAAAAAAAAAGAACTTCCTCATCCAGTGTGAACTATGGCAACTTTTCAGTTGGCAACTCCAAGCACTGCCTAGCCTTCTAGAATCTCATCCTATTTATATGCTGCTTACATTAAGTCAAAAACTCAAGGATATGTTATGCATATTTCTGGAGCTCTTTTTCATCAGAGATCCTTCTTCTCTAGAACTGTTCCACACATTTCAGCTGCGTTGTCCTCCTCAAACTTCGATCTCTGTCTCAGCGTAGCAAAAACACTACATGCCGCTTGAAAGTCTATCTCTGCATCTTTGTCGAAATCGTCCTTGCAGACAGAAAGCTGGGGTGATCAGAGAGCTCTCCTCATCTATTTCTCTTTTTCAGGATCACAGTTCTGAACTAGCTGTGGTCCAATGTCTGAAAATGTGTTTCACATGTTCTGTCTAGTTGTCTACTTGCAGCCAGTGAGAAGGCATGCTCAGCACGAGTTAGTCATGGCTAGAAGAGGGACAGGTGATCTATTTTTCTTAATTCCCACCAACCTTCAAACCAAGAGCTAGAGTTAGCAGAGTGATATTTGTATGGACATAAAACATAGAATTAGATTCGGGCTGACAACGTTTTCCTCCTAGGAAGCAGCTATAGAAAATGGTTACATAAGCCCCTGTGCCTAAATCCCTCACGGATCAATCACTGCTTCTAATTTACTAGGCAAAGATAACATCATCTGCCCAAAAAGTAAGGGGGTTTCTGTTATATAAAGCACACATTCAACGGGACTAAAAGAAGTCACTGACGAAGCACAAGCCCCCTTCTAAGACACAACAAAATAACCACAAAGTTATATTGAAGAGACTTTGGGAGAAACCAACCAGGATTTCAAACTTTGAAGTGAAATAACAGGAACTAAAGTGGGTCATAGATCAGATGGGGAGCTTTATTGGTCAAGATTCAATTAAAGAAGCTGAACCACTAGGAAATATAGATGATAGGTAGGTAGGTAGGTAGGTAGATAGACAGATGGGACAAAGTAGATAGACATAGATAGCTATACTGAGATGTATTTCACACACACACACACACACACACACACACACACACACACACACAGAGTGCTTTGTGGCAGGAATTTGATCTCAATTGTAGGAGCTGGTCCAGAAGTCTTTGTAAGGCTGTTGATTTTACCTGACATTAGAGCTTGGAGTTCACAGGGTAGGCAACTGGGAAGGGAAGATGGGTTTAAAGTGCAGGAGAGAAAGGACAAACTAGACCCCATAACATGACCTGAAACCCACAAGGATGAACTGAAAACTGTGTCAGTTCTCACTGCCTCTGGTCTTGATGGCATGAGTGTCCCACAGGAGAAACCAGTACCTGGCTTAGGAGTTGGGAAAGCTGAAGGAGGATCCAGGGGACGATGGAGGTGTTGTAGACGAACAGGGTGAGCTCGGCAGGTGAGTGACAATGTACGGGAGCTATCAAAAGAAAAAAAAAAAGCCATGGTCATTTTTGCCCTTTAAATCTCGTACAAGAATGTCTCCTGTGGCCCACCCTAGCTGGAAACATACAGGAAAGAGAATTCTGGGAAATGTAGTTCAGCCCAGCCAGTTGCTACATTCAAAAACCACACAGGAGCACTTGGTTCCATTTCACCAGTGCAAATCTGCAGTTATTAAGTGGAGAGGCAATGGGAAACCACCAAGAGCAGAGCCAGTGAAGTGGCAGGAACTTGAGTCCCATGAAGCTGGCAGTAGTTGATAGGACACCCTGCAAAATACTTGTACTTAACATGAATATAAAATAATAATTTAACTAGAAATCTCATGATGCTTTACAATTTAAAAAATATTTTACCTTAAAAAAAGTGGAAAGATCAATGTAATAGTCACCATTTAATCATCATTCAACTTAGTTACCAATATTTTATGAATCATTTAAACAATCTGTTTCTAGGGGTGCCTGGGTGGCTCAGTTGGTTAAGCAACTGACTCTTAATTTCAACTCAGGTCATGATCTCAGGGTCGTGAGATTGAGCCCTGTGTCAGGCTCCATGTTCTGTGCAAAGCTGGCTTGGGATTCTCTCTCTGCTCCCCCCACCCGTGTGTGTGTGTGTGTGTGTGTGTGTGTGTGCACATGTGCTTTCTCTCTCTGTCTAAAAAAAAATCTCTATCTCTATCTCTCTTTTTTTTTTTTTGGACTAAAATATTTTAAATCAAATCCCAAACATGATATAATTTCACCTGTAAATAATTCAGTAAATATCTCTGTCACATGAAGTCATTCTTTTTTCTTTTTTAAAAAAAATTTTAATTGTAACCACAATTGTAATTGTAACCACAATTCCATCATCACACTAAAGGCCACAAATCATCTCACTCTTATGTCAGACAGTTGGTTCAGACTGTTGGCTAGGGTACCTCAATTTTCCTCTGTGGGGTCTCTCATACTCTAAATCAGAGGGCACAAACTATGGCCCACAGACTAAAACCAGTCTTTCGCCTATTTCTAGAAATACCTGATTTATTGGAACATAGCCACATTCATTTATTTACATGCTATCTATAGCTGCTTTCACACTACAATTGCAGAAATGAATAGTTACCACAGAGACTATAAAAGAGCACCTGGCTGGCTCAGTCAGTGGAGCCTATGACCCATGATCTTGGGGTTGTGAGTTCGAGCCCCATGTTGGGTGTAGAGATGACTCAAGAATAAAATCTTTTAAAAAACAAGCAAACAAACAAAACCCAAAAAACACAAAAATCAGAAACTATACAGCCCACATAGCCAAAAATATTTACTATGGGGATCGTCACATAAAAAGGTTTTGGACCCCTGTTTTAGTTCACTGATCTTTAGATCATAGGCTGGCACATGAGAGGAGCCTTGTTCGTATCTGAATCAGATGCAGATAATGAAATACTGGATCTGATGGTATAGTTGTATCAAACTTTTAGAGGTCTTGGGAGGGAATTAAGTATCTTATGCATGTTGGAGAAATGTCAGTAATTATGGCCAGAGGGTGGATGGGAGTAAATACAGCCACAGATTCTTGGAAGAATCTCCCATCAAGAATTGTAGTCTAGGGGGCGCCTGGGTGGCGCAGTCGTTGAGCATCTGCCTTCGGCTCAGGGCGTGATCCCGGTGTTCCGGTATCGAGTCCCACATCCGGCTCCCCCGCTGGGAACCTGCTTCTTCCTCTCCCATTCCCCTGCTGTGTTCCCTCTCTCGCTGTCTGTCTGTCACATAAATAAATAAAAAAAATCTTAAAAAAAAAAAAAAAAAGAATTGTAGTCTAGGGGAGCCTGGGTGGCTTAGTCATTAAGCATCTGCCTTCGGCTCAGGGCGTGATCCCAGAGTCCTGAGATTGAGCCCTGCATCGGGCTCCCTGCTCCGCTGGGAGCCTGCTTCTTCCTCTCCCTCTCTCCCTGCTTGTGTTCCCTCTCTCGCTGGCTGTCTCTCTCTCTGGCAAATAAATACCTTGTAATGACCAATAGAATGTGATGGAAGTGAACACTGTCCTGAAAAGAATCCAGTCTAACCTAATGGAGGATGAGAGACTGCATGGAGGGAAACTGAGACTCCACAGCTGACAGCCAGGAAAAACTGCCCGACATGTGAGTGAGGTCAGTGCGTAGCTTTTAACCCAGCTGATCAGCCAACTGCACGCAGTTGTGCAAGGGTGCGCGTGAAACCAGCAGAGAAACTGCCTAGCTCACCCACGGAATCACGGCAAATAACAAATCATTGCATCTTTAAGCCACTATATTTGGGGTGTTCTGCTAAATATAAAACATAAACAAAAAACTCTAGAAGCATTTAGATAGAACTAAGTTGTCTTTGAAGAAATAAAAATCATATTATTCCCAGATATATAATATTAAGTATCAGATGATAATAGGATGATAATCTACAGAATTTAGAGGAAAATAGTTATTGGTAAAATGTAAAATGTAGGGGCGCCTGGGTGGCTCAGTCAGTTAAGCGTCTACTTTCAGCTCAGGTCATGATCCCAGGGTCCTGGGATTGAGCCCCACATCGGGCTCCCTGCTCAGAGGAGAATCTGCTTCTCCCTCTGCCTCTGCCCCTCCCCCTGCTTCTGCACTCTCTCTAACAAATAAATAAATAAAATCTTCAAAACGTAAACATTTTTAAGTATGTATTATCCTAGAATCAATGAGATACAGCAAGTCTGGGAAAAGTAGGATCCAGATAGCTCTTACAATATCAGAAGTAAACATTTAAGGACCTCTTCTTTGGGGTCTTATTATTTGATGAAAATATATTCTCATTGTCCAAGAGGAACATACCTGCCCTTCTTAGGGACATATAAGGTAAAAAATAAACATGTATTCTTTAAGGATAAAGTACTATTGTGCATGCCAGCAAGCTTGAAAGTTAAAGAAAAAGAGTTCTGATTGTGAATATATTTTCTTACATGCTTATACAGTATGTAACATTCTAAAAGCTAATGATATTTTTGAAAGACGGTAATAAAATCTTACAGTTCTAATGGTTTTAATATTTTTCTTTTCTTTAGTGAACATTTAAGAACCTTTGTCTTAATTTAGTTTTTTAAAATGTTTCTAATACATCGGATACAGAAATGGTTAATATGAAAATTAATAAGGTTTAAAACTTGTTTCAGTCAACATTAAAGGTTTATTTGCAAACCCACTGAGTTTTTCTTAAACGAACATTGTATTAGAGACATATAAAAGCTTAATTAACCTGATGGTTTTGTGATAAACAATTAATTTGATTAGCTTCCTACTTTGATGGAATTTTATTAAGGTAATTCTAGATAATTTATTTCTAGACAGTCTCAAACAGTGCTATATTTTTTGTTTTGAGCAATTTTATATCATATTCCTATATAGCTCAGTGAGAACATTCCTCGTTTAACTAAAAATATAGACTATCAATTACTATTCTTAGCCGGCAAAAACATAAAAACCAGCAAACATTATATAAAACCAAAAAGGAATTATATCCGTCAGAACAGATTATGCAGTGGCAACAGCAACAAAAAATCTCAGTGGCTTAAAATATGTCCACCGTGGGGCGCCTGGGTGGCACAGCGGTTAAGCGTCTGCCTTCCGCTCAGGGCGTGATCCGGAGTCCTGGGATCGAGCCCCACATCAGGCTCCTCTGCTATGAGCCTGCCTCTTCCTCTCCCACTCCCCCTGCTTGTGTTCCCTCTCTCGCTGGCTGTCTCTATCTCTGTCAAATAAATAAATAAAATCTTTAAAAAAAAAATATGTCCACCGTGATTCAGCAGGGGGTTCTGCTCACTGTGGCCCCCCGGGAACTCCAGGCTGTCCGAGTAGGCATCGTCTCTAACAGAGCCCAGCTCCGAACCAGAGGACAAGTAAGCACTAGGCTTCAAAGTGCCACATTTCACTCCTGCCCACAATTTGCAGAGCAGAACTAGACACATAGCCTCGCTGCACCACAAAGGGGCCAGGATGGACATTCCTGACACGTTCCCGGAAGTGTGGAAATACTTGGTGAACGGTACTAATGACTACAACAGACACTGCTTTCGTAGGCTTTGGAACAGAACTTCAGTTCAACAGAGCTGTTGTCATTTCTTTCAGAATCAGTTCTACTCCAACAGGGTCGGGGAATTAGTCTATAGTAGTAGTGACTCGACTGGCAGAACCCCAAGAGAGTGGCCCGGAAGACGGTAATAAAAAAGTAGCTCGGACATGTACATGGCGGACAAACCACGCAGTCACAAAACGGATCAATTTTGGCTCTTACTTTTCTCCTGGAATTAAAAACTGGGATAAAATTTCAGTCTATAGGGGATGAGCTTTTAAGACTCTGGCCTGGAGGTTAATTCACCAGATTGCTTAACCAGGACCTCGTTTCTCTAGGGTACGCAAACTCTGAAAGCTTACACAATGATCGCATAAGACAAATGCTTACACAAATGATTGCATTAGAGAGTTTCCTGGTGGCTCACTGTTATATTCCGTCCTGCTTCCTTAGGTTTTTTTATCCTCTGCTTCTGCCCTCCTGGCCTCCCCATCCTGCCTCCCCAGGCTCCAGAGAATTTCTCCCTTGCCCAGATATGGCAGCCCAAACTCACATCCACGAAGCTGGAGGGAAGTGAGCTAGAGTGGATAGGGGTGGTCTGCAGAGATGGGCCCTGTGATCACTTACCAGCAGCAGGGCAGGCGGGCAGGGCAGGGCCAGTGAAAGACTCAGGGTCCACTACTGGCCCGCACAGCCCTTCTGTGCAAATTAGACAAAGATGCTCCCTGCTTCCTCCAGAATAGATGTAGTTCCATTTTCTAGGTGTAGAACATTCTTGTGACTCTGCAATGGGAAAGAAGGGTTACTAACAAGTGTAAGAGTCAATTGTTTATGCTCAAATTGGTGAGATCCAGTTAAGCACAGAGGTGCCTGAGTTCACTCTCAGCGGATGGATTAATCACTTCCAGCCTCCATTTCCTTATGTGTCAAATGGGAATGATAAGCTGTTGCCATGATAAAATATGTGTAAAACTTCTTCTCAGCTCCTTCAGGCCCCACAGTGGGAATTCAATAAAATAGTTTATCCCCCGTGCTGCAGCAGCTGGGGCCCATTGTCTGGAGGAGTGCTGCTGGGAGGACATACCACTGAAGTCCCTTCCAAATCTATTCCTCCAGGCACTCTACACCCACTGAAGTGCATCTTTCAGGGTCATTCTTGTGGAAACCACGACAGCCTCGTCATCCCCCCAGATTCCCTCATGCTACCCTTCTGCAGTCACCCCTTCTCACCCCCAGGCCCTGGTAAACACGGATCCGTTTTCCAGCCCTAGAATTTTACTTTTTCCAGAATTTCTTATAAATGGACAATCACATAATATATAGCCTTCAGAGTGTGGCTTCTTTTCCTTTTCCTTTTCTTTTTCATAATGTGTTTGAGATTTATCAATTTTGTTATATGTGTCAGTAGTTCATTCCTTTTTATTGCGGAGGAGTATTCCATTGTATGAATGCACCATAGCTCGTTTGTTCATTCATTCCCCGGTTGAAGAACATATGGGTTGTTTCCAGGTTTTTGTGCATGTGTATGTGTGGGCAATTAGGAATAAAGCTCCCAGAAGCATGCAAATACGGATTTGTGTGTGTGTGTGATTGGTCATTCGTGTTCATTTCTCTTAGATCACTAGGCATGGGATCGCATGCTGGCTCGTATTATAGGTTGATGTCTAAGTTTATAAGAAACTGCCAAGCTGTTTGCCAAAACAGCTGTACCACCTTGGATTCCCCCCAGCAGCATATGAGAATTCCATTTGCTCTGCAACCTCGCCAGCAACTCTTCAAACTCAATTCCTAATCTCTGCAATGGGAAGAATAAATAAAAGAACGTACTGACAATAACAGTGAATAATAGTGGTAAAATGCTTGGAAAATTATAAAGGCACCATGTAACTACATATAGATGTATGGTGGCATCTTTAAGGTAAACCATTGGGTGAAACAGGTTTAAGGGATACTTAAATTCACAGAAAATATAATTTGGCCAAACAAAGCCTACAACTTTTCTGAGGGGTTTGGTTTCTGATAATCATAACTATACATGTATATTAATGAATCAAGATAGAAATTATCTCTAATTTAATCACTCAGACTCAGTTATTGATAGCATTTGGGAGTAATCTTTTTTTTTTTTCAAGATTTTATTTATTTGTTTGACAGAGAGAGAGACAGCCAGCAAGAGAGGGAACACAAGCAGGGGGAAAGGGAGAGGAAGAAGCAGGCTCCTAGTGGAGGAGCCCGACGTGGGGCTCAATCCCAGGACCCTGGGATCATGCCCTGAGCCGAAAGCAGACGCTTAATGACTGAGCCACCCAGGTGGCCCGGGAGTAATCTTTTAAGTCTTTTATTTTTATAAATATTTTTACTTATTAGTAACTAATTTACAAAGAATTTTATATCTTTATCTTTTCACTTTATATTAAATCATAAGCATTTTACAATGTTATTCCATGATCTTAAAGTGATGATTATAATATTCTGTAAAGTAGATGAGCCTCTATTTACTTAGCCATTCCTTTCTGGATATTATTTAATCATTCCTCTTAATTTTTTACTCTTATAAATAATGTTGTAACAATCATATCCATGCCTATAGACTTTTTTGTTGGTTTTGGTTTTTTAATAATTATTTCCTTAGGACAGATTCTTAAAAGTGGGATTAAAAGGTTAAAAGCTTTGAATATTTTAATGGCTCTTAATGCATATTTGTAGATTGCTTTCCAAAACACTGTATCAGTTTATGTTTGCTCCCAACAAAGCATGTTTCATCATTCCTTGGCAATTGCTTGATATTATCATTTCAAAACTCTTACAAGTAATTAAAATGGTACATTTATTTATTTTTTATTTATTTATTTTAAAGATTCTATTTATTTATTTGACAGAGAGACAGTAAGAGAGGGAACACAAGCAGGGGGAGTGGGAGAGGGAGAAGCAGGTTCCCCACCGAGCAGGGAGCCCGATGCGGAGCTCGATCCCAGGAACCTGGGATCACGACCTGAGCTGAAGGCAGATGCTTAACAACTGAGCCACCCAGGTGCCCCTAAAATGGTACTTTTAAATTTTATTTTATTTTATTTTTTTGAGAGAGAGAGAGGAAGAAAGAGAGAGAGAAAAAGAGGGACAGAGAGAGAATCTTAAGCAGGGGCTTGATCTCACCCAGGCGCCCCAGTACTTTTAAATTGTAACTTGTGTTTCATTGATTATTAGTGAGGTTGGATATTGTGGTAGGCAGCCTATAAGATGGTCTCCAGTGATCTCTGCCTTGTGTAATCCGCTCCTTGTAAGTGTTGACGGGGCTAACCCAACGGGAGAAGGGAAGCCCTTTAAACTTCCAGTCACACCCGCACACTGTGTTCTACCACACAGGGACGTAATTCTGCTACATTATCCTCGCCTGATATCCAGGTTCTGGCCGTTGAAGTTCTTTCTAGGACAACACTGGCAAAAATCCCCTTCTCAACACCTGCCCTACTTTCCATCACGTCCATTGGGCAAGTCTGGCTCTGGGGTATCCCATTCTCCCTGTCTTGCCCTGTCTGTTTCCTCCAATTGACAGAGGGCAGCTTAAAGTGATCACAAATCAAGTCTTTTTCTGGACTCTCTAGGGATATCCGTACCTACACGAAAGTGCTTTTTAACCAAAAAAATATTCAGCCAGTATGCAGTGTTGTTATTATACAGACTTATTTTAATTCGTCCTAGTTCTTGCTACTGATTTGAATAAATCTCTTCTTTGTACCTCAGTCCTTCTGAAGGACTGGGAAAATCCTACTAGATTTTAATAAATATTATATACTTTCTTAAAGAACCTTAAATCATTTAAATAACAAATTGAAACCAGGCTATGAACATTACTTATTTGGAAGTTAAAGTTTTGAATTTCTTGTATGGAAGGGTTTATTGCAGTTGTTTTCTGTATAATCCAGTCCAATGGCACAGATTCTCATGACCTCATCACATCCCAGATACAGCAGAATTAAGTGTCACAGAGTTTATTTTTGCAGCTACAATCCCTGCTACTTGGAGTGAATGAGTCTTTCCCCAAATCATATCCCTAAGTTCAGAAGCTCATCTCATTCACTGATCTTTTTATTTTTTGTAGCATTATTTAAATTTAACAAATTGCTGCATGTGATTTATTTTGAATTTAATTACAGAGCCAAAATGCCACATATAATTATGGATGTAAGTAGCAGTCAATTCTTTACCCTGATGGCTTGAGAAAGGCTATAAAGTGTAGCATAGTCTTTCTACATAATCTCCTATGAGCCTTCTCTCCCTGCCATTGAATCAGTGCTGACAAATAAAGTATCAGAATAGCAACTAATAAGAGGTCATGCTTTTGTGCGGAGCCCACCCCCTCGCTCCTCATTCATGCGGATGCTAATGGGAGGCCATTTAACACAGCGCAGGAAAATTCATAAAATCAGCCTGCTTGGGAAGAACCTTTGATCAAAGATAGACAAATCACAGCACTCCAGGGGTTGGTTTAAAATAAGTAGTAATATGACATATTTTCCTTTGTTATGAGTTAAAGCTCTAAAGTACATTTTTATTCTCTGGGGGAAGAAACTCAGCAATCTGACCCAAAACAGGCCAATGTGAAGAAAACAACTACTTCATTGATGATAACTCTAGTTTTAATTCTATGCCATACAACTAGTGTGTTCTCAAATGGAACTTTGGGTCCCCCTTATTCTCTGGAATTTAGGCTGTACATGTAATTTTCTGGGGTCTTTCACGAATGAGAGGTCTGATTACATATACAGAGATTAGTTGACTAGCTGTGAGGCCTTGGACAGGTTATTTAACTTGTGAGTCTCAATTTTTCTATATGTATTTTGGAGATAATAATAGCCCCTAGGATTGACTGTTGTGTGGAAGAACTGAATGTGTGTAAAGCACTCAGCACAATGCCTGGTGCATAGCAATGGCCAGTAATGGCAGTTGTTAGTATTAACTTACACGTAGCTCTCCTCTACTGCTTTTCCGTACTTCAGATCCTACAGCCAGCAAATAATATCTGGTTAGGGACTGTGTCTGTGGCCAAAGTTTTGGTACTGGCAGCAACTTTGTCCCAGTGCTGTGAACTGTGGGGGACGCTGGTGCTGTCTAGTTCAAGCAACTCTAACAAACATACCATAGACAAGGCGGCTTAGATGACAAACCTTTCTCACAGTTCTGAAGGCTGGGGGGTCAAAGATCAAGGTGCCGGCAGATCTGCTGCCTGGTGAGACCTGCTTCCTGGTTCACAGGTGGCCATTTTCTCTGTGTAGCCTAACATGGCAGAGAAGAGAGAGAGAGGAAGCAAGTTCTTTGGGGACCCTTTTTATAAGGGCACAAATCCCACTCATGGGAACTCCACCCTCATGACCTAATTACCCCTCAAAGGCCCCACCTCCAAACACCATCCTGTCAGGGATTAGGCGTCAACATAGGAATCTGGGGAGGTCACAAACATTCACTCGGGAGCAGCAGCCCTATTTGGGGCCAACTCCTCTCTCCACCCCTGCCTGGATGATTTTCATAAAATGAGCAAACTTTCATAAAAGCCTAAATAAACCTTTCATACATGCAGGTATAGTTAAAATTTATTAGGCACATTTGCCAACTTTTGGAAACTAGGGAAGATATTATAAAACAAATCATAATTTTATACTTTAGTAATTGTCTCTATTCAGATTTTTCATGTATTTAACACACTTTTTAAAAGAACACCTGGGATGTTCTTGGTTCTAAAGTGGCAGGATAAGTCTTAGAAGGCTATTCTAGAAGGAATAAAAATAGAAAGTGACAAAAAGGAAGAGAAAAAGAGAGATGAAGAAGAAAGAGAGCTGGAATTAGATGTTTATGTCCAACAGAGGCTCATTTCCATTGATTTTATATTTTTATTTATTTATTTTTAAATATTTTATTTATTTATTTGAGAGAGAGACTGAGTGAGAGAAAGAGAACATGAGGGCACCTGGGTGGCTCAGTTGGTTAAACATCTGCCTTCGGCTCAGGTCATGATCCCAGGATCCTGGGATCGAGCCCCATGTCGGGCTCCGTGCTCAGTGGGAGTCTGCTTCTCTCTCTGCCCCTGCTCATGCTTTCTCTCTCACTTGCTCTCTTTCTCTCTCAAGTAAATAAATAAAATCTTAAAAAAAAAAGAGAGAGAGAGAGAGAGAGCTTGAGTGGGGGGAAGAGGCAGAGGCAGAGGGAGAAGCAGGCTCCTTGATGATCAGAGAATCCCATGCGGGGCTTGATCCCAGGACCCAGTGATCATGACCTGAGCTGAAGGCAGATGTTTAACCCGCTGAGCCACCCAGGTGCCCCACTGATTTTATTTTTTAAACACTTCATTGAGGTATAATTTCCACACCATAAAAACTTCCATTGTGAATGTACAATTCAATGGTTTTAGTTTATTTACAGAGTTGTGTAGCCAACAGAGCAAGCAGATTTTAGAACATTTCCATTAGCTTGGAAAGAAACCTCACGTCCATTAGCAGTCACTCCCCACTCCTCCCCCCAGCCCTACTCAATCACTAATCTACTTTCTGTCTCTACAGATGTGCCTATTCTGGACATTTCCTATGGATCAAATCATCCAACATGTGGTCTTTTGTGCCTGGCTTCTTTCACTTAGCATTATGTTTTTGAGATTTGCCCGTGTTGGATCATGTTATCAATTCTTCGTTCCTTCCGTTGGCTTTTTAAGGAATATTTTATAATTTTATTTTTATTTTCAGGTAAAAATGTCTGATTTTAAGTCTATACTGAGGAATGAAAGACATGAGATACGGTTACTTGTAAAAGAATAACTTATAAAATCTGCACTGTAATAAAGAACTTATCAAACACAACACCCAAAGAACAAATAATCCAATCAAGAAACGGGCAGAAGACATGAACAGACATTTCTCCAAAGAAGACATCCAAATGGCCAACAGACACATGAATAAGTGCTCAACATCACTCATCAGGCATCAGGGAAATACAAATCAAAACCACAATGAGATACCACCTCACACCAGTCAGAATGGCTAAAATTAACAAGTCAGGAAACAACAGATGTTGGAGAGGATGTGGAAAAAGGGAAACCCTCCTACACTGTTTGTTGATGGGAATGCAAGCTGGTGCAGCCACTCTGGAAAACAGTATGGAGATTCCTCAAAAAGTTGAAAATAGAGCTACCCTATGACCAGCAATTGCACTACTGGGTATTTACCCCAAAGATACAAATGTAGTGACTGGAAGGGGCACCTGCACCCCAATGTTTATAGCAGCAATGTCCACAATAGCCAAACTATGGAAAGAGCCCAGATGTCCATAGGCAGATGAATGGATAAAGAAGAGGTGGTATATATATTTTAGAGCAATTTTAGGTTCACAGCAAAATTGAAGGGAAGGTACAGAGATTTCCTATACATCCCCTGCCCCTATGGATGCATAACCTTCCCCATTATCAACATCCCCCACCAGAGTGGTACATTTGTTACAAGTGATAAATGTACGTTGACACACCCTTGTCACCCAGAGTCCATAGTTTACATTAGAGTTCACTCTTCCTGTTACGGGTTTGGACAAATGTATAATGACATATATCTACCACTATAGTATCATACAAAACCGTTTCATTGCCCTAAAAATCCTTCATGCTCTGTCTACTCATTCCTCTCTCTCCACTAACTTCTGGTAACCACTGACCTTTTTATTTTTTACTTATTTATTTTTTAAGTAAACTCTACCCTCAATGTGGGGCTCGAACTCATGGTCCCGAGATCCAGAGTCATAAGCTCTACCAAATGAGCCAGCCAGGTACCCCCACACTGATCTTTTTATTACCTCTGTAGTTTTGCCTTTTCTGGATTTCCATATAATTAAAATCATACAGAATGTATCCTTTGGCTTCTTTCTTTCACTATATGCATTTAAGTTTCCTCCATGTCTTTTCGTGGCTATTCATTTCTTTTTGGTGCTGAATAATATTCCATTGTCTGGATGTACCACAGTGCATCTATGCAACATCTTGGTTGCTTCCAAGTTTCAGCAATTACAAATAAAGCTGCTTTACACATCCAGGTGCAGGTTTGTATGTGGCATGAATTTTCAACTCCTTTGGGTAAACACCAAGGACCTCAATTGCTGGATCATATGGTGAGAGTGTTTAGTTTTATATTTAGTATCTTTAGTGGCACTGTATTCCTGCTGTTTGAATAAAGTGTCTGACATTTTCATCTTTTAATTTTTTAAAATTTATTTTTCTTACAGTGAGAGCACACAAGCAGTGGGGGAAGGGCAGAGGCAGAGGGAGAGAAAGAATCCTTTTTTAAAAAGATTTATTCATTTATTTGAGAGAGAGAGAGAGAGAGAGAAAGAAAGTGTGCGAGGAGGGAGAGGGGCAAAGGGAGAGAAAATCAAGCAGACTTCCCTCTGAATGTGGAGCCCGACACAGGGCAACCCCGTGACCCCAAGATCATGACCTGAGCCCAAATCACGAGTTGCTGATGCTCAACCAACTGAGCCTCCCAGGCGGCCCGGGAGAGAGAATCTGCAGCGGGCTCCACGCTCAGCACGGAGCCTGATGCGGGGCTCCATCTCACAGCCCTGATCTCATGACCCAACCCAAAATCAAGAGTCAGACACTTAACTGACTGAGCCACCCAAGCGCCCCTGGCATTCTTGTTTTCCGCTGTGCCCTAAAAAGTACGCAGCTGGCCCTGCCAGGGACCCATTTACAGGGCAAGGAACTGAGCTGGTGCCTAGGAGCTACATCTTGGCTGGGAAGGAACATTATAGCCAAATAAGGGCCAAACTTGGAGGTTGCGGGTACCTAACTAATGGATGTGGGAAGCAAAACTTACGGGAGGGAAGCTGATGTGTGGACATGAACATACAGGGAGAACTGAGGACTATATCGAGATCTTGTCACATTTTGGTAGTTCTAAACGTTCAATGCTGGAATTGATCTAAAAAGGATCAATGAGCTGCTACTATGATTTTCAACTCCTTCCAGTGTTTCTTGCTTAACAACTTGGTTAGTAACCTTTACTCCATTATCCTGACTCAACAGTCCGGAGGGCCCAGAGGGCCAACCGATGAATCTCTAAGTGAGAGGTTTAAAACTATGGCCCAGGGTGCCTGGGTGGCTCAGTTGGTTAAGCATCTGCCTTCGGCTCAGGGCGTGATCCCGGCATTACGGGATCGAGCCCCACATCAGGCTCCTCCGCTAGGAGCCTGCTTCTTCCTCTCCCACTCCCCCTGCTTGTGTTCCCTCTCTCGCTGGCTGTCTCTATCTCTGTCGAATAAATAAATAAAATCTTTAAAAAAATATATTAAAACTATAAACCAAAGCTGTGGGACTTCAAACCTCAATGCCCTCTGAGGAATATTATCTCACTTGAGTTTCAGGAGCAGTACAACATGAGCTTCAGATTCTTTGAGGGACACAGGGATAAATCATTCCCATTTTACAGATGAGGTAACTGAACATCAGAGTTAAGGGTACATTTCATGGTCAGTGTTAGTAAGTGACAAGTCTGATCTTAATCCAAATATTGATGCCTGGTTCAGTGGTATTTCTAACTGCCTGTTAACATCTATTTTGTTTCACTGTTAGTCATCACATATACTCTTATTAGTTCCTGAGAATCTTCCATTTGCCAGTTTATATACAATAGTATTTGATTCCCACACAATTCTTTGAGATGGTTGGCATTATACACATTTTAACGAGGAAGAAACTAGAATCAGAAAGGCTAAGTAACTTGCAAAAGATCACAGAACCAGTAAATCTGTCTACCTCCGAAGTGCAAACGGTTTCTCGCCCGCCGCAGCTGGGTTTCGGTATAGAGCTAGATTAAAACGTGATGATTCAAAGGGCAAAGGAATCTGTTTCAAGTCCGTGATAATGTATAAAAATTTTTCAACTGTTCAAGAATCAAACTTTCTCATTATAATTTTTTACTTACTTGAACACTAAATATAGATGATCAAACATTAAATAAATAAAAGCAATAAAGAAAGAAAATGACATGTTTTTTCTAAATTCAAGATTCAAGGTTTGGCATACATTGATCTATCATCTAGACAGTTAGCTAGCTGGCTTCTAGCATTTTGGCAGCTAACATGCACATAGACAGGAAAAGTAATGGACCAATTCATTAAACTCGGTTATTTAGGAATAATTATCATTTATTTGTTTTATATCTTTACTTGTCACATATCCCTGACAGTTGGGATGGCAATTTCATGTATATACTTTACTAATTTTCTCTACAGGGCATCATACTCAATATATGACATAGAGCTGCCTGTAATTAAAAGTATTAGAAATTCTTTAAGCTGATAATGATTCTTCATATTCGAACCCTCATCAAAGTTACAGCTCAATAGTTTCACCCTTTTCTTTTCCTGTTAATTGTTACGGTTTGTATTAGTTTGTAAAAGGGAAGATCGTTTGAAGGATGATCAACTGTCCGGTTACCCAGGACTGTGGGTTCCCTGGCGTGCAAGACTTAGGGTGCTAAAACCAGAACAGGAGGAAAATTTAAAACAGAAATGTGCTACGTAATGGAGCAGTGGAATTTTTAAAATCTGGGTCTCTAATGTCATTTTTTGTCTCTATTTGTTATTTAGAATAAAATAATTTTCCATTTTATCTAAAAAGTGAGAATATTAGTGTCTATCTCACATCTTTTTTTAAAATTTGGGTACAGTCAACACACAATGTTATATTAGTTTCAGGTGTTTTTATCGTTTTTTAAAAAAATTAGATATATCTTATATTTTTTTAGGGAAATAGAGATTTCAACTAAAAACCTTATACAGAGTATTTCCCTAGCTCTGGCCTCTCTTACCTGATACACACTTCATATTAAAAAGTGAAACACTGAAATTGGGAATTCCTGGTGATTTACTGAGAATTTATTGAGAACCCTAGGCAGATTTTAAAAGTTTTTTGCAGGGTGTGTGATGGAGATCTAGTTGCATTTTCTTCAAGAAAGATGATTTTTGCCAGGACCATTTATTAAACTACTCTTTTCTCAGTGAATTGAGTTCACCCATTGATCACATGAACTTGCATCTAAGGCTGAACTTTCTAAAGGGTTCTCTGACTATCCTAGTTATGTGTCATTATCATATTGTTTTGATCACCGTAGCTTTACAGTAGGTTTTATATCTGGGACAACATTTTATTTTCTTCAAAAATCTTATGATGCTTTTATTATTCTGCATGTGTCTAGGCGTGTGTGTATACAGCTATATTTTTTAGCTCTCAGAAAATCCTACTGTCACCTTCCCATCCAGGACACAGGATGCCTTTACATTTATTCACATCTTGTTTATGTCCTTGAATACAGTGGTGGGATTTATCTCGATAGGTTCTTTCTTGCTCAAGTCATACCTGAGTATGTTTTAAGTCACTGTCCTGTGCACTGACATTATCTGAACGTAACTCTTTACGGCAGATATGCTAAATCTGTGCCGTCCGATACAATAGCCACCAGCTATTGTGGCTGTCTAAATTTAAATTAGTTAAGATTAAGTAAAATTTAAAATTCAGTTCCAATTCTAGTTATTACTATGTTTTCTTTTTTAAGATCTATTTATTTGACAGAGAGAGAGAGAGAGAGAGAGAGAGAGCACAAGCAGGGAGAGGGACAGGCAGAGGGAGACGGAGAAAAAGGCTCCCCGCTGAGCAGGGAGCCTGATGTGGGGCTCGATCCCAGGACTCTGGGATCATGACCTGAGCCGAAGGCAGACGCCTAACCAACTGAGCAACCCAGGTGCCCCTATTACTATGTTTTCTTTAAAAGTTTGTATCTAGCTACTTCCCCAATTTAATTATTCTTATTAATTCTTATTATTTATAATAGAATATCACTGATTTTCTAGGTATATTATCAAATTATCTGCAGGTATTTAGGAAGGTATTTGGACAACTTTGAGGTGTGGGGAGAGCACTGCTTATATAAGTTAGAAAACATCAAAAACCGTAAGTGATGGGTCTGGCTACATAGGATTTTAAAATTGCCACATAATAATAGCAGCTGGCATACACTGAGAATTGTTTTTAAGAAGTTTATACAGATGGGGGGCCTGGGGGCTTAGTTGGTTAAGTGTCTGACTCTTGGTTTGGGCTCACCTCATGATCTCAGGGCCGTGAGATTGAGCCCCACGTTGGGTTCTGTGCTCAGTGTGGAGTCTGCTTAAGGTTCTTTGCCTCTCTTTCTGCCCTCTGCCCCCACTCTCTCTCTCAAATAAATAAATAAGTAAATACAATCTTTACAAGAAGTTTATACATAGAAATGCTTAGCATATGCTAGCTAAAAGTTGGTTCTATTACTTTTAGCAACTATTAGGGTCAGCTAGCAGTCTTTGTCCTAGGTACTTCGGGAATTTTCAGTCAAGAAAGCAGGAGTCTTAGGATTGAAGCCAAGCAAAGATGGAATGTAAGAAGAGCTAAGAACAGCCAGGAAAAGGAAAGGGAGCCCTTGATCCCCAGGACAGTGAACATATAAAAACCACGGTTTGGGTGAATATGGCTTTTGATGGCTAAAGAGGAAAACAAACGGTATAGAAATCAGTGGGACCAGAAATTAACCAAACTTATCAGCTAACTCCATTTTAAGGACAATTTAAGAGATATACAAGGCAAAATCTCCCTTTTTAAACCTGATATAAAGGCACCAGGTTACTTTAACTTTATGGGGGCAACTATGTGTGGTTGTGTGTCAGTGAGGGGGTAAAAAGAGCACCGTCATTTCTTTTCCAGTCAAGTGATCAAACAGCCATTATCTTGAATTTCATGCAGACTTTGGCCAAGCTATATCATCTCTTAATTGATATAAGGCAACTTGAGACTACCATCCATCCTGACAAATTCTTCTTGGCCTACCTGGGGACCTAGAACATTCCATTACTCATGCGAGACAGCCAAAGTGCAGTGTTTTAAACTGGTTTTCACAAGGCACCTGGGTAGCTCAGTCAGTTAAGCGTCTGCCTTCAGCTCAGGTCATGATCCCAGGGTCCTGGGATCAAGCCCCATATCAGTCTCGCTGCTCAGCGGGGAGTCTGCTTCTTTCTCTGCCCCTCCCCCCTGCTTGTTCTCTCCCTCTCCACTCTCTCTCTCAAAAATGAATAAAAATAAAATCTTAAAAGAAAAAACAAATCAGTTTTCACTGTCATGCCAAGTGTCCTGCTAAAGCTAGTAACAGAAACTTGATATGACCACAGTGAAAAATCAATCAATTTAATAATTGGTCCCTGAATTCCTCATTATTCCACCCTGCAATACCTAGAGAATTTGGTACCTAGCATCAAAACACGTGAACCATCCTGAAATATCTGCATCTTAGGCAAAAAACCATCACCCCCCTTACTAGTAAGTTGCGTTGGTGTCCTGCAGGTAACAGTCCCCTCCACCAGGGGTCTCTAGCTCACCGACATTATCTGAATCTAACTCTTCCCTGGGATATGCTGCAACCGTGCTAATACAATACAATAGCCACCAGCCACGTGTGGCTATCTAACTCCAAATTAGTTCAGATTATGTAAAATTTAAAATTCACTTCCTCAGTTGCACCAACCACACCGTAAGTGCTCAATAGCCACATGTGGCTAG
The DNA here is from genome assembly GCF_023065955.2 of Ursus arctos. Lineage (NCBI taxonomy): Eukaryota > Metazoa > Chordata > Mammalia > Carnivora > Ursidae > Ursus > Ursus arctos. The sequence continues at coordinate 17,029,860 of NW_026623053.1, forward strand.
TGGTCCTCACAGTGGACAGACGGTTCAGGTATCCGACAGAGCAGAAAATTCTAGTGGGCAGTGCTCGACTAAATCCTGCACGTTTAAATCATCAGCGTAGAAATACTAGCTCAGGATCACACTGTTCAAGGGCGGAGGCAGCACCTCCCCTGCCGGGCCCAGCTGAGTCTTGAGTAGCGTGTTTGAATCCTCCCGTGTCTAGAGGGGTGTCCTGGGCGGGTGATGAAAACGTTCTTTGTGATCACGTTCAGCCAACTCTCCTCTCAAAGCCAGCATATCATTTTAATAATTCATAGATATCATTTCACTTTTTCTATTATTGGGAAAATCAGGGCCAGAAGATTGTAAGAAAGAGATACGTGGTTAAAAAAAAAGAAATCAGAAGACCTTAAGTTTATCCCCAATTCTGCCCTTAAAAAGCTGAGAGACCTAGACAGTCGATGAACTTCTCTGGGCCTGCACTTGCTCCTGGATAAAATGAGTGGGGCGACCAGATAGATGTTCCCTAAGGCCCAAGACACTGGAAGTGCAGCAGGACTATAACGTGTGCTCCCGATAAGTAAAACGCATCTCTGACCCATGCAAGAGGTTCCAGTACACCTGGAGCATGTGTGCAGCTTCTGCCTCACGTCACAGGTAAGCTCTAGCGTCACCGAATGGTGTGGTTTCCGAACAGTTTCGGTAAATAGAATTAATAATCGTTCAGACTGTATTAGAATATAGTCGCTAGTTTTAGTATAAATATCTTTTTCCCTTTTAAGAGGAGATTATGACCTTAAGAGATAAAACTAATTCCATTGTTTATTGCTAATGTGTCATGAGTACATTACTCAAGTGAGGGTATTTCAAAATAATACCGTGGCTTTATTCCAAGGATTTCAATGATAGCTTTGATCTAATTCTGTGATCATTAAAAATAAAAACAAAACCTCCCTGGCTGGCTCCCGGAATCATTCCTCTCTGGAAGATACCACTCCTGGACGTGGATATCACTCTTCTAACAGAAACATAGACATGGGCTGTATTCTCTGTTCACACACACTCACGTTCCGAATAAACGGTTTCAAAAATCTTTTTTTCCTTATTTTAAGGAAAAAGATGAGCTTCTTTTCAGGGTTTATGTTCCCACTTCTCTCAAACTCTAAATGGAAATACTGTTTGTACCTGGAGTTTCTCCAGCAGGTAGCAATTCATCCTTCGGTGAGTGGGCCGAATCCATGCCCCTTGGCAAGTATCACTGTTTATCGTGTCCGTAATCCATAGCGGGCTGAAGATGGGGGAAATAAATGACAAGATGAGTTTTAAGGAGAGAAAATTACGAGCAAGAGGAAGCAAATGATTAAAATGGAAATGGTGGTCAGGAGCCTCCGTTGTTTCCCCCAGGTGCTTTGTTGACAGGAGGAAAAAAAAAAAAACTTTTCTATCAAACTCCACCTGAATTCTTTCAACTACAATGATGCAAAGAAAATGCACGCTAATTATGAGCAGGAACATTATCTATTAATATGTTAATGAAGCAGGTTTGCTAATGGTGAAAGACTTGAATTTTAATAAAATTTTAAGAGCTTCTTGATTACGTGTTTGTTAGTCGATATGATCATTTAAAATTATCTCTAGGTGGCTTTACATGGAATAAAACCTACATTAGAACTGTATTCTAAACAGGCCTTAATGAAGCAGGTGAGGATACCATCTGTGACATAAACACTGTCAGCCAGAAATTCACTTCAAAAGAAATGTAAACTAGTTAACAGGAAACATGTTATCATATCTGCCAGTAACAGCTTTCAATGTAGGTAATTTATTTATGCATTTGCTTGCTAATTTTTTCAAACATATTTGCTTATGAAAATAATGTTCGATTGAATTAATGGATACTGCCTTTCAATATTGGGGGGATTTTTTCATTAAAAAAAAAAACAAAACCCCCTCTGGTGTCCTGTTTTGACAACATCCCATACATAGATGAAAACTTTTATCTGCCTAAACCCACACATTGTTTGAGAAAAGATGGAAAGAGTCACCAAAAGCCCCCAAGTCAAAGCAGAATTAGCATAGACGCTTCACTGATAAGCTCCCATGAATGGGAAAGATTGTGTTACCCGCTCTCCAAGATGATTTTGGCATCCAAGTAACTGGTAACCCCTATCCACCTCTCTCGAAGGAGGGTGAAGGCGCACGGCTTCATCCTGCACTTTGCATATTAGAAGCACAAGGTCTTGATTAGTGTTTGAACCTACATTACAACCCAGGGCTTCTGAAGAAAGCGCAGGTGCCCAGGAGGCTGAGCGGAGCCCCAGGTGTACAACAGGGTGAATTCGGCCTGCAGTCTCGGAGGGGTGTGTGCAGTGGGCTGGGTTGTGTCACTGGGGGGATTGGGGGCTGGGTGCGGTAGGGGCCTGTGTCTTCTCCTCTGCAGGTGAGGCAGTGATGAAGGTGTTAGGGAGGGAAAGCAGGAGTGAATCCTAGAAACCAGGGAAGGGCAGCTAAGCCCCATCTTGAGTGTATGAAGTGCCCGTATGTCTAATGGGCTGAGCATGAAGGAAAGTGAAGGAGGTAGGTGGGTGGGAGGAGGAAGAGGAGGGATGGATAGCTCCCGCCACGTCACTCTGAGTTTTGAAGAGAGGCTGCGAGGAGAGGTTATGACAGGAAATCACTTGAGAAGAAGTAACCGCATCTGAGAAACCAGGGGTGCTTCTTTTCGAGCAGAATTCCTTCAGTTAAGGTGAGGATGGTTCATCAGGACTTTTAATTTCCCAGGAACTGAAATACTATTTATGTGACGGTGTCAATAAAACATACTTCTGTGGCAGTCATTAGAAATCGCTAATACTCTCTTTCATTCTTTAGTGTTTCTAATGAGATTTTTTAAGGTCTTTTTTTTTAAGGTTGTTAAGAAACAATTCCAGAAGGTAATTGCCATTTAAATGGCTTCTAATTGGGCCCTGGGTGAGTTTCTTTGAGGGCATGCTGCCCTCTAGGGGTTGAAGCACACAGCGGAGGGGAGGATTTCAGAGGGGCGAGGGCCCCGTGTGAGGGAAGGAAGAGCTTTCCTAGAGGAGTTTGATTTTTCATAAAAATGATGCAGTGTTTTTTGCATTTCAGTACTAGAAAAAATTTATTTCATAGAAAGTTTCACCTATTCTAAAGGCCTTAAATAAAGCAGCGTCGGATTCAATATATTCCTGGGGTTTTTCCTTTATTTCTTTTTCTTTTTTTTCAAGATTTAGTAAGATGTTTTTAAGATTCAGTATTTGGAAGGGTGTTGGTGGGGGTGAAGAGAAAATGTGTAGGAATTTTTAAACCACAGTCGTCCCCGTATTCCTAATTACCCAGTGCAAAATTCTCCTACCCTTTATTGGTGGGGAATTTCCGTAGTCCCTTCCACAGGCGGCCACAGGTAACTCTCAATGTTACGGAGCTGTTAGGATCCACAGTCAATGAACAGCAGAACCTCTCTTTGAACCCAGCTTTCCTCATTCCAAAATCAGTGTGCTTTCCTTTTTGCCACCAGCAAAATACAACTGGCTATCACTTTGCATATATATGTATGCAAATACATATGTGGGTGTATATATACACACACACATATATATGATTTTATCTATTTATATGAGAGAGAGAGAAATTATGTGAGAGACAGAGAGAGCACAAGCAGGGGGAGGAGCAGAGAGAGAAGCAGGCTCCTCACTGAGCAGGGAGCCCGACGTGGGGCTTGATCCCAGGATCCTGGGATGACCTGAGCTGAAGGCAGATGCTTAACAAACTGAGCCACCCAGGTGCCCCTATATATATATTTTTTAAGATTCGATTTATTTATTTGTTTGTTTGTTTGTTTGTTTGTTTAAGAGAGGGAGAGAGAGAGAATGCCAAACAGGCCCCATGCCCAGCAGGGAGCGTGAGCAGGGGCTTGACTCACCAGCCTGAGATCATGACCTGAGCGGAAATCAAGAGTCAGACACTTAACCAAACTTCCCCACTCAGGTGCTCCCATCACTTTGCTCTTAAACAACTTGTTAACTCTTTCCTTTTTACACAAGAATCATGGCTTTAGTGTTGTTGTTGTTGTTGCTGTTGTTGTTGTTGTTGTTTTAATAAATGAAAGGACTGACAGATAAATATACCACAACCATACATTTTATCATTTGGTGACACATTTATCCCAAACCTCAGTTTTGCCTAGAAAGAAAAACCCATTATGAAAAATGAGTATTGGGGCTCCTGGGTGGCTCAGTCGTTAAGCATCTGCCTTCAGCTCAGGGCGTGATCCCCGCGTTCTGGGATGGAGCCCCACATCAAGCTCCTTTGCTAGGAGCCTGCTTCTTCCTCTCCCACTCCCCCTGCTTGTGTTCCCTCTCTCGCTGGCTGTCTCTCTCTCTCTCTGTCAAATAAATAAATAAAATCTTAAAAAAAAAAAAAAAGAAAAGAAAAATGAGTATTGTGGTAGAGGCCAAGGGCCAGAGAGAAAATCCAGGTCCTAAAGATTCAGGGAGTGGCCAGAAACTTATAAATAGAAAAGAAAACTGCAGGCACAGAGTAGACTACACCAAAAAAGGGCATAAAAGAGTTAAATAGTAAAATTCTAGCATCCTGCAGCCGATATGCTTCCTACAGCCCAGAAGCGCCAATCAGAGAATTGTAGACCTTTCTGGGTGGGATCAGTGCCCCCTCCTCCGAAGGTGCTCCCGGCTCGGACACTTGTCTCCTTTCCCCCTGCCTCCCCGCCCCCATCGCACTCTAAACAACATCAGCAACGGAAAGGTCAGGGCGGGCTGTAAAACCCGGCTCGCCGCTGCAGACGCTGTGTCGGCGGAGAGGGAGCCTGGGGAGTGGAAAGCCACTGCCCCGGGAAGCGGAATTCTCCGAGGAGTGAACAGCTGCAGCTGGCATTGCACACTCGGCGTGCCGCACAGACACACGCGCATAAGTCATAGCATCACAGACTCTCATTTCGAAAAGGATGGTTCCAATTGGTGTTCTAAGCCAGCTATCTGAAATGCGCAAATCCTTGTCTGAACCTCCGTAGTAGTCGAATGCTCTCCATTTGAGCAATTCCTTGCCTAAATTACATTCACTTAAATCTGCCTTTATCTTGAAATCCATTAGTCCCCGCTCTGGCTGGTGCCGGTAGATTTAATAGCAAACAATAACAGTAAGATAGATCTTTCCTAAGGCCTGGCTCCCAATACATAATAACAAGGAGAAACCCTAGGTCCTCCCCGCCCCTCTAGTTCCACCATCTCTTACTAACACACGGTACAGAGGGCACACATACCGGCGCCGTTGCTTTTCCGATGATGGCGTTGATGTTATCAGTGATTGTCCCTCTTTTTTTCACAGTTTCTGAAAACGTCTCTTAAAGTGGAAAAAACGATGCTGACAAATCTCTGAACAAGAGCAATCCAACCTTGTAGGGTCACCTTCTTTTTGCAAAAGGAACCGCTAGAGGAAGAAAAAAAAAAGTCTCAGTTATTTAATGCTTGAAGTTGCCTTGGAAAGTGGTTTGACACACCCTCTTCTCTTTGGAATCAGAGCTGCTTTTAAACAAAGTAGGTATATTACTTTAAAAAAAAGACATAGCAACAAAATGTTTAAAAAAAAGTAGGTATAAATCGATCTGCTAGCGTGTGTGTGTGTGTGCGTGTGTGTGTGTATGTGTGTGTGTGTAAACAGAGAGTGAGTTGGATCTCTCAGGTGTTCACTTTCCCGTGTGCCTAACCTAATACATTCTGCTGCAATTTCAGGCCAGTTCCAGTCCAGACTGCAGCCAAAATGGACCACAGCTCCTCATACCTTCACACCCTCCTCCCCATCTCTTCTTCCTTTGTAGGTCTTTGAGGAACTTTCTTTTCCTATAGGAAGTTTCCCTTAGCCTTTGGAGATTTCATTCTCAAATCTTTTATAAATTGAACTATCTTTTTCTGGGAAATAGGGCTTCAGAAAAATGGAGATGTAATATTCATCGCCTCTATCTAATGATGAAATTAAAGAGGGAGATCCTGAAGTTTATAAAGGGGTAGAATTTTTATTTTTTCTTAACACTGGATTTCTTCTGGCTCATCTTCTTCTGTCAAGTGTAGTCATCCCCGTCCTTATTGTAAACCAGTAAAGATCAGGGCACTCACTGTTACTGATGAGCGTATTAACTTGTTCGGGTATAAAGAACTAAATGACCCAGAGTAAACTTACTGAGAAGAAATTTCCCAAGAAAAGGCTAGATTTCCTCTTGTCACTTCCCCTGAAGATGGGTTTGGTTCTAATTCAGGGCCAGGAATGAAGGTTTATGAACTCCCCAAACCCAGGCCCATCCCCAGTCATCCCAGTGGAAAAAGTGTTAGAAGCCTGATGCTCTTCTCAAACCAGTCTCTCAGCTCAGGACCCTCTGGGAATGTTCAAACCCAGTCCACCCAGGCCTGGTCGAACACTGTTGCTTCACGCATGCAAACACATTTCACATCCATTTCCTTTTTTATATTATGTTAGTCACCATACAGTACATCCCTGGTTTCTGATGTAAAGTTCGATGATTCATTAGTTGCGTATAACACCCAGTGCAACATGCAATACGTGCCCTCCTTGCAACCCATCACTGGTCTATCCCATTCCCCCACCCCCCTCCCCTCTGAAGCCCTCAGTTTGTATCTCAGAGTCCATAGTCTCTCATGCTTCGTTCCCCCTTCTGATTACCCCCCCTTTCTTTATCCCTTTCTTCCCCTACCGATCTTCCTAGTTCTTATGTTCCATAGATGAGAGAAATCATATGATAATTGTCTTTCTCTGCTTGACTTATTTCACTTAGCATTATCTCCTCCAGTGCCATCCATGTTGCAGCAAATGTTGAGAACTCGTTCTTTCTGATAGCTGAGTTATATTCCATTGTATATATGGACCACAACTTCTTAATCCAGTCATCTGTTGAAGGGCATCTCGGTTCCTTCCACGATTTAGCTATTGTGGACAATGCTGCTATGAACATTGGGGTGCATATGGCCCTTCTCTTCACTACGTCTGTATCTTTGGGGTAAATACCCAGTAGTGCAATGGCTGGGTCATAGGGTAGCTCAATTTTTAACTTTTTAAGGGACCTCCACACTGTTTTCCAGAGTGGCTGTACCAACTTGCATTCCCACCAACAATGTAGGAGGGATCCCCTTTCTCCACATCCTCTCCAGCAATTGTTGTTTCTTGCCTTGTCAATTTTTGCCATTCTAACTGGCATAAGGTGGTATCTTAGTGTGGTCACATCCATTTCCTGAAGGACTCATGTCTCGACCACTGTACTAGGTGCTGATAAGACAGAGGTGAACAATTTATACAGTCCCTGTCCTCGTGGCAGGTGACAGAAGTAAATAGGCCATTACAGGAGCGTAGTTAGACCACACTGTGGTGGGGAAACAGGAGTGCTGGGCAAACATTGAGCTGATCCCCTGATGCTGAGCTAGGCTCAGGGGACTGTCAGGAAAAACCTCTCTTAGGAGGACATGTTTGAATCAAGGTCAGAAAGATCCTTTGAAGAGGGAACAAGTGTGAAGAACTAGAAAGAGTTTGATGCCTTTAAAGAACTGGGGGAGGTTCACTGTAACTGACTGTACTGTGTGTGGAGGGGAGGGGAGATTCGGTGAGTGTGGGGCATTGAGAGGAAAGCGTGGTTCAAATCAAGAAATGAGACTGAATAGTTATGTCCCACATAGGGAAGTTTGGGCACGAGTCTGTGAGTAGTGGGTAGCCACTGCAGGTGGTAAGCGGATGAGCAATGTGATCAGACATGTGTCATATAACGTCCCTGTGAGTACCGCATGGAGAAAAGTAAACATAGAAGCAAGGAGGAGACTGCAGTAACCCAGCCAAGAGAAGACAGTGGCCCATGACTGGCCCAGAGTCTCCGGGAATCGTTATGTCTTCCCTCTTTCATCCCCTGATGAAGATAAATCTCTGTAGGGTGCGTCAATTTGTTACTGATGTTACTAGTGTTTCTTATTATATGTATTATATGATGTTTTGACATCTTGGAGCCTTGTGGACAGGGGAAGGACAGCCCTTGCCGGGTTTTGCTAAGTCCTTGAGATAGCAACTTGCCTCCCAGCACACCTTTCACAAGCAAACTAACCAATCCAGAGCCTGTGTCAAAAACCACCTCCTCTCTCTCACTTTTGTACTGCTGGAGGCAATATTCCTTTGCCCTCCTCACCCTGGGGCCAGGTACTGGGCAACTAGGGACCACCCCTACAGCCCAGAGCCTACTGAAATTAGTCCAACTATCCAACCCTATGCCCCATCGGCTGCTTTTCCTGCCTTACTCATTCCTTCCACACAAACCATAAAGAAAGGTTTTTGCTCGTGTTTCTCCTTGCTCCTTCTGCCTCCTGCCTGACCCTGGCGCTTCCCCACATGGCCCTGCGTGGTGGGGCATGCCCTCTCCTCTTCAGACCAGTGAGTCATGAATCACCTTTTCAATGGCAATTGTCTCCTGATCTGTTGTCTTGACCATTCCTGAATAAAGACAAAATCCTGGGTATGTTTTAAAACAAGTTGTATCTCACCTAGGTGAGCCCTGTGATAAGAAAGTCTTGAGAATCCATGACTAGTTATCTTTAGACCTAAAGAAGGTCATTACTGCTCTACGTGCTACCCTACTACATCATCCACCATAGTTTTACCAGTTTTGGAGGAGAGTTCATGGTCTTTTGTGAATCTTAAATATAGATAGTATTAGATTTAACAATTTGGAGGTCATTGGTGGCCTTGATGCAAAGAGTTTCAGTAGAATGCTGGAGCAAATGCTGATAAGAGTAAGTTTAAAGGAGACTGGGGGTGGGGTACCTGGGTGGCTCAGTCAGTTAAGCATCTGCCTTCGGCTCAGGTCATGATCCTAGGGTCCTGGGATGGAGCCCCCTCCCGATGCCCCAAGTTGGGATCCCTGCTCAGCGGGGACTCTGCTTCTCCCTCTGCCGTTCCCCCTGCTCATGCTCTCTCTTTTTCTCTCTCAAATAAATAAATAAATCTTAAAAAAAAAAAAAAAAGGAGACTGGGGGTAGGGTATCTCCTTTGACCATGAAAGAATTAGCAGCAACAGGAATCACCCTTCAACTACAAACAAACAACTATATGCTTGATAAAATAGATGAAACAATGGTTTTCAGACATTGGACAAAGGCAGCACAGGACTGTGATCACTGAGAGAAGGGAAACAAATGGGATGAGCTTTATGATCTCCCAGCTTACTCTTTAGAGCCAGTTTTCAGGCCATACTGTCGGGAAGAGGAACCCAAAGAACCTAACACTCCTACTGAATTGAAGAGATTAGGATCAAAGTTTGAGTATATCAAGATAGCTAGAACTTAGAAGGCAACATACTGAAAAGCAGGTGCTTCACAGAGAAAAGCTCTGAAGATATCCAGAGGAATCTTCTTGAGTCTTTGGCTAAGTATGGATCTACACATAAATGTGAGAAACTCCCCAAGGCTGGGAAAGGAACAAGTGCTGGAGATCACACAGTGCTGGAAGGTACGCATGTTTCCACCAACCAAAATGAAGAGACCCATAATACATTGGTTGAAGTCCTCAGAAGGATCATGCCTTAGTGATGGAACTAAATTAGTCCAAAATAAAGCCTGTTCTGGACCCACTCTAAGAAAGCTTAAAATCAAGTCTGAAAGGGATTAAAATTATCCACAAGTACCTTGATTGGACGCCAGAAAAAAATTCAACAATCTTTAATGGAATACAACACAATACAGTAACAAGTAAATCAAAATTCACAATTCTTTATCCGGTTGAAAATTACCAGGCCTTTAAAGAATCAGTGAAATATGATGTACAATCAGATTAAAAGGCAATCAATAGAAACAGAACCAGAAATGACAGAAAATCATGGAATTCATAAACAAGGACCTATTATAAACAATGAGTATTATAAATCTTATAAACATGATCAAAGGTATCAAGAGAAACATAAACTCAATTTGGAGAGAAATGGAAGATATATATTTTTAAAAGACCCAAATAAAATTTTTAGAAATAAAAAGTACAATACTGAAAAGATTAGTGAACTTTAAGACACTGCAAAAGAAACTAAACAACGCATCATAATCAAATTGTTAAAACCCAGTGATGATGGAAAAAATCTTTAAAGCAGCCTGGGGAAACAACACATGTTACAAAAAGAGAAATAAAGATAAAGAACGACAGCAGACTTCACACCAGAAGCCCCACAGGCCAGAAGACAAACAGCACAACATCTTTAAAGTGCTGAAAGAAACAAAAACATATCAATCCAGAATCCTATGCTGAGTGAAAATATTTTTCAAAAATAAAAGCAAAATAGGGGTGCCTGGGTGGCTCAGTCATTAAGCGTCTGCCTTCGGCTCAGGGTGTGATCCCAGGGTCTTGGGATCGAGCCCCGCATCGGGTTCCCTGCTCCGCTGGGAGCCTGCTCCTTCCTCTACCACTCCCCCTGCTTGTGTTCCCTTTCTCGCTGGCTGTCTCTCTCTCTGTCAAATAAATAAATAAAATCTTAAAAAAATAAAATAAAAGCAAAATAAAAAGATTTTAAGACTGGGGCACCTGGGTGGCTCAGTTGGTTAAAGCATCCGTCTCCTTTTTTTTTTTTTTTTAAGATTTATTTATTTGACAGATAGAGACAGCCAGTGAGAGAGGGAACACAAGCAGGGGGAGTGGGAGAGGAAGAAGCAGGCTCCCAGCGGAGGAGCCCGATGTGGGACTCGATCCCAGAACGCCAGGATCATGCCCTGAGCCAAAGGCAGACGCCTAAGGACTGTGCTACCCAGGCGCCCCTCCATCTCTTGATTTCAGCTCAGGTCATGATCTCAGGGTATTGAGATCAAGCCCAGTGTCAGGCTCTGTGCTCAGCAGGGAGACTGCTTGAGATTCTCTCTCCCTCTCCCTTTGCCCCCCTCTCCCCATGTGCACGTGTGCGTGTGCACGTGGACTCCCTCACTCTCTTTCAAATAAATTAATTTAAAAATTAAGACTGCTGTTAAACTGTGCTCACAAGACCCCGCCACTGTGGCAAGTGAGGTTGACTCTGCTGCTCAGCATAGTTTTCTCACAAGACTTTTAGGATCAAGCAATTCCTGGCCAAGAAACAAAAGCAGAATCATCCCATTCCCTAATGGATTTGGATGAAAACTGGTAAGAAAATCAGGTACAACTCTAAGAGGAAACCCTGGAGAAGAACCAGCTTGGGTCTCTGAGGAATAGCCCATGAGATGAGACACATATTTATGCTGTATTCAGGTCACTAGTATTTTACTATATCAAGCAGAAAACATCACCACTCTCTGAACAGTTGGACAAGTTTTACTGGGAAAATAATTTTTTTCTTTGTTTCTGTGCTTTCCTACTAGTACGTTGGTTCAGTAATAATGATGTGAGAACTTCTGTTTGAAAGAAAATTTTAAGACCAACAAAAGCTGAGAAAGTTTATGGCAGGAATCCTATGTCAAAAGAAATAATAAAGGATTCTTGGATCTACACAATGAAGAATGACAGAAATGGTAAATATGTGCACAAATATGAAAGTTTTTCTTATTTAAAAAAACAACCTTTTTTGGGGCGCCTGGGTGGCTCAGTCGGTTAAGCGTCTGCCTTCAGCTCAGGTCATGATCCCACGGTCCTGGGATCGAGCCCCACATCGGGTTCCTTGCTCACCAGGGAGCCTGCTTCTCCCTCTGCCTGCTTCTGCCTGTCACTCCCCCTGCTTGTGCTCACTCTCTCTGGCAAATAAATAAATAAAATCTTTAAAAAAAAAACCAAACTTTTTAAAAGATTTATTTATTTATTTATTTATTTATTTATTTATTTATTTATTTATGTATTTTGAGAGAGAGGGAGAGAGTGAGCACAAAGGGGGGGAGCAGCAGAGGGAGAGGAAGAAGCAGACTCCCTGCTGAGCAAGGAACCTGATGTGGGGCTTGATGCCAGGACTCAAGCTGAAGGCAGTTGCTTAACTGACTGAGCCACCCAGGTGCCCCTAAAAAACTCTTTAAAACATAATTCATTATCTAGAGCAAAACTAACAACAATGCATTGCAGGATTTATGGCATACAGAGAAGTAAGACATATGAAAACAACAGCACCAAGGAAGAAGAATTTGGAAATATACTGTTGTAAGGTTCTTAAATTATATGTGATATAGTATAATATTTTTCAAAACTGAACTGTGATAAATTAAAGATGTAGACTACAGTCCCTAGAAAAACCATTAATTTATAAAACTCATAATCCAATAGTGGAGATAAAATGGAATCATAAAAAAAAAGCCTTCATTTAATGCAAGGAAAGCAGGATAAAAGGTATATGTGGACATTTTGGGGGTGATGGAAATGTTCTGTATCTTAATTGTGGTTGTTGTCATATGACTACTTACATTTTTCAAAATTCAACAAACTGGTGTATTTTATTGTAGGTAAATTCTACCTCAATGAAGATGATAACAAGAGAGAATGGGAGGAGAGAAATCGAACACCGTGAGTATAGGCAAGTATTTAAAGAGTTTTGCCAAAAGGGGATAATCGTTGGCAAGGGAAGAGGATCAAGAGAAAATAGTTTTATATTTAAAATGGGGAGATAGCAGCATGTTTATATGCTGGTGGGAATGATGCAGTTGAGAGGAAAAAATTGATAATGTAGGAGCAAAAGAGCAAAGTTGCTGGAGTGATATCCTTGAGGTAGACTGGAGCAGAGACCATTCATCTATGGTTAACAGGTGGGAAGACAGAGAACATAAGCAAGCACCTGCTCTTAAGGCTGTGTTGTGGTAGAAATCTATAGGGTCTCTCTTCTGGTTATTTCAGTTTTCACAATGAAATAGGAAGCTGAGTGTCAGAATGGGGTAGAGGGAGAGATGGGAGGTTGATGAGAAACAACATGGTATGAAACAGTCAAGGAGGATACTGGGAGAGTGAATGGTCTAGAGATACCTAGCATGATGGCGGTAGAAACACTAAGGACTCATTTCAAGCTAGTGGCCATAAAGTGAGGCCAGTCAGTGTGCTTCTGTGTGTTTCTCCGGCCATATTGTGATGGCCGCAGGGGCAGAGCAGATGGAGCGTTGGATTCAACAGGTGTTATAGTTTTGCCTTGAGTACAATGAAGTGAGAGGGGTCAGGAGGCTGAGGCTATGTTCAAGTGAGTGATGATAATGCTTGTTGAGGAATTTAAGTAGGGTAAGGAGGAAAGTGAGGGCATCAAAGGACTGGGGCATAATGAAGTGTGGAAGGACCAATGGATAAGAATCAGAAGCCTTGAAGATGTACATTCCACGTCAGTCAACAATCCGTATTTAGGAATTTGTCCTTAAGAAATATTGATGCAGGGGCGCCTGGGTGGCTTAGTCGCTAAGCGTCTGCCTTCGGCTCAGGGCGTGATCCCGGCGTTATGGGATCGAGCCCCACATCGGGCTCCTCCGCTATGAGCCTGCTTCTTCCTCTCCCACTTCCCCTGCTTGTGTTCCCTCTCTCACTGGATGTGTGTTTCTCTCTCTGTCAAATAAATAAATAAACTCTTAAAAAAAAAAGAAATATTGATGCAGATGCACCTGTAAGAATGTTCCTTTCAGTATTTTATGTAACAGTGAAATTTATACTACATAATACAGCTCTATAAATACTTATCAGTTGAGAGTTGGTTAAATAAATCATGGTCCTAGATTAAAAACGGGTTTTGTGTGGTTGTGTGATTATCTGTCAGGTCATAGACAAGGCTATCCCGGGGCTTTAGCTGGAAGCTGGAGTGATGAATTTATTCTCTGGCATTCCAAATTACTGTTGTTTGTCCTTCCATTGCTCTAATACCCATATGATGATATAACTAGACTCCCTAGAATAATAAATAACAAAGTAAACGAGAATGCAATTAGTCCTTGCAGTGGTTTTTATCACCTACGGATTAGTCATGAGATTAGTCTCCACAGAACTAGCCCTCAAATTCAGGGGTAAACACGGTGCCCTTTCTCATTCCTGATGATCACTGCTCATGGAGTGTTCTGGTGCCCTCCTACCTGCCTGTAAAGTTGGGTGTTGACCACTCTCCCAAACGTCACCAAGAGCCTGTGGTATAGGTGCTGTTCAAAGAAATGGGAAAAGAGCTAGCTCCTCTTTTCTGGAGACTGTAGCATAAAATGGATAGTATAGGTAGTGTATATTTTATAGTATGAAATGTCACAATGTGGCATTACTTCTGGAAATGTAAAGGAAGAATAATAAATAATATCTGTAAGCATATTTGGTCATACACCAGACACTTGAGAACACAAATGTGGCAGATTGTTTCACTATTCAAGATGTCCACTGCCCCTCCCTCCCTGTTGATACTAAGCTTGAACATGAGACTGCTTTAGAGACTTCAATGTGGGAAGTGATATATGCCCATTTCACTCAGAAGCTTTAACAGCCATTGTATGATTCTGCCATGTTCTCTTTCTCCTCTGAAATGTATTATATGGGGGAGTAGTCCTTCTGCTTAGGTCTCAGAAGGAAAACAGCAGGGCTGCAGGGACATGTAACATATGTGTGAGAAACAATACTTTGTAATTAAGCCACTGAGGTGTTGGGGTTACGGGTTTTGTGAAACTTAGTCCAAGCTGATTGCTATGACAAACTAAACAAATTGAACACTACACTGGATGTATGTAAAAGCTTTAAGTACCTCCTATAGAAGGGAGTAAGGACTGCATTTATTCAGTGCTAACTATCACACGCTCTTCATGCATTTAATACTCACATTAACCATATGTGATACACGGTATTATCTGTAGATGACGATCGAAGGAACCAGGGCTAATAGTAATTGCACACAATTAGTGTGACACCCAACATTCAATTGTTTCTTCCCAAATCCAAGATCAATTAATTTCCCAAGTCCATATTCTTTCCACTCTCTCACACTGCCTTCTGCGTGAAGGAATTCCGAGTTTAGTTGCAGCTTTGGATAGGATGGACCTAGGTGAATTCTTTATTTGTATTCCAACCAGTGAAGGAAAACTTTGTAGACAAGGCAGGAGTTCTACAATTGGAACCGTTTGCAGAAAGAAAAAGAGCTAATGACTTAAAGAGAAGGACATTTCCTAGCAAAACAGTCTAAAACCATGTTCCAAGGCAGAAGTGTGCTGGCTAGATGATGAAACCCAAAAGACTGCTCGGAGGGGCCCTGAGAAGACCAAGCTTAAGCGTGTCTGTTGTGGGGAGTGAGGCAGTCTTGCTGAAGACCTCCTAGAAACAGGATGAATGGGAAAGGAGGACCTTGTTAAAGCGACCATAGATAGGTATGTTCACAGGGTTAAGGGTCAATTCAAAGAGAATTGATTTGGATTTTTTTTGGTAAATATTTTGGCCTTTGTCTTTCTTACATGCAATGATGATCTCTTATCACGTCTGTGCAGAACTATGGAGTCATTAGTTGCTAAGAAGTTAAAGTTCTCATCTTCTTTGGAGCCTGAATCCCCACACTTAAGCTCCTCAGCCTCCCTCTCTGGTCTACAAATCTATGTGATGGCTGAGGCATCACATAGTGACAACGATGGGAAAAGTTCGTATCAAACAGTCGGCAAAGGTACCTCTTCAGAGAGACTGAAAGCAACTGAACGTTCTAAAATCAATTGAGAATAAATCATTCCTCTGCCGTCTAAGGTTTCACACACATGGGTTTTAGCTGGTGAGCTTTCAAAAGTCCATGATTTACCGCAAGCTGGTGAATTACAGCTTCCCTGGAAACAATATTGCCCTGTTTGAACTGATGCCAACTTTGAAACAAACAGTCAGCATCTTCTAAGTCCTTTTGTCCCGTGTCATAGTCTGGTTTTTACCTTGCTAAGGGCAGAAATGGTTGTGGTTCCCAATGCATGACTCTTGATGGAGGAACAATGTGAGGCTGCAATGAAGAAGAAACTGAAGGATAAAGGGGACTTGTTCTTTCCAAATATATATAATCTCTGTCATTTCTCTTTGTGGTTATAATTTGCAATGATACAAATGAGATTCCCCCCCCCTTGCACGTTTAATCATTTACTTGAGTCTCCTGCTCTTTACACCACAGTATTAGCAAGAGATCAAGCGTCATATGAAAATAACTATATTTAAAAGCACAGCTTATTTATACATTTCTGTATTTTCCATATTACCTTACAAAGAAAATACATTAATTTTAGAGTGAGAAAGCCAATATCCTCCCAGTCTTTCTCATTAAGAGAAAAGAACTGAATATTCCCCAAATCTGCTTCATGCCCACTTATATATGTATCACAAGCATGTTTGGAATACTTAGCTACTTAAAATGTAAAGGTTAGTAAGACAGTTGTGGAATCAGGTTGTTCATTTGTTGGGCATACCTAAAGTGTTTGAGTACATATCCACGTTCCTCTCAATCAGTGACAAGTTAGGTGAAGAAAAGAGAACATTCTTGTAATGTTTCCAGGACAACAAAATTCGGGGAGCTCTATTTTATTCATTTAGGTCCCTCTGGTCCCCCACACACCCAAATTGATAAGATGATTATCTTAAGGTAATGTTTTATCTACCAATATAGAAAATAAGGAAATCCTACGCCATCTCTATGTTTTCACTTTATACGTAACATTCCCTGCAGTGAATTACAAGCACAGTTGAACACTTGGTCAGACAAATGACTGAAGCCATCAGTGTGATTAGGCAGTAAAAACAGCTTCCCAGGAGAAGCAGTTACTTCTTTACTAACCATACCAGGTTTCTTTTGTCTTTTCCTGGTATGCTGTGTTTCTTGCTCTGTATTTCAATTTTATTGTAAAAAAACAAAACACAACAAAACAAAAAACCCTCTCTTGTCGTTGCACTAATACTTCTCTGACAATTTCAGACCCTGACATATGATGATTCAGGTTGCCTCTAGTTGAGAATTTACCTCCCAAGTTTAATGTAAATGTAAGCTGATAACTTCTTTAAGAGGGAGAGCTGCTTGCTCAACGCACTATCCTTCAATAAATCTGGAGGAGGAAGGGTAACAGACATCTCAGGTGAGACATTCAAGAGCTCTTTTAATGGATTGTTTGGCACTTTTGTCTCTAGTTTAATTTGCAGACAGCCTCCATTCCCCTCTGAGTGAATTCTGCCAAGTACGCTATCCAGCCCGTAGGAAAGAAGGAAGGGGGGGGCAGTTGGTATTGGAAGGAAAGAAAAGGGACAGTCCAATTCAGAGCTTTTAGCTAGGAAATCCATTTGAAAACCTGTTGACTCATAAAGGACCACCCAGTCAGAATACAGAAGGAAATTAAGCATGACCAAGGTCCCCTCAAATGTTCCTCCCGTAACACTCTACTCACAGAGGCTATAGTGAAACTATAGTCGCTTTTGAAATTACATGACCTCAATAAGACCTAGAGATTTTTATTGGCCCATAGGGCAGGGTATTGAAGAGAAAATGTTCTTTGACCTATAAAATATGACGATGTTACTTTTCTGGATAAACAATAAAAACTTTCCGCTGAACATGGTTGGAAAAAATAAGAACCCCCATGTTTTTGAAATTTGGGGATATATGTGTGACTGATTAATAGTCTAATCGATTCTTCCTGGTTAAATCACCACTCTGTGGGTCAGCATTGAAGGCGATACTGTTTGTTTCTTTGGTGAGCTTATAGACTGAGTAGCATGAATGGTGGGTAGAAAGGAGAAAGGGGAATGTCATATACCTTTAGTTACTAGTCTGGATTGGGGGTTTGGTAGTGAGTTGAACGATGCAGAATTGGAATTCTAATAATAATTAAGGAACCATTTAGTAAATCCCCTCCCACATATGACTTGGAAAAATGATGAGTGACCTGGAGCAAAAAAATTTCTCATGCAGATCTTGAATAGTAAACAATGCAGTCACATCCATAGAAATAATCCTGGGGGAGGGAGACTACTTTCTCACCATCTCAAAAGCTCCTCTGACTCTCTGTTGTTCATGTTTACAGATTACCTGCCTAGGCTAGTTAACTGAAACACGCAGGACAGATCAACTTGGTTAACAAACTATTTAACCGTGCTAAGCCCAAAATTATCCTGCCTGAACATTTTATGCCTAAGTCTAAAATGGTTTAATGTTGTAGTGTGTGTGTGTGTGTGTGTGTGTGTGTGTGTGTCAGAGGCAAGTTAATTGTGTGTGTAAAAGGCAAGGGAACAAGAAACATCTAAACACCATTGTTAGAAGGGAAGGTGTAGGTTAACCTGGGCTCAAATAACTTCCTTCTAACCCATCAGTAGCACATTATCTAAGATTCTAAAGTGCTAAATTGGTCAGATAAGAGACTTGCTAAGATGTAAGATCCTTTGAACAATGAGGAAAGAAAATTGAAGTGAAAATTGCAATCTCCACCCACAAGAGACTTAAGTGAGATGAAGTGAAAAGTGTTTACAATGAAAGAAAAGAGGGAAAATGTGAAGAGGATGATATTTAATAATAAAGATAACACTGGAGACCCAGGAAGGAGGAAGATGACTGGGGAAAGGGCCAGCAAAGCCAAAGCCATAAAGCTCCACGGGGGCCTGGGCCTGGGGGTTGGGAAAGCTTAGGGGAGCTTATCAGAGTCAGCAGTGACTTTGCCAAATGCCCAGTGGACAATTGGTATCAAGACAGCAGCAGCAGATGTTTTTCTGGAAGAAGAATGGTGGAATGATAGTCACGGGAAAATATTGTGCCCTGCACCAAGAGGAGTGTTTCACTGACAGCTGGACAAGATGCACACAAACAGACACAGGGCAACACAGAGCCTGTGCGCTCAAGCCGGATGTTTGGTACAGGAGGAGAGAGGGAGGGGGCAAGGAAAAAACAGACACAGAAAGATGCTAAAGAACATGTCTCTTAGAGAAGCATCTGGAAGGTAACCAGGACTACCATCTGGGAGAAATAAAACATGAAGAATGGGAAACTGTTCCCACCATGCAGTGCAATAGGTAGGATCTGGAGCTAGAATGCCTGCGTTCAGTCCCTCTCTGTCACCTCCTAGCTGTGTAACCCTGGACAGGTTACTTATAACCTCTTTGGCCTTTAGTTTCCTCATCTGTAAAGTGGGACTAGCAGTACCATCTCATGGGTTTGTTGTGAAAACTGAATGAGTTTATCGAGTAAAAGAACTTAGAATATTGCCTGGGATCCAGGAAACATAAATAAATGTTAGAAACTACTGTGATATCATGTGAGCAGCTTCTGTGAGTGGCCCTGAGGTATCCATAAGACTGGTTTATGGGGGGCACCTCGGTGGCTCAGTCGGTTAAGCATCTCCCTTCAGCTCAGATCATGATCTCAGGGTCCTGGGATAGAGCCCCACATTAGGCTCTCTGCTCAGCGGGGAGTCTGCTTCTCCCTCTCCCTTTATGCTCTCTCTCCCTCTCTTGCTTTCTCTCCATAAGTAAATAAAATCTTTAAATAAAAAAAGACTAGTTTATGATGGGGTTGGATAGTATATACATTGTCACATCAAAATTACAATCGTCCTCTTTAAGGGCAGTTTGCAGGGTGGCTACGTGTGGGTTAAACAAAGGATGATGATAACATTTTAGGAGGTTTACAGCTGCTTTCGACAATTCACTTACTCCCACCCATTGAGCCTCAGTTTCTATCTGTAAAATGGGGGTATGATATATACAATATGTAAGGTTTCTGTGAGGTGAACTGTGAAAGTGTCTAGAACAATGCCTGGTACACAGTAAGTTTCAAAACAGACAGTGAATCCCCTTTGTGATGTTGGGATGGGTGGCAGGTTTAAAATACTCTCATCTAGGGAGGGAGATCCTAACTGCTCTCCCAGCTGCCCATAGAGAGGCCTTGGATTTAGCTTCTCTTGTCAATGCCTAGAAGAACTGATCTTTCAGGTCACACAGAAAACTGACATTCATTTTTCACAGCTTGTCTCAGGTGTGAACAGAAGAAAAATGACAGCCTGAGTCTCTAAAATGGGTCAGTGGTGATGGGAATATATTTTTAACTCTTCCTGCAGTTTTTCCTCTCTAAAAGAAGGGGCTTAAAGAAAAGGAGCAAGAGGAAGCAGGGAACAGTTTCTACATCATGGGTCCTGATGCTAATGTCACAGGAAATTTCTGCCCCCCTCCTGCCCAGGATACCAGCTGGCTTGCTGGTGGGCATCCTGCCATGGCTTTGACCACCTCACTGGGAAGCAGGTCTTTCTTATCGTGGTTGGACCTCCCGATGAATTTGGCTGAGGACATGCTCTCCCAGAGCCTCCTGGGAAGAGGGTCTCTTCATGATTCAGACCCTTCAGTAGAGTCCTCATATTCAATAGGCTCTCTCCACTTTGCACACACTAAGACCTACTTCCTCTGTAACTCCAGGAAAAGAAAAGGCAAGAAACTGAACAGGTGGTGATTTTGCACTTTCTCCCGAATACTCAGGTCTTTGCCACCACCAATAGCCGAAGACAAAGCTACAGATCTTTACCTCCATTCTTGGAGAAAACACTCCTTCTGAAGGAAGAGCATGGAAGAGCCAAGTACCCAGCCAGCTAACCACAGGGGCATGTCCGAGCCAGGGCCGTCTTCAGAAATCCTTTCCTCCTTTTCTTTCCCATCTGCTCTGCCAGGGCTAACTGGGAAGCCCCCAGGGCGGTTTCCAATATATGTCTTACAATGTCCAGGCTCCCTCCCCAGCAATCATTTATTAGAAAGAGGTTTTATGATACAAATTTGATAATCTCCCATGCACACTGGCACTGTTCTAATTGAAGTTGTAAGCCCATAAAATTCAAGCCTTTTGTCTTCCTGAAGGCCACAAGGTTTAAAAAGGTTTAAAAAGATACTATTGTCCTCTCTAACACCCACGACATTGTCACCAGGGACTGATTAAACAGAGTCCTGAATTGAAACAGTGCGGATTTTGTCTAGGTCCTTTTCAGGCCTGACAATGCCCTTTTCAGTTCCCAAGACAAAAGGAGGTTTAAGGATCGAGATTCTTCTGAGATAACCGCATCCATATGGAAGGCAAGGTGGCCAGCAGCTGAGACCCAAACACCCCACTCCCTTCCCCCTCCGTCCCCTCTCTCTCACCACCCCCCAAAATTCCAGGTGATAACACTGCTTTGGCCACCCTACCTCCTGAGGGGGGGGGGAGCGCGGAAGAAAAGAGCGTCTCAAACTGGCCCAGTGCCTACTCCCCACAGGCCTCACTGGGCCCTTGCTCCCTTCCCTGGATCTGACGCCTGAACCGACTCTCCTCAAGCACGTCCCCTTGCAGTGGGCACCAGGGAGGCAGGGCAGCCCTTCTCTGGGAGGGTAAACACGCGCATAGGAAACTCTACAGCTGCGAATACCGAGGCAAAGGGTAGTTACAAATTCCAAGGGTGGAACCCTAGATCTCTAAACTTCGAGGGCATCGGAACCTCGGGTGAAATGAGACCCACCAGCAGATCCCACACCTATGTTGGCCTACCCAGGCTCTCCAAAGCGGTCTTCCCTCAGCTGGCAGCCCCGAGGAGGGTCATTTCCCCACCACTCTTTGATTTCTTCAATGGGCTACCTCCCTCCCCATTCCACTTCAGCCAGGTGTAGAGCTAAGAAGAGGGAGGAAATCACAGATGCCAAGCGAGGCACTCGCAGGCTTAATTGGGATTTATAAATTCTCCGGGTGCTCGGGTGCTCCTCGGGTCCAGAAAAGGACAGCTTGCGACCAGGCCTGAGCTGCTCCAACGCAGTATGCTCTGCCCCCAGCCCAGCTGGCACGTCCCCAGAGAGTCCTTGTGGGGAAGCTTGTTATGTCCTATCTGGCCAACTGGGTTGACTTTTGCTGTCTGAAATACCAGCAGCTTCGGGAGCCCAGAGGGGCTTCCAAGTCACCTCCCGCCACCTCCCACCGACAGGGATCCCAGGGTTTCCTTGGCTTCTTCCCCCGCACCTCCCTCCCTCCACCCCTTCCCCCAATATCTTCCTAAAGCTGCGTCGGGACTGGGACCTGCCCTTCCACCCAACCCCGGGTGGGGAGAGTGGACTGGCGCCCAGTACTCCGGTCCGGGAGTTCGAGCTACGTTCCAGACAGGCGCTCAGGGGACCCAACCCTACACATTTTATTCTCGCACCACAAGGAGGAAAAATATTCTATTTCTTTAAAAATAAGTTGCTTCCCATACAAATAGCTATTTAAAAATATACAAATAAGGTTTAAGCAATAAAATCTAGCTCCGCGGCTGGAGGTCGAGGGAAGAGGAGAGGGGGAAATGCTGGCTAAATTTCCCCGCTCAGCGGCTGGTGAGGGCGGGGCAAGGGACCCCTGCGCCGAAGGAGGTGGGGCCCGCAGAGAGGTGGGACCGGGGGAACACTCCGGACCTCAGCTTCCAGCCCTGCTTCGGCCACAGAGTCACTCCAAAGTCCGGGGTAGCCCCAGGTGCCCGCGCCCCGCAACGGCCTCACCAGTTCCAAGAGACCAGGGCTGGGGGCGCTAAGTGCTGGTAGGCGGGGAAGAGGCCGAGAGCCGAGCAAGGCCCGAAGGCGGCGTATCCTGGCAGAGGGCAGGCGGCGGCCGGGGACGCGCCGCTCTTGTCCTGGGCGGAGGCCGTGCTCAGGTCGCCGCTGCCGCAAGGCTGCCCGTCGCGCACCAGCACGGGGACCACCACGCGGCGCAGCAGGCCCGGTGCGGCGTGCAGCTCCGCAGCGGTTGCCAGGTCAGGCGACTCCGCCGCCCCCGGCGTGCCGGGTGCGCGCGCGCGCTTCAGCTTGTAGCGATGGTTCTGGAACCAGATTTTGACCTGTGTGGGCGTGAGGCGAAGCAGGCGCGCCAACTGCTCGCGCTCGGGCGCGGACAGGTAGCGCTGCTGCCGAAAGCGTCGCTCCAACTCCAGCGTTTGAGCCTTGGAGAACAGCACCCGGCGCTTCTTCCTCTTTTCAGCCTCTGAGCCGGGAGACACCGGCCGAGTGGACGGCCGCTGAGACGAGTCGGACGGGTTGGTCTCCGGGCTGCTCTCGTCCGAGGCTAGGGGCGGCAAAGGAGACACGGCCTGATGAGAACGCCGGCTCCGCCGCGCGCCGGCTGCTTCTCGCGCGCGCGCGTGGAGCCACTGGCCGGAGGGCGCCGCCACTCGCCCGCGGCTTTAGGTCTGAGACCATTTCCTTCCCTGGGCCCACATCTGGACACCCACCTCTCCAAATTCAGTGACCTCATTTATACCACAACCTGAGACCGCGCCTCCTAAGAGACTCACCAGGGCCCTCTTAAAACAAGTCCACACTGGTCGCTGCGCTAGCAGACGAATTTACCGCAAGCTGGGTCACCAACCCAGGCCACCTCCAGGTCTACTGCAATAGTTTGCCAGGTTTGCAAAGCGTTGGAGAGCTAAGTTCGCCACTGCTGCCCATCTCAGACCGAGGCCTGAGAACGTAGCCGTGTTTTCAGACATTTAAGGGTCGTTTCTTAAATATTTAAATATTGTGACCTCTAGAAACAGAAACCCAGATCCCGGGCGTCAGTGCCAGGCTCAAGGATCTGCTCTCAGGATGTGCTGACTCGGGCGCGAATAGCGTAGGGTTTGAGGATGACAGAGCCTCTGGTGCAAGACTGGTTTCGACTTCCCAGTCTCGCATGGGTTGGGCGCGTGGTTCTGCTCCCCTCTCCCCATTCCCGCAGTGGTCCTCCGCTTACTCACAGGGGTAGTGGCTGCGCTCGGATTCCAACCAGGTGGCGCAGGGGCCGGGCCCGGGAGCGCGTAGCTCCGGCTCCCGCCTCCGCAGGTGCTGTGCGTCCTGCTCGGGTAAATCCAGGAGGCTGCGCACGGTGAAGCTGAGGCGTCCAGAGGTGGCCATGGCCAAGGAGGGGAAGGAGGCGGGGGCGGGGCAGGCTGGAAACCGAGGGGCGGCCGGGGACGCCGCTGCTACGGGCGGGCGCCAGAGGCGCACGCCATGCGCTGGCTGCCGGGATATTAGCGCGCTTACAGCCGAATCTCTGTTTATATAAACAGCTCTTCCCACCCGGGATGCTTTGAAAGCCGAGGTCCGGGTCTCCAGGGTGTTAAGTACCTGAATGAGTGCTGGACCAAAGACCGAGCGAGCCCGGAAGGTGCCACCTCCGCCCACCCCCGCCCCGCCCCGTCCCGTCCCCCTCCCCTCGGCGCCCCGTTACCTCCCAGAGGCGGCAGGAAGCAGCTCTACGGCATTAGCGATTCTGTCTGATTAGCCCAAAGTGGGGACAGATAATGGGGATTGTTACCAATGAATAACATCTTGGGTGGCGAGCGGTGGTCACCACCCGCCTGTCCCTGCCCCAGCTTCCTCCTCCTCCTGGGCTGCCACGGGGCCTGGCCCCGCAGGATCGCCGGCTAGGGTGGGGGTGGCATGGGTGGGTTTATGAGCACCCAGGAATTTATTCCCTGTTTGCTTTATTCCTCGAGCTTGTTTGCTAGAGTGTTCGTTTCCCGCAATTATCCGGAAAGTGATTTACAAGGCGGCGTTAAACTCTGGCGCTCTCTTTCTCTTTTTGGTTTGGGCCCCTCTAAGGCTTCAGAGGCGAGAAATTTCAGGAGGGCATAGAGGAGTGGCCTGGTCCCGCCGGCATTTTGAAAGCCTCTAGGAACCACACCCCAAACGTTCCGCCCTTCAAGGTGTGCCAGGGAAGGGCTGGCAGTAGTACAGGAGCTCCAGCTCTGCGCCCCTTTCCCCAGATCGGCAAAACGGAGGCAGAATCCGGCCAAGAAGTTCAGGTCCTTAGTGCCACGCTCCTGAGCCCAGGCCCGCCCGGCCGCCGCCGGCCCTGGGCCCAGCTCCAGTGGCCGCGTTCCTCAAGAGCCTAGCGCACGCCCGCTCTAGAGCCCACGGGCGGCGGCGTTTCATCCAGAGGCCGCGAAGGCCTTGTGGCCTCCTTGACGTCGCCAGACCCTCTGGCGCCACTTGTGAGATTCAGCTATGCGGCCTCAACGTCAGGCCCAGGACCAGGGATACGGCCTCTGCCCCAGGGCAGGCCTCTGGCCTGGGCTTCCCGCTCCAGGAAGCTGCCCGGCCTAGTCCGGTACTGGACCGATTGGGAGAATTAGGGCTGGGCCCGGCGGGCAGAAAAGACAGCCTGCTCGGGGTTTCTCTGCCATCTAGTTCCCACAGCCCCACCCGAGCGAATGATCGCGGTGTAAGGCGCAGGGAGCCAGCCGGCGTGGACACATTTTGTTGGTCCATGGCTCCCGCTTCAGTCTAGGGCTCATTGAGGGCACTTTTAGAGGCCGCTCCTCTGCAGCCGTGGTTTGGGTATTTGCTTGCTAAATTCTAGTGAGGGACGCGGCGCTTGGGTGGCCGCACCCGAAATTCTAGGTCCACCTGAGCTTAACTCGGACCTGGCTCCTGCGCAGTGGCCCCGGCTCGCTGGCCCGGTGCACCCTCCCCATCAGCCTCCCTGTCAAGCGTGCCCAAGGCACCCCGGTCTGCGCGGCGCGCTGGGTGGTCGGGCGGAGGCAACCCCAATACAGGCCAACTGCTAGGCCGAGGACAAAAGGGAAATGGAGCTCGACGCCCCGGACCTGTTGGAAGCATTTGTTCCAGTCAAGATTTTGCATTTGTTCAGTCCGAAATAATGCGTGATTGACGCCTGCTCACAAAGCTCTTTAGCACGCCGGGATAAATCGGAGCTTGTCCCGTGTTGTCATGGTTTTCAATGGGGTTCAATGGGATTGGGAGCACGATCGACTCTGCTGGCCGTCTCTCTGCGGCCCCGGCAATAGATTTATTAGTTATGTCTTTTTAAATAAGATTAAATTGAAATGACTTGGCTGTCCTCTTTGAGATGGGCGGCAGAGGGAGCCAGGAGTAGACAGCGGGCGGCAGAAGCCCGAAACTCGGTGCCCATTGCGCCCCAGCACCTAAGCTCCAGCTCCCAGAGATTGGGCAGGTCACAGACTGGCCCAGGGCTTCCTGGACTTCTCTCCAGCTACAGCTGGATGCCTGGCAAGCTCTGCTAGCCCATTTCCCGAGACAGGTGGAAGGAGGGCACTGGCAAACACTATCCTAGGGAAGCATTAGGATAGACTCCCATGTGGGGTCTGAACATTATGGCTGTGTCAGGGAGAAGGAGCTCTGGCCTGGGAGTCAGTTGGCATCCCAGCCCAGCCCCTCACTAGCTTTAATGGCCTCATCACTCTGAACATCTCCCCCCACCTCCTTATCTGAAACAGAAGAGAATAGGTATGGTAACTTCTAAGGACCCTACTAGTTTTATCATTACATACTGCTGGAATTTTTCTAAAACTGTGTTGTTGAATTAACCAGCAACTTTGGTCTCCCTCCCCTGCAAGCCCCCCCCCCCCTTTCTGGCACTCATCCACAGGACTCTGACTCTACATTCTCCAGAATGTTCTAGAAGAGGATGTGCCATCTCCGAGTTTCCAAAGGACCCTCCATAAGAGTAGGGGTGAGGTAGGTAACAGTTTTGGAAAGAGAACCAGAAAACCAAGTCAGGAGATGCAAAAGAAGAGTCTTTCCTGGAGTGACTGACCTCTCTTAGCCTTTTAATCTATTTAACATCCTAAGCCCACACTGACGTGTAGAAATAAGTAAATGGCACTCTTCAATTCTTAAGAGCTCTTCAGCATCAAATATTTGCTTTTACTCTTAGTATTTGGCTCCCAAAGAAGAGATATCCCCCCTGCCCCCCACATCTAGCAGTGGTGCTCTGAGAAGGATCTAGCTCTGGGATTAGCTCCAAATATTACTTCTAGCCTTACCTTCCCTGACCTGGCAACAGTGTTCCTGGGTCCTTCTGTGTTCTAAATATCCCAGGAAAACTCTGTACCTCCTGGTTCTGCATTGCAACTTCCCTGTGTCATTGTGGTTTCCTCAATGCCTCTGCAGGCTAGTCCAGTCTTCCTCTCCACTGGGCTCTGGGACTTTATCTAAATTATCTCTAAGAGCCAGAGCCTGGGGACTCCAGGAGTTTGTTCCATGTAAACTGTGCCTTCTGAAGTAATGGAGGAAAGGAGGTAAACAGCCAGAATTATTAGAGAAAGATGCTTTCTTAATTGCCTTTTCATATCACATAGACTCAAAAACGTGGGAGGAGAAAATTATTTTGATACGGGGTCAATTGGAAAAACTAGGCAAGATAATAAGTTTCACACATTTTGGAAATCTTTATATAAATTGCCTCCAGCTCATAAGAGATTCTTAGTATCCAAAGTAAACCATTTAACTGAATATCCTTTCTAGATTTTATTTTATTTTATTTTATTATTATTTTTAAAGATTTTATTTATTTATTTGATAGAGAGAGAGACAGCCAGCGAGAGAGGGAACACAAGCAGGGTGAGTGGGAGAGGAAGAAGCAGGCTCCCAGCAGAGGAGTCTGACGCGGGGCTCGATCCCAGAATCCTGGGATCACGCCCTGAGCCGAAGGCAGACCCTTAAGGACTGAGCCACCCAGGCACCCCCCTTTCTAGATTTTAAAATATTGTTTGGTGTTCTGGACATTCAAACTTACTTTGCAACTCAGCGTAGCTTGGGAATATTATTATTTAATTAGATAAGTATTTGTTTCCCTGTAATTGGATGTGGTGCATCTCAATCCTAATGAGAGTTTTAATTGTTAGGCATCTGTGCTATAGTGAATATATTTAAGCAGTCTGCATTAATCGCCTTTTCAAAAGTATTATCCAAGAGGATCATCACTGCTGCGTGCTTAAGAATTTAAGACTAGGAAATTCTGAAATAAAACTAAAGTATCTTGATTTTTAAAAAAATGATTGCATCTATATCGTGCATTCTGTTTTTAAATCCTTCCATTTTGGTTAAGTGTTTCACAAAATCCTGCAAATCTATACAGTATTGAAGAGAGGCAACATTGCAAATTCCCCTTGATAGATGGAGGGCCCTCAACTGCCAGGACATTTTTCTTTGCCTCATAGCAACTGCTCTCCCCTTTTTATCAGTAGTCTGGTTAAAATAGCAAAAGGAAAAAATAAAAATGCACTTTTGATACCTCCAAGAAGAAGTGAATGATCTTGATCAGACTTAGGATAGAAAGAAAAAGCAGCATTTAAAACAGACCTCTTTGCCTTTCCTTCTGAAACCTAGTTGCCATGAATAAGTAAACATTTCCCCTTTAATGGCTAATAATCAATTGCTTGGTGGTGGTCCAGGCCTGGCTGCAACTCATTCTTAGTGGTACCGATGATATATACATACAGGACAAGGAGCGGCAATTACTTTCAGACTGGGGATTTAGTACATCTTTGAAATGGGCTTCAGATTTTATTGCTTAATGTCAAACGGCAAGATTTGAAAGATCCCATCTTAAGTTCCTTAAAATATTGACTTTCCAGGGACTTTTTGTTGTCATTGTTGATCTCTAGGAGAAAAGTTTTTCTCTCCTGCTATGTTTATCTAGTTGTTTAGATATATAATGAAAAAGATAGGGAGTACTATGGTTCAGTGAATTAAAAAGTAAGGGTATTTAATGAAATATCTATAGTCTACGTTTCCTAAAGAGCCAAAAAAAATAACCTACAAAAATTTTAAACCAGTTTGTTAAGTATTTCTGGTCTTTTCTATACTTTACAGTGGTATAATATAATGCTAGCATGGAATGTAAGTTGTCAGAATAGAAATAATAACACACCTTGGAGAGGGTGACAAATCTTATTTGCTCAGAGCTGAACTTCTTCATTAAAAAGGATTCATAATCCTTTTTAAAAGATGCTACTTTATACTCCTTTGCTTGACTGATACAGATATAGTTTATATAATATAAACAGTATCCTAGTTGATGTTTGTACAATAAAGGTCCAGGCCCTACGTCACATTTAATGTCACATACAGACACTGACAGAGTAGACTGACCCCAGAAACATATTTTGTGGTATTTGCCCTAGCACCTTACATAGTATTCTACAGTGCCTGCTTATAACCACCAGCACTTCATTTCAAATTAGGTATTTTTTCTTACCCAAGCATTATAATAAGGCCTCTTTTTTATATACCTTTACTTTGAGTTAACTTTGGGATTTTAAAAGGGTTGTATTATTAAAATGAGATATTATTTCTGTCTTATTAGCAGTGATTTAAGCACTAAACCAATTATTAGGCTAGAGAAGTATTTGTTAATATCCGTCGGAGACAGGGACCATAGTCTGTCAGAGGTCTAAAGAATGAAATATTCTATTTTCTTACAGTGAGTGATGATGACAGCAGTAGTAATAAAATATCACTTTACATTTTATACATTTGAGAATGTTACAATGTACACTCGCATTTGTTATTGCATCCTGAGTCAGGATAGATTACCTAGGAGAAGCAAAGCTTAAGGAGAGGCTTGAAGGCAGATAGACTGTGATATCCCTAGAATTGAAGAAATTGCGGGGGCGGGGGGGGGGATGAAGAGGATGTAAAGAGGAGAAAGAAAGTCCATTGTAATAGAAGGTATTAGAAAAGAATGATTAAGAGGTGAAAGAGAAAGCAAGTCTGGGCTGGCTTAGAGCAATGGGTTCAATTTGATCTCATCGACTCAGAGAGAGAAAAAAAAATGCATGAACCAGAAATTTCCAGTCAACAGTGGCTTCTATATGCTTTCCCAAAGTATTTATATTTCTAAAGATTAATTACAATAGCCCCCAGTTATGAGATAAGTAAGTCCTGGGGATGTAACACACAGTGTGGTGACTACCATTAACAACACTGTATGATATACTTAACAGTTGCTAAGAGGGTAGATCTTAAAAGTTCTCATCACAAGAAAAAAGAATCTGTACCGATGTATGGTGATGGATGTTAACTAAACTTATCCTGGTAATCATTTTGCAGCATATACAATTATCAAATCATTGTGTTGTACACCTAAAAACTAATACGTTATATGTCAATCATATCTCAATAAGAAAATTAAAAAAAAAAAACAATAACTAAACTTCACCCTCTAAAGCATTCAAGTTTTTCTAGATTCTATTGAGTTTATTTTTAAATGTTTCTTTTTTTTAATTTTTAAATATTTCTTTGGAAAAAATCTTTTTCCCAAGAGGAGGCAAAAATGTATCACAAGGGCATTGAAATGACAACCTGCAGGAATTTCCTAACACACAAAAAAAGTAAAAGAGCTGTATGTTTACTGCAGTCTAGGGAAACCCCTTACCAGCAAAGGTGGCTGTCTTTGTATTCTTGATTAAATGGGTATTTGCGCTGAAGTCACATACCACACAAAGGAAACAAAACAAAATAAAAATGTCCTTCGTGTTCTGTTTTTCAATCATTTGTGTGAAGGAGGTTCTTGGCCTTTATCACTGTCAGTGAAAAGTTCTTCATTGGAAGGAGGCATTCCACTCACCCTGCTTCTCGTGCACAGGGAACTTACCATGGAAACTACTTCTGGAGCCATCAGACTAATGTATAAATGACAAAGCTCAACCCTGGGCATTTTCGGTTTAGCTTTATCTCAACAACAGGGTATGAGGAAGGGTGTTTAGAATTTCCTGAGAAATTTACTGTTGTATTTGCCTTGCTCTGAATCTTCAAACCCATAAAGTGGACTTATTCAAGTTGGGAAACAATGAAGAAATGACTTTAAATAAATTCCGATACTAGCATATGTATGCTATGTATTTAACATATGTATGATAAAGCTGTACTTTGTTAGGTGACTTTTTAAAGAATAACTTGAGTATCCCCAAGACGGGAGATTCATCTTTAATACACGTTTGTATTTTTTAATTGGTTAGGAACTTCAATTAAGCGAGAGAAAAAAAAATTTCTCCTATTGAATAAGTTTCTTTTGTGTAACAAGATCTATCCTAAACTGTTGACGGCTTATCCTTAAAATATTTTGCTTTGTAATATGAGCCTGAAGAAATTTAAGACCGTGCTCCACAAAACTTGTATATATATATATTTTTAAATTCCACCTGCTTGCCAAGTTCTCATTTAATTTACAACCAATCCCAGGTCACCCCCCTACCGTTTCCACCAAGTCTGTTTTCAGCCTTCTTCTGTCCATGGTCCACATGAACCAACTGGAAAGACTGTTTCTGACTCAGCATGTGTCCATTGCTCATTTTCATCACCAGCTCCTCGAATCAAGGCGGTTTATAAAAACTAGATTGATATATTTCTGGATGCTTATGGCATCAGGATGTGTGCCCTTTTTGGGGGATACATTTACGAAAGTTAGTTCTTAGGCACTGAAAGTATGTGTGTATTTGGATGATTGGTAGCATAAGGAAAGAAATGGATGGCTACACGTGGGATTTTAGTTGCTTCTTTGTTTTTGACTACTTAACAAGAAAAAAACCCTTCTCTTTAAGCAAAAGGATTGGGCTGTAAGACAAATTTTGAGGGGGGAAAATAAAAAAAATAATATGTTTGCCTCAAGTTAGACATCCTATTTCTTACGTATTATTGAAATGATTATCAAATGATGAACTTTGTGAAAGCTCAGATGTCAGAATGCCAGGGGTTAGACAATATAATTAGCAGGTCATCTCTAGCAAATTTAGCCTTCTGGTTTCTTCTATAATAAAAATAAAAACCACCCAGTTTTCATGAATTATCATCTTAATAATTTCTTTTATAGAACAATTAGGAAAGTATATGAGTATCTCTTTCCATGATGCACACTCATTTATCCATTGTTGAGATTTGCTATTATTCAAATTCTGGTGGGATACTGAGTCTCCTGTCAGCTGATTGGTCAGAAGAGCATCCCAAGGGGTAGGCAGAATAGGGGAGAAAACCTGTTAGTGTCTCTAAGTGAATCCAAGGTGTGTGTCCACACTGAATGGAGGTGACAGTGACTGGGTGAAGGGAGGAAGGAAGGTACGAGAAAGTGGGAGAGTGAGTGCCTGTCTCACCTTGGTGATCACCCATCTCTATCCAGCTATGGCTTACCAGCTGGAAGTTGGTAAAAGGAAGGCAGGGAGTTGATCTGATCACCGGAGCAGCACACCGGGAAGTGGAGGGGAGAACGGGTGGTTTTGTTCAGATACCAATTAAGACTTGAAGGCCTACAGCATTTTAAAAGTCCTCGCTGGGAACTACGTCTCATTTCTAGGAATCCTGTTGTGATTTGCTTTTTAGCAGTATCTCAGTGACTAGCAGAGTGTGATTTCATCTGCTCTAGGTTGTATTTGTTTCCAAACAGCTTAACAATGCTAATTGGACAGCATAGAAACCCATTGCAAGTTGCGTTTTTTAAAAAAGATAACTCACCCTAGCAATGAACATAGATTGAAAACCAGTTAAAAGCCAGCGAGGACAAATGTGTCTTAAATGGAGGATGAAACAAAGGGAAGGTGGGGGCACATCCCCTAATGTCAATAGGCAGAAAGCTGCACGTGCATAATGGCCATGGGAGCGACCACCCAAGGTGATCTGAGTCAATTCTGGAGACAGACAGAGACCTGGAGCCAGAGAAGGGGCGGGGACAGGCCAGCCACCCAGAGTCCTGCTCAGGAGGGAGCCAAGGTGGTGGGGAATTGTCTTATTCCTGTTCATGATACACTTGTATCGGCAGCCAATTTTCTTCCTCCAAATATAGCCCGCAAGGCAGGAGGTCTGCACTCTGGCTTCTGTGGCCAGTAGTCACACTCCTCGTAGATTTAGAAGGCTGTCAAAGATAATGACGGAATACTAACTAGAGTCAATTGAATTACACAAATATAAACCCCCCTCCATCCTGCACCACAAGGCTGCCCACCCACCCAGCCTTATAATCGGTAGCATCAAGGAGTAACATTTTTAAGAAAATTGTAATCCACAAATATATGAGTAACTCATGAACACAAGGCACTCAGCAAGCACTGAGGCTGATCGACTCAAGCATAAGGCAGAGTCCAGAAGGAACACCTGTTTTTTCTTTCCAATAGCACCAGATTTGGGGAGCAGACCGACAGCACCAGATCTGGGTTCGAAGTCTGGCTCTCTGAATAAGCTGGGTAACCTGGATCTACTTTTGTAATTTCTCGGAGTCACAGTTTCCTCATCTATAAAATAGAAATAGTCATTCCTATGGGTGTTGGGAGGATAATGCAGTAGTTCATGTAAAGTGCTTGGCATGGTACTTGTCCACAGTTAGGAGGTGTTTATCACGGCAGTTGTTGCTATGATAATAATGGATGATGGGGAGGTGGAGAGGCTGAGTTTTATATTCACGCAGCAGCTGGAAGCGTTATCCTAAGTTTAGGATCGGCGGTCACAGAGCGGAGTCGAATTTCATCCAATTCACAGAAGAAGAAACTGAGGCACAGAGAGAGTTTCAGTGACTTGCCCGGCATCTCACAGTTCAGCTTCACAACCGAATTTTCCTCACCTAGGCATCTTTCTACTTGACCATGCCCTATACTACTAGTCCCTGAAGTAGATTTTCTTCTAACAGAGTTAGGAAAAAGTTGCCTGTAGCAGAGATTTCCTTAAACTCAGCAGCATTACCCAGACCCTCCAGTTTCAGAGCTTTGGCCTCAGCCTACTTGCTGCTCTGGGTAAATCTCTGCTCGCAGTGCAAAGGCTCTCATTGCACTTAATGCAAGGATAGAGGCTCAGCCTCCCAAGCCCTAATGTTTTCATTTCTTGGTGCCTCTACAGCTGCCTCAAGGTGTTTTCTCCCCACTGTCTGTGCTTCAGGATTCATTCTCCCCAGTGTGTGAATCCCTGAAGTAGCATTTGAATCCTCTCAATTCGGCCAGAGCATCCTGTAAAAGTTCTCTCTCTCTAGCACATATAAAACACGAGTAAGAACAGAATCAGATGAATTAGAAACAAATGCATTTGCCTAGAGGGAAACAGAACAAGGCAAATATTGACTGCTCTAAGAAAGCAAAGGGAAATGCATCAAGACTTTTTTTTAAAGGCCAGGGTCAGGGAAGGATTCTTTGCCTACTGGGAAAACTGGAGAGGAGGGAATGGTCACGGCAAGGCTGTGTCACTCAACATCAAGTTCTTGGATTTCCTGGGGAAGGCGTTGGAGGGGGGGCACATGCGAATGTGCTGGGCAGAGCATTGTGTGTTCGATTCCACAGGCCCTGCTCATCCAGGCCTGCCTCACAGTAGCCCTGCAGTCCTTACTCTACAGGGAGAAGCGAGCTAGCTCCCAGAGTCCTCGAAACCCAGGCCGCTTTGCCCAAGACCGTGCATCCTGCCCCTTCTTTTGTCTTCTAAGTTCCCTTGGCTCTGGCAGTCCCTACCATCTGCTTTTCCTTTTAATTGCTTTCTGAAACATTTCAGATGTGCTAATTCTAGGTGCCTCTCCGGGACAGGCACTGGTGCTCTATATTTTCTTCTGTGTTTTCAAAAGAAATACTTGTTGATATTTTTTGATTGATACAAGAGTACACTGTTAAATATAAGACAATTGGGCTTTTAAGGTATACAAACATTCCATTAGAAGGAACATGTTTCCTTTGTCACCAGTGTACCTAATCAGATAAGAATATGAATCAAGGTTAATTCCCTACCCAGCCAAAGTGATATAAAATCATTTCCTGCTTGAAGGAGTGTGCAATGGCACGGGCAAAGGATGTGCCGAGAGAGGTCCCCCCTTATTTGAGAAGATGAGAAGGACTCGGTCATCTTACCAAATCATTCTCATCTTAGAGCAAGTTAAAAGGGATTTTGCTGTTTTTTTGCGCAAAGTTCTCTTCCCTTGGTCTGCATAAGGCACAATAGAGGCTAACAGCTGATTCAGAATAGTTACAGTCTAGTGTATAAATATGTAAACATGGGTAAGTATGTATTTAGACAATTTAAAAGTGTGTCTCATTTACCCAATTATAAACAGCTGTCTGAGAGCAATTACGATTTATCATGTAAATGCTTATTTGCATAATTCAAAATATGAATATTATTTGCTTGATAAAGACTGTAAATAAAAGGCAACCTGAACTTTCTCAGGCTGAGAGTTTTATGCTAAGTTTTTATCTAACAGGGAAAAACAGCATTTTGTTCGAAATGGTACTTAATTTTGTTAATTTTAGCAGGTCCAGGCAATTGCTAATTTAATAAGAAAAGAGCAAAAGTTTTCAAGTAAACGTGGCTGGCTTAGAGGTAATACAAGAAGTCACACTACTCTACTACTTTTACTCCTGAGAATTTGCTACGTAGAGAAGATGAACTGCCTCACCACTGTTTTCACTGCACGTGAGTGTTTAATGGTGAATACTTTCAGGGTATTTAGCATATTATTTTCAGTGCTACAGTTTGATAGGCACATAATTTTCAGTAATATGTCATTATTTTTTAAAGTATGGGATTATTATTATTATTTTTTAAAGATTTCATTTATTTATTTGACAGGGATAGAGACAGCCAGCGAGAGAGGGAACACAAGCAGGGGGAGTGGGAGAGGAAGAAGCAGGCTCATAGCGGAGGAGCCTGATGTGGGGCTCGATCCCGGAACGCCGGAATCACGCCCTGAGCCGAAGGCAGACACTTTAACCGCTGTGCCACCCAGGCGCCCCTAAAGTATGGGATTATTAAATGATCGCGCTTCCAGGTGTACTAAGGACCATTTCTCCTATTAAAATCTAACTTCTGCTTCTATGAGAACAAGTAATAAAATGTGGGCATCGGAACTTCCACTCAAGTATATCCTGGTGTATTCATTTTCTAGGGCTCCATAAACAATCACCAAAACCTCAGTGGCTTCAAACAACAGAGGTGTACTCTCTTAAAGATCTGGAGGTGAAACCTAGAAGTGAAATCAAGATTCAGCAGGGCCACGCTCCCTCTGAGGGTTCTGGGGAAGGATCTTTCCTCATCTCTTCCCAGCATCTGGTGGTGTTCCCTGGCGTGCGATGTAACACTCCAGTCTCTGCCCCTGTAATCTTCCCTGTGTGTCTGTGTTTCTGTGTGTCTTCTTTTCTTCTTAGAAGGACACCAGTCATTGGATTTAGGCCCCATCCTACTTCCATATGACTTGCTCTTAACGAATTACATCTGCAAAGACTCTATTTCTAAATAATGTCACATTCACAGGTACCCAAGGTTGAAACCTATCTTTCGGGAGGACACAATTCAACCTACTACACTCAGTGAAAACTACTACGCAAAGTAATGTCTCTGAGCACTAAAGCAGCCTGAACTATCTGAATTATGCTTCCCCCAAGAGTAATCTGTATTTTGCATAGTTTTGACATTATAGACAGAGTATGATGTTATTTGAAAAGTTGAGAATTCACATCTAACATATAATATGTCATATTATTATATAGTATATTCAAGAAACATTTATTCACTTTCCTTTATGTGAAAAACAATGTGAGGGGAACT
The DNA here is from genome assembly GCF_023065955.2 of Ursus arctos. Lineage (NCBI taxonomy): Eukaryota > Metazoa > Chordata > Mammalia > Carnivora > Ursidae > Ursus > Ursus arctos. The sequence goes on from NW_026623053.1 coordinate 17,066,049, forward strand.
CTCTCTTAACCGAACCAGCCAGTTAATAGTGCATCCACTATTTTTGACAAGCCAAAGTTCACGATCTTTCCTTGGTATTAATGCTTCTCTTCGAGGACCTCATTTTTGTTACTGTGCCACTAAGTGTGGGTGAGTCTCCCCGGGGGGATTAAGTCTCTCTCTGCAGCTCTCCACTGCGTTGAGGCGTCAGTTCGTCCTTTATGCAATTCTTCCCATGCTTCCAGAAAAGAAGCTACCATGTGCCAGCACAGTTGCTAAACACGTCAGGCCTCATAACCCTGGGAGTTGTGTTTTACGACACTCCCATTTTATTGCATGGCAGAACCAGGATACAGATCCAAATCTTCCTGTCTCTAAAGCTTGTGTCGTTGCCACATGTCTTCGGGGTTGGAGGGTATCCCAGTGTGCTGGGCTACATGCGGTGGCGTCCCTGGCTGTGTCTCCTCCTCGAAGACCCGTCCAGGAGAGCTTTCTGTGCTGCATCAGCGCGGCTGGTCCTGCCTTGTTGCTATGCTTCTACTAAGTGGCTTCTGGTTCCTAGGAAGATGCACTAGCCACGTGACTGGGGAAGGAACTTGGAAACCTGAATTGTTCAGGAGGGGGGAGTAGAGATCATCTCTCAAAAGAGCTGATCCGTGGGCCCCCTTAGGAAATCAAAGCAGGAGAAATCAGGGTACCACAGTGATTCAGAGGTGAGAAACTAGCCCTTAGAATCCTAGCACAGGCACAGGAGTTGGTAATAGACTTCCGTGAGCGGACCAAAAATATGAACGAGATTACCAGAACTGAGATGAAGCGGTAGGGTTTTGCTTCTCTTTTATCATGTCACTTATTTGCTTCTCACTAGGGTTCCTAGAGCAGTGGCAGGGTTGTCATTTCTGCCTCATGACACTACTTATTTCTCAGGCATGTGTCCTGTCAGCCCAACTGGACAGCAAGCTTGTTGAGGACACAGTCTTTCTCTCTTGCTATCCTGGTGGTACCAACAGTGCCCGTCGGGCTCTAGGACCTCATCCAATCTCCAGTCATTGACATTCAGAGAGGACCATATCTGATGAGCACAAATAAATGGGAAATGCACTCATTGATGGGCTGAGTTTTAATTTTCCCACGTTAAAATTTTTGCTTCTAAAAGAAAAGGCATGCTTTGTACACATCCAACATCCTATCACTCCATAGAAGATCCCACAGCCTTTATAATTTACGTGGGGCTCAAATGCCACAAAATACCAAATGACGGGTTCAGGGCCAGTTCCGGGGTTAGGAGAAATATGCAATTGGTATGTAGTGCTATGTAGTTGAGATTCCTGCCTTTGTTAGGGTCTCCTTTTTGTTAGTGCTATTAAAAATCAAATCTGATGTGGAAGTCAGACTTCTATGACTGCAGAATCATACATTCTAACCCCCAGGCAGAAAACAAATTCATGTCAATGCTTTGTTTTCTAATTGAACTTTCCCTTTCCAATCAGAAAAGAAGATGAATTAACATTTTATGGTACCTATTAGTGGGGGACCGGTCAGGTCGTAAAAGTGCACCAGGCAGTGGAATTTCCACCCTGGTATAAGCAATGCACTTCTCTTATTATGCTTGCAAGTTAGAGATTCAGCTCGATTCACCATCCTGGCTCGGCACAGTCTAGAGGTGATGAGCTTTACGAGAGAATCAGAGAGGGTAGGTCCTGCACCTGCCAGTCCCCAAAGTACAGTAAGGGCCAAGGACCCGCCTTCTTGTGACTCCTTTAGCTGTGTTGAAGCTTCATTTGCCACTTGCCCCAGTATTTCTTGATTACTTATTTCCTTTCTAGTCCTCACAGCAAGCCTGCGGGAGAGGTTCATTTTGCTATCTTATCTATAGGTTAGCTTTATGGTAAGATTCTAAATGTTTTTTTTTTAAGATTTTATGAATGTATGTATGTATGTATGTATGTATGTATGTATTTGACAGAGAGAAAGAGTGAACTCAGGCAAGGGGAGTGACAGGCAGAGGGGGAGGGAGAAACAGTTTCCCCGCTGAGCAGGGAGCCCGATGTGGGGCTCAATCCCAGGACTCCCGGATCATGACCTGAGCCGAAGGCAGATGCTTAACGGACTGAACCACACAGGCACACCTCTAAATCAGTTTTGATTGCTAAGTATAGCATTCCAATTTTAGGAGAATCAATCATTTCCCCCACTGAAGGTTGTTAATTCATTATTACTAGTTTATTCATCTATTCATTGAACCAACAAGCATTCATGGAATGCTTGTCATATGACAATTGCTGTGTTAAGCTCTGGAACAGGGCATTTCTATAATGTCTTACAATTTCTGGACTGTAAAATCAGTAGTTGCTTTGTTTTGTTTGCAGTTCCAGAAGGTGAATGTTATCAGCTCCACTTTACAGATGTCAAAACAGATGCTTGGACCCCAGAGCCTTTATGGGGGCAGGACTGTTATTCCCGGTTAAACTACGAAGAGTACATCAGACTACCAGCTTTTTGTGGCTCTGTGCTGGAGGTTTCATAATAAAAATGACCCAATCCCTGCCCTTGATAGGGTAAACATTTAATATACGTGTGACCATAGAGTTTGCATATAACTTATTACCCAGACAGGACATTTTTGAGAGGGAAAAGAGGCACTATAATGTTTATGCCAGGACAATGTGCAAACTAGGGGGGATAGTTATTTCCTTTCTCCCAGCCTGTCTGTCCAAGTTGAAAACAATGCATCTCTAGAGACTATTTGCTTTCATGAAGAGTGTGAAGTTGGGGGCAGGCAGAGTAAGGCAGAGGCAGGAGTGAGGGGGCAGGGAGCAGTACCTGGGCTGACTTCATGTACCGACCAGGTAGTCAGAAATGAAGCCAACCTGGGAAGCGGGGGCTGCTGTGGTCTAGCTCCCCCCGGTGCTGCAGTGTTTTAAGCTGCAAGAGAAAAGAGGGAAAGGGAACAGAGAGTCTCTATTCACTGGACAAAATCAGTCCATCTTCTCTCACATTCTCTTCCACTAAAATCAAGCCCCACAGGAGGTGAAAATTCCCAAGATCTTTTTCTTTTGGCTGGGAGTCCTTTTATAGACTACCCCCGCCCGGAATTCATTCTCTAACTAGCCTGATATTAATAAAAGAATTACTCGCACTGGGTGGGTGTTTGCCATTACAAATCCCAGAGTGTGGGGATGATACCTTCCTTTGGTTATCGGCACAAAGCTAAATGTTAGGAGCTGTGCTCCGTAAGACTGTAAGACAAGATCGAAATTGTGTTTGCTCACGGGTGGGAATCACGTGTCAGAGCTGGAGGGAATCTGAGGAGATTATCGGTAGACAGTTAACTCCCAAACTGCAAACACCCCAAAGGGAATGATGGATATCAGGGCAAAGTATATCCTTCTCAGAATGTTACGAGGGCCTTCATGCACTGACGCTTCTCCTGCCCAGGCCACATCTCCCACCACTTCCTCACAGGAGTTCAGGGCTTCAGCAGTGACAACGATGAGGATGATGACAACGATGGTATCCGACATCTTTGGAGCTCTTACGATGTACCAAGCTGTTTTCTAAGCACTGTGCCTGAGTTATCTCCGTTTTTCCTCACAGCCCTCTGAAGTAGTTTATTTTAGTAGTATTTCTATAGATGAGGAATCTAAAGTACAGAGAAGGTAAGTAACTGTCCCAAGGTCACAAGTCTCCAAAGGGGCTAGAGCCCAAGGCTGACCTCTACAGTGCGCAGGTCTGCTCAGTACGTTCCCCCGGTGTAGACAGCGGTCGTCTCAGGTCTTCTACCTGGCACACTCCTCACCCTCGAAGGTGCGGCTTGAGTGCTGTTTCTCCTTAAAAGCTGCCCGTGCCTCCAGTGGCGGAGCTCTGTGGGCCTGGTCTGGGCATGCACACACCCTATGCAGGCATCCATGACAGCCACGGCAAACTGTCCTTCCTGCTGGCTTTTGTGCCTGTCTCCCAGTCTATACGGAGGACAACGTGAGGCTAGAAACTCTTGTGCCTCTGGCTTCTAGTGCATGATCCGCTGTCTGTTGCTTTCAAATGCATTTAACACAGTAAAATATGCGTAGTCAGAAAACACACAAACAAGAGTGCCAGCTTCCCTTTGCAGTGCCACCGTGGGGACAGGGCTACCCTAACGGAAGCACTAACGGTCTAAGGAAACACAGCTTCCCAGAGGGGGCTGTCAATCTGGCTTGCAATTCTGATTTGGAACTCGTGTTTGGCAGCAATTGTTTTAAACCATGAGCCAGTCAAACCTGAATTAATGATAAAAATGAGATACTATTTTTGGAAGAATACTTAAAAGGTTACTATGAAGCCCATTGGTAGGTGTGTCAGTTGGCACTGCCTACCTAGCAATTTTTACCTAGTAAAATGTATCAAAACCTTAAAAATATGAACGGCTTTTGACTCATTTACTTCCAGGATTTTTTTCCAAGAAAAGATCAGAAATATATAGAAATACAGGGGTGGGTGGGTGGCTCAGTCATTAAGCGTCTGCCTTTGGCTCAGGGCGTGATCCCGGTGTTCTGGGATCGAGCCCCACATCAGGCTCCTCCGCTGAGAGCCTGCTTCTTCCTCTCCCACTCCCCCTGCTTGTGTTCCCTCTCTTGCTGGCTTTCTCTCTCTCTGTCAAATAAATAAATAAAATCTTTAAAAAAAAAGAAATACATAGAAATACGTACGCATAAGTATTATTACAGCACCACCTTAAAAAACGGAAAGTTGCAAGTGACCTAAGTGCCCAGGTTAGGGGTGTGGTTAGGACTGCGTTACCATCAGATGATGGATTTATCCCATGTGTACAAAGAATTTGTAATGACACGGTAAAGTCTCATGATATGTTAAGCAAGCAAACACTCTAGAATATAAAACTCTATATAAACAGCATGATTTCAACAATGTAAAAAGTGTATGAAAACTAGACGGAATTATACTAAAACATTAAAATGATTATGTCTGATTGGTGAATTGGGTAATTATCATATTTTTCTTTATAGATTCCTTTACTTCCCAAGTTTTACACCTTGAGCATGTATTACTTTAATATTTAGGGAAAAAATTTAAGTTTTTAAATACTGCATGGGATGTAACACATTATTACCAACAATGAATAAAGTTGAGAGACAATATGTAAATTTTTAATTAAATGAAAAATATACCATTATCTCTGAAATAAAAAATGAATGGAATTAGACAAGTATAGAATAAGAGCTCTAATAAGTAGAAGCTGGATGGTTTCACAGGGGAAAAAAGCAGTTTGGGTGTCAGAAGTTCTGGTTAATAGTATTTGTACAACCCAAGAGAGTCACTTAACCTCTTTTTAAGTTTCTTCATTTGTAAAAATTAATTGGTTGAATCAGATGAGCTCCACCTTTCCTCTAACAAAGCTCTGGCAAAGCGTCTGCTCTTTAGCTATTGATTCATCCACTATTTATCTCATATGCACAAAACCCCACATTTATGGGTGATTGGATCACTCTAGATGAGGCGCTGAGTGCAAATTCACAGAAACCTCTCCAAGTCAGCAGGGGTGGTGACTAATTCCTGAGCTTAGAGTCAATACAGCTGCGAGGACCAAGGAGTTGAAAGGAGAAAGATAAGATATGGAGAGAATGGTGAAGAAGACACGGAGGTGATGGGAGAGGCCGGCTGGGTTGGGGAGGAAGATGCCTGTTTGACAGAATCCGTGATAGCTGCATGGAAGGCAGGCTGTGGTCGGGGTTGATTGATCAATGGTGGAGAGGCTGCCTGACAGCTTGCCAAAGGAAGAACAGGGACTGGTGGGGGGATGACCTTTCACCCTTGGGCTCCCAGCACAAATTCCCTGGAGACCCAGTGTCTTATCGCCCTGTGGAGTTAGAACTGAATGCCTGAAAACAAAGTTCCACCCAGGAGATGGCCGAAGGGTTTTTGCTTGTGGTTAGGAACAAGTGAAAGAAATTATTTTAACCAGAGAGCAAGCATGCAAACATCTGGTCCAACACGTAAAGGAGCGGTGAAGAGGAAGGAGGAATACTCTGGAATTCAAAAGTCCTGTGTCTTAAGCCTGGCTGTGCTGCAGTCTTGCTGGGTGGCCAGTGAGCCATTCACCCTTTCCTGCCTCACTTTCTCTCAGTAAGATGGAGACAGCAATTCCTGTTCCCAGCATCAGGCAAGGTGTTAAGAAATCACAGATGCCACAAATGACGGACAGTGCTATGTAAATCCAGAGTCCTAATTTTCTTTCTCCTTGGACCGGATGAATCTGGCAAGGGGCAGAGGGTAAGGGAAAGAGAGAGACAGAGACAAAGGAAGAGAAAGAGAGAGATCAGCCTCCTCTCAGTTATGGGACCATCCTTCTAGTCACACTCCCAAAGATGGCAGATGTTAAATAATGAAAATTGTACAGCCTAAATAGAAACCCAAATAACCTAAATTTTTCTGAGTCAAATAGCATTGTCATTCTAGGAGAAACACTGAATACTTGGAATATCCACATTACACTTGTGGAGTGATGCTATTCATTTCCTTCTCAATGTTGTTTTAAATTTGCAACTGCCATGAGTCACGGTTGCATTTTATTTTGCCTGTGAAGCCTTCGTGTTTAGTACTTTAAATGTTGCTGGTAGTGCAGCAATATTTGATTAACATATCCTCAAGGATAGAAGCTATGTCTTCTGCTCCCCTTGCATTCTTAGAGGGGCAAAAGAGATACTCAAGTTCATGTGTCACTTAAAATCCAGCACATCCTTCCCATGGTGGTTACTCTCAGCATTTGCATTTAGCTGAGCCCCTTCCAGTAGAGCAAGTCTGTTTGTAACTCCTGAATGATACAGGAGTGGGCCAGGTGAACATGTTGGGGTATGATTTTTGGGATAATAATGGCAGCTCATTTCTATTTATGGGTTTAATTGATCTTAATCCAGCAGGCTCTGAAATCACGACCCTACAGCAAGTACCTCCCATGAAGGATGATGGCTTAAGACCTCTGTCAATCACCCAGCAGAGCAGATGAGTACCCAAGTATTTCTGATTTTAAGGAGCGCTTTAATCCAATCAATTTCAGAGAGTCTTACTTCCTCTGAGCCATGCATGGATTAATTCTATAAGAGTGCCTTTTCCATTAAAGAAACTGATTGCAAACTTCCCTTCTAATTGTGAAAATGCTCACCTGCTCAAAGTAAACAGTTCTGGAAAGACACCTTCATTTTGCTTCAGTTATTTGGCTGAGAGGAGTGGAGTTTCAATGGAAGTTTAAGAAGTAAGAATGCAACACCCATTCTCGCTCATAGAGCAATTTGTGCCTAAGGTAAATGCAGAAACTACAAATCGACCTTGACTTCCATCACCCACTTTTCAAGGACCTTGATTACTTGGTTACTATTCCCTAAGTAGGGGGGCTGTGGGAATAAGGAGGCATTGAGTTAATTATTTAATAGGAACAATAATCAAAAATTGAAAGCAACCTAAATATCCAAAAGTCAGAAAATTATTAAATCAACTATTAAATTGATTTTAGTATATTTATATGCTGGAAAATAATGAAATAAGTAAAATCATGTTTTCTGAAGAATGTATAATGAGACGAGAAAATATTCACATATGTGAAATGAAAAAAAGGGTGTAAGACTGTATGTACAATTTCTTGAGAATCTGTAGTCCTGGAGAAAAGACTGTGTTCTACAGCAGTTCAAAAGAATGAAATGGATTTAAATGTACTAATATGGAAAGATTCCTAAAATGTGACTCACATCATCAAAGCACATTTCAAAACGGTGTGCAGCACAATCTTACTTGGCTGGGACTTTGGGTTGGAAAGGTTAAAGGGCACTTTAATCTCATCTGTAGCATTTGGGTTTCTGTAATGAGAACATATTTATAGGGGTGCCTGGGTGGCTCAGTCAGTTAAACGTCTGATTCTTGATCTCAGCTCAGGTCTTGATCTCGGGGTCATGAGTTCAAGTCCCACATTGAAGAGACTATATTTGTATATCATGTCATTTAAAATTATGTTTTAAAAATTTTAAGTAGGGGGAGAAGAGATAGGATGATGATGATGATAGTTGACTATCTCTTAATAGTATGATTGTAGTTATTTGCTGAAACTTGCGGCTCAATCACTTGACAAGATTGGATTGTGGTTCTCTGCGACTCCGAAGTTCAAGTTCTTTCCGTTCTGTATCACCTTTCCAGTCACGTGTCCCTAGGGGCTCCAGGGTCAGGTCACTGTTAGCGGAAAAGAAGGAACAAGCAGAGATAGGTGGCTGTCTTTCTTCATGAACCTTAAGGCTCCGAGTTCAGAGGTGGAAATCAGGCACTGGGCCAGCAAACCAGAGGCTGTGAGGGGATGGAAATGGCACCACCAGCTGATCCTCCCCCCCTCCAAAATCTGCGGCTTCTTTGCAGCTGTGGTTCACCGCATAGTCTTCTTGGGAGCTTAACAGAGAGATTCTGAGACCTACTTCCAGGGACTGTGACCCAGTAGGTCTCAAGCATGGCCCAGGAATCCTGCATTTTCACACACATCCCACGTGGTTTTTAGACCATTTCTTGAGAAACCCTGCCCTAGAGATACTATGGATTCAGAGAACGAATGCATGAAGTGTCATCCTCTCCCTTCCCAACTTACCAGATGATCCTCTGAATCCATTTTTCTTTCAGAATGGTCCTTTATGCCCATTTAAAGCTGATTCCTTGAATTAAAATATTGGGGGTGGGGTTGCACAAGGGTAAAATGAGGGGGTAGGGGGAGAATTATACACTGTGAGTGGGCTGGGGAGAGTGGGGAGAGGCAGGGGTGGCTCAAGGAAGAAGAGGGGCAGCAGCTACATAAATGCTATGAAGTTTAAAAATCAATACAAATGCTCTTCTCTTTAGACATGACCCTGCCAAACATATGACATAACAGAGTACGACCTGTTAAATAACAGTTGTTGTCGGAGGATTGTAGTGAAAATAATTATAGCATTGAAGAAGTAAGCACCCAGGCTCTGATCATTAGCTTAGCTAAGAGACAGAGCTATTAGTCCACTGGGGTCAAGAAGAACCGCAAGAAACAGGTTTCCTCCTGAAAGATTTGCCTGGATTGCCGCTGCTCCCAGAAAGCAAACCAAAGGTCCTATGTTGCCACCTAGAGTCCAAAGGCTGGAAGTATTGGCTGAGGAAATTTAAATCGATCTGACTTCTGGAAAAATCTCTCTGTCCAAGTTTAATTACAGCACTTAAAAACCACCAGCTTCAGACTTAAGGATGCCAATCATTCCTTTCTTCCCCCACAGGACATGAGTTCAGTGTGTGAACTCAATCCTTCAGAATGCCCAAATAATTTCAGGATAGAAAAAATTTCTAGAACCTCGATTGAATGTGAGAGAGAATATGTCTGTGTGTGAGTGTGAGGGGGTCGGGTGAGGTCTTAACTGCCACTGTCTAACCAGATGATCTTAGTAAGATCACTAATCCCTCAGGGCTGTTCCTTTTATGTAAATGAGAGGACTGAACTAACTTGACAACACAAGACATCTAAGCCCTAAAATTCTGTATTTCTATAATAACTAGATTCTATTTTAACCCAGACATCAGTCAAAAAAAAAAAAAAAATGGCACCATATGCAAAAAAAGTTGGTACCCTGCGTTCCTTAATGTGACCTTCTTCATCAAGGAAACCATGTCTTTGCTGCCCTCTAGAGCTCCGCCTGAAATCTACACGAATTTAATCGAATCTTAGAGCCTGGCAGAGGCATGCAGTCTCAGGCACATTTTTTCTGCAACATTTTACTCCTTCTTTCCATTCTTGCTCTTATACATCTTCCGATACAATTCAGTTCAATTCAATCATTTATTCTAGAATTCACTCCCAACTCTTCCTGTTTATGGCTTTTGGCTGTTGGACGGTAAGCCTACATCATTTACTTGGAAGAAGGGGCCAATTTTTCTAAAGGGTTCTTTGCTCCATAAATACGTCTCCTCTAAGTAAGTTGTACAGGGGCACTAGGGAGGATTATCTGTTCTGATTTACGGAACCAACGCTTATAAAAATAATCCCAGGCTCTTTTCTTGTATCACGTCCAAGAAATGTGTGCACCGAAACCTCCACTGCACTGACAACGCAAGAACCGCTGTGAAACTGCCAAAGAAACATGGGACCACTGGGTAGAAGTTCACCGGCTGAGTCAGCAGGGGAGCCGTATTTTCCGCCTTGCTTTGGAATTATAATTCAGTTCTGAGCTTTCTCAGAACTATAGCCAGTCTTTGATCCATCCAGTCTGCTAATTGGTGGGTTGTACATGAAGGACGGCTTAGAGAAAAGTGGAAACAATGCTTTCGCTGGTTGCATCTTTCTTAACATTGGAAACATCTCCATTTAAGGCAAGAGCATTCCAGTTCAGTTGGGATTTTTTTACTCGGAGCGGGACTACTGCTGTTGCTAGAACAGCAGTGATGTATAGCAAAATTTATGCCAGAAATTAAAGTGTTGGTAGTGACCTATTATAAACTAAAACCTCCATAAGACCAGTTCTACGATACCTAGAGGATATGCAATGGCCTTCAGGGTTACGGCTAAAGGGAGACCCAAGACCCCTTCTTACTTGATCTGTATCCCATTCAAAGTCTAATCCATTCCAGGGTCCAGCCTCCTGCAGGGTGTCAAGTCAGCCACAGTGGGGACTTCACAAAGCTTTTAAGGCACTAGTTGATCAGGGAGTAGATGAAGCACTGGAGAAAGATTCGCAGAGTTTCAAATGTTTTCCACTGTTCATAGTTATAAAAGGATCTTCCAGTAGTTAAAGGGCCGTTAGTGTTTATGATAACTCTAAAGGGACTGCCTGTAAATTTGGCTTTTCTGCTACCCATCACGCAGCTACTGGGAAACCTAGCAACATAGAAGATTCCATTGTTTAGCCCCAGGTGCGACACCCTTAAAACCCCAGGGAACAGACAATAGTAAATAACCTAGTCTGCTTGCGAGAACCTGCTGCCTGTTGCTAGCCATGTGTTTGGCTTTTTAAGCTCCCAGAATCCATTTCCTGCCCCAGAGTCCTTCCGCCTTCACCCTGGCATGGTCTAGCAGGCATCCTTCATTCTACCCACTGAGGCCATGGTGACTAGGGAGGACTGAGCGGAGGAGTCCTCAAACCACAGAGGCTCCAGAATAGTTTCCGCCACTCAAAAGTAAAGGGGTGAATTTGAACCCTTTGTTTACTGTATCTCTTTCTGTATATGACCTAAATAATTATTCCAAGTGCTGGTAAATGCAGGTTTGTAGCCACATGGAGAAAGGAGGTAGAGCTAGCTTATGCTGGGCATTACAGCTGCTCACTGCTATTTCCAAGCCTCTTCTTCCATGTGCTCAGGAGGGTTGCCCCTATTACTCCCTACAAGCACGTGACTCTGTAACTTGCTTTGCCCATTGAAATGTGAGAGGAAGTGAAGTTGATCACTTCTGTATGGAAATGCTGAAGAGTGTGTGAGATTCTGCATGGCCCTCATCTTTTGCATGGAAAGATGTGTCAATGTCACAGTGCCACCAGACCAAAGAAACCTGGAATGTTGAGCCAATATACAAAGGACAGCTGCCTAGAAAATTGATTGAACCTGTAAAGGACTTTACATGAGTGGGAACCAAACCTTTGTTTCTTAAGCCACTGACTTTTTTTTTTTTTTAAAGAGTTGTTTGTTACCGCAGCATATCCAGGCTCTCCTGACTGGTACATGCTTACCTATTACTGTAAGTTGAATTTTTTCAGTCTGAATATTGTTTACCTTGCTGAGAGAGACAGAAGCAATCAGAAGCTCATATTTCTTTCTAATCTCATTAAATCCTAACAACAACATTGCATTATGACAACAGCTGAAATATTTGGCCTGCTCCTGCCTTGATCTTTCTTACTCTAAAAACAATTGCCTTATTTTCAATTTTAAATTCCCCTTTAGCTCTCTTTAATGCTTTTTGCCAGATTTGCCTCACTTGGGTCATTAACTTTTCCAGCCCTGCCATTACACATCTATGCTACCTTCTTATGTTTATACTGCATATTATTTCTCCTTCCCTGAACCATGCTACCCGCCAACCCTGACATTTCCATCATCTGGACATACTGTTTTGAAGTCTGGGCTTATTAGCATTTTTCAGAATTCTCAGCATTCTTTCTTTTATTTTTTTTAAGTTTACTTATGTTTTTAGTGATCTCTACATCCAACATTGGGTTAGAACTCATGACCCCAAGGTCAAGAGTTACACGTTCCACCAACTGAGCCAGTCAGGTGCATTCTTAAGGGGCCTTTCCTTCTGGAGTTTCCTGTAGTGGTACTATGTCTCTTCTGCCTTGTGCTTTAAAATCAATTTTCCACAAATCTAGGTTCCCAAATTGTGTACTGGGGTTCCCTGAACACTTTAGCAAACTCACAGGCTCATTGCAGAGTGTTTTAAACTTCTGAGGAAAACACAGGGATATCCAACTTCTATCAGATACGATATGAACTACTAGCTCAAGACTGTTTATAATTTCAATATTAGAACACATTACATTCTGTTGACATCATAACTTTGCAAAGTTGTATTTTCAGTGATCACTGTAATAAAAACCAAGTACAAGATTGTGAAAATCAATATAGACAAGGAAATGAGGATGGCAATGTCTTATTTGAATCCAGGAGTTTGAGAAGTTGTGCAGTGCCAAATAGGTACACACATTTAGCAATTGTTGGTTATTTAAGAACAAAATAAAAATATTATCTTTTAATTAATGTATAATATTTTTTCAAATAGCTACCAAGTTGTTAGAGCATAAATACTTCTTATGTTGTTCGGCCTTATCTACTTATAATAATGAAACTATTAACAATTTTTTTTTGGTCTAGGAGAACCATTAAAAATTACTGAAAAATTGGGGCATGATAGACTGAGAAAATGTGGGAACTTCTGGCCTAGGAACACATTCAACCATACTCAAAATCGTGTCCTGTTACATCCTCAAATAGACATGGTCCAGTCTCTTCAATAAGTGGTGCTGGGAGAACTTAATATCCACATGAAAAAGAATGATGTGGACCTTTATTTCACACCATATACAGAAATTAACTCAAAATGGATCAAAGACCTAAATATAAGAGTTAAAACTATAGAACTCTTAGAAGAAAATATGAGGGTAAATCTTCATGACCTTGGATTTAGCAATGGGTTTTTAGATAATGACACCAAAAGCACAAGCCAAAAAAAAAAAAAAAAGAAGAAAGAAAGAAAAAAGAAAAAGAGAAAGAAAAAGATAAATTGGACTTTGTCAAAATTTTGTGCATCAAAAGACACTATCAAGAGAGTGAAAAGACAACCCACAAAATGGGAGAAAATATTTACAGACCATATATCTGATAAAGGCCTAGCATTCAGAATAAAGAAAGAATTCCTATAGCTGGACAACAAAAAGACAAAACCAAATTTAAAAATGGGCAGAGGAGGGGCTCAGTCAGTAGAGCATATGACTCTTGGTCTTGGGCTTGTGAGTTCAAGCCTCATGTCGGATGTAGAACTTACTTTAAAAAAATAAAACTGAAAACGGGCAAAGGACTTGAATAGACATTCCCCCTCCACCCCCCCCCAATATACAAATAGCCAAAAACTACATGAAAAGATGCTCACTATCACCTGTTATTAGGAAAATTCACAACAAAACCCAAAGAAATACTACCTCATACCCACAAGTTTTGGCTATAATAAAAACAGAAAATAACAAGAGTTGGTGGAGACTAGGAGAAACTGGAAAACTTGTTCATTGCTGGTGGGATGTAAAATGGTGCAGCCACTGTGAAAAAAAACAGGTTAGTGATTCCTCAGAAAGTTAAGCATAGAATTACTAAATGATCTAGCAATTCCACTCCTAGATATATATCCCAAGGAAATCAAACAGGTATTCAAACAAATACTGGACATAGATGTTCACAGCATTACTATTCACAGTAGCCAAAAGGTGGAAGCCCAAATGTCTGTCAACTGACAAATGGATAAACAAATATGGCATACCCATACAATGGAATATTACTCAGACCAAAAAAACAGGGGATGAAATAGTGATACCTGATACAGTGTAGATGAACCTCAAAAACATTATGCTATGTGAAAAAAGCTAGACACACAAGGTCACACATTGTATGATTCCATTTATAGGAAATATCCAGAATAGGTATGTCTATAAAGACAGAGAGTGGACTAGTGGTTGCCAAGAGCTGAGAAAGAAGGAATAGGGAAAGACTGCTTAATGGATACAGAGTTTACTTTTGGCATAATGAAAATTTTTGTAACTAGATAGAGCGGATGGCTGCACAATATCACGACTAACTGCCACTGAACTGTACGCTTTAAAATGGCTAATGGTTAATTTTATGTTATGTAATTTATGTTATGTTATCTCAATTATATATATATTATATATAATATATATAAAATATATAAATATATCTTAAAACTTTTGATAAGGGTTTCAGAGCAGGGAGTTCAAAATTGTCACATCTGGCAAGAATCTGAAAGGTGAATATATATATATTCACATATATATGTATATATGATATACATGATATATATGATATCATATATAATATGATATATAACATATCATTGAGATAAAATTCATATATAAATAAAAGCCCCTAGCATGGTCATCTTCTCTCAATGTTTCCGTAACTTCTACTCTGCCAGTAATTCCCACTTGCTGGTAGAATTAGTTAGGGCCATTGTATCAGGGGACTTAGTCATCCTTCCACTCTGTGAGACAGAGGTTCCTAACCTTTAGTTCAGCTTCAGGGGGTCAAGAGACTCTTCAAGATTCTATGTCACATTTTTCGCCCATGTGCAGAGAGAGCAGGTAAACTGCACTGTGGTGGCCACAAGAGGTCTCGGCAATCCCACAGGGAGTTCTGAAGCTGGGATGGTCTCCATGTATACCACGGGTCCAGGCACTACTTATAAAGGAAGCTGGGTTCAGGCTGCCTCCAGGGAGAGGACATAATCTTCTTCCAAGAGCAATTCCTGGGGGAGGACTCAGCTGTGCGTGGGGAATGAGTGTGCTGGTCCTAAGAGGAGGATCTGAGCAGCTTACAACAGCATCCACTTCAGTTGGCATAATTGCGATACACCACCAGTACCCTCTGGGTGTGGTAGATTCCAAATGCTAATTGTTTCTCTTGCATAGAGCTTCTTGATTCTTTGGAGACCGATCAACAGTGGACATCCTGAATTGGGTGCTGTCTCTTTGGCTGAAGTTGCCTGACAACTTTCCTTTCGGCTCCCAGTTTCCTAGTCTGTTTCTCTGTGGGGGTCTTCTCACTGCTCCAGGTAGCCCTCTTAGACTGAGCTGCTTTCAAAATGACTCAGACCAGCTCCTTCCAGAGATTTTTTTTGTAGCATATATTAGAAGTGGTCTCAAAAAAAAATTTGTGGACCCTGTTATCTAAATGTTACCAGAAAGAAAGATCAACTTCTCAAAACCAAATTCATGATCCTTGGCAGATGTGCTGTGTGTTTCGTGTGGCTTATATCCAACAATTCCCTACCACTGGTCAAATCATTTCACTATCTGAGAATATGATTTGCAACTAATTCATCTTGAAGTGTTTGACCAGAACCTACAGTGCTTAAAATTAGAAATGCTATGTGTATTTTATTGAGATTTTTTTCAGTGCCCATGGTGGGTGATTGCTAACATCTGCTTTGAAAAATTTCCAGGCTAAAATCATTATGGCCTTATGCTACAGCTTAGAACTTTGGATCTCAACTGCCTGTTCCTCAGTGTGTCAGAGCAGGCCCCAGGACTGTTTCTTAGGAGTATTTCTTTCTTTCTTTCTTTCTTTCTTTCTTTTTTTTTTTTTAAAGACTTTATTTATTTATTTGACAGAGATAGAGACAGCCAGCGAGAGAGGGAACACAAGCAGGGGGAGTGGGAGAGGAAGAAGCAGGCTCATAGCGGAGGAGCCTGATGTGGGGCTCGATCCCATAACGCCGGGATCACGCCCTGAGCCGAAGGCAGACGCTTAACGACTGCGCCACCCAGGTGCCCCCTTAGGAGTATTTCTGACCCTGCTCATAGTTTGTCTCTATTCCCACTGCCATGCCGAGGTGGGTTTTAGTTAGACTCCTTAATTTTCAAAGGATCTTAAATCTACTCTTAGCCAGTGATTGTCTTTTCCTTTAATCAGCCATTCAAAATATTCACCTTTCCGATTCTTGCCAGACATGACAATTTTGAACTCCCTGCTCTGAAACCCTTATCAAAAGTTTTAAGATATATTTATAGGAGCTGGCTTAAGAAAACAGGCAGACAATCCTCTAAATATTTTTAAAATTTAACTCAGGATTATACTAGACCATGTGATCTCAAGCTTTTTGTAGAAGTGTGGAGCCGTACTTTGGCCTACCCTGAAGGATTTTATAAGAGACTCATTTTTTAATTTACTGGGGGAGAGGGCTGTGGTTGAGAAGCCATCCTCTCCATGATCGTGCTTCCTCTCTATGACATCTATTGGGTGTAAGGAGAATAGGTACTTCTCTGCATGACCTAGCTTATTGGTTGCTAGTGGAAAGTGTGAATCTTGAAACTCAGCATATCTTCCTTTTTACAATGAATTATCAAAAATTTCAAAACCAAATCTGTGACTCACTTGAGCAACTACCAAGACCTTAGAATACGCATTTTCCTCATGACCTAGCTCCTTGGTAGCTGGTGGAAAGTATGAATCTTGAAGCTCAGTGTTATTGTCCTCTTTACACTGAATTATTAAAACAGGTCAATGCCAAAGTTGTAACTCACCCATAGCAACTATTAAGATCTTCAGGCATGCATTTCTTGGTATTCATATTACTATTTTTCTACTCATTTCCTTGTCATAGTCCCCTTAAATTATATATTTTTAATGCTCTTATTTGTACATGTTTTATAGCTTAACTTAAATTTTTCATAGAAAAGGGCTTGGATATAAATAAAATGAAATAGCCATCTCAACTCCAGTTCCACCCCTTCCTTGCCTAACCATTCGTTTCATTTGACTTCTTACAACATTCTTTATCAAGCCTGATTTAATCATTAATCATGATGATGACAACAACAACAACAAAAATAACTGTTGGTTGAGAGACTCTATGTGCGAGATTCTTGACATACTAACATGGGTCTCATTTAATCTTTAAGCCCCCTCTCAATGCAGGTATTCTTTCCCTGTTTTACAAAAAAGTAAAACAAGGCTCAGGAGGTTTAAAGTATTGCTCAAAGGTAACCTCAGTAAGCGACAGACCTAAAACTGGAATTCTCCAAAGACCCTTTTCTTTTCTCTGTGCCAGTTTGCCCACTCTGTAAAATAATGCTCTTTCACTCTTTATTTTATTTTATTTTATTTTATTTTATTTTATTTTATTTTATTTGCACTTTCACTCTTTGAAAGCGTCATCATTCAATGGCTTTGAACTGATACAATGACACGTACCGGTAAAACCCCAAGCCTTCGTTTCTCTAATAGAGATGGGGACATGGGGGTGGGTGGGATCTCTCAGCCATTTAACAGGACATTGTCTTGCTCGCTAAATGAGTGAACAGAACTCCATCATCATTCCTTCTCCTTTCTGAAAGAGGCATAAGCTACAGCTTAGACTAGAGGTGGAGACGGAAGTGAAGAAAAAAGCAGACAAGATCTAAAAAAGAAATATTTTACTGGATTCCCAACCCAGGGCT
This sequence comes from Ursus arctos, assembly GCF_023065955.2. Classification (NCBI taxonomy): domain Eukaryota; kingdom Metazoa; phylum Chordata; class Mammalia; order Carnivora; family Ursidae; genus Ursus; species Ursus arctos. Next base: position 17,083,721 of record NW_026623053.1, read on the forward strand.
GAAGAAAGTGAAAGGAACTGGGGGTTGTGTTTTCATTAACTTGTAAGACAAGCCGGTTTGGCTAGATTTTAGCTGAGCAACAAGCAGAAACCTGTACTTTACTATTTTTTATGTTAGGTTTATTGAGGAGTAATTTATATATAATAAAATTTACCCCTTTAAAATGTAGAGCTGGACGAGTTTTGATCAATGTGTACATTTCCATAGCCACTATCATGCAAGATGCAGAATATTACTATCACCCCAAAAAGTCTTCCTCCTGCTCTTTTGCAGTGAATCTCTTCCTCTTGACACACTAATCCTTGGCAAATACACAGTATTGCCTTTTCCTGACTACAATATGAATGGAATCATATAGTATGTAATCTTTTGCATCTGTCTTGTTTGACTTAACACAATACTTTTAGAATTTGTCTATGGTGTTGCAAATATCCATAGTTCATTCTTTTTATTGCTGAGTAGAATATCCTTGTGGATGGAATTCACATTTGTAGATATGCCAAAGCTTGTTTACCTACTCACCAGTTGATGAACATTTGATTTGTGGCTTTTATGAATAAAGCTGTTATTGAACATGTGCCTGCAGGTATTTATAGAAAAATACCCAGGAAAGGTATCGCTGGATTGTATGGTGAGTGGATATTAACTGTACAAAAAGCTACTGAACTGTTTTTCAAGTGGCTAAACCCTTCTGTGTTCACACCAGCAATGGATGGGATTTCTAATTGCACCACATTCTTGTATACACTTGCTATTGTAAATCTTATTGTAATTTTAATTTATTTCCCTAAACACTAATGATGTTGAGTACCTTTTCATAGACTTATTTGCCATTTATGTCTTCTTTTGGTGAAATGTATGTTAAAATCGTTTCCTTTTTCTTTTTTCTTTTTTGGATGGTTTGCCTTTTTATTATTGACTTATAAGTGCTCTTATATTTAGGATACAAGTCCTTTATCAGACATATGTTTTGAAAACATTTTCTCCTAGTTTGTGGTTTTCCTTTTCTTTTCCTTAATCGTGTCTTTTAAAGGCGAGTTGTTAGTTTTGGTGAAGTCATTAGAGTTTTTGCTCTTAAATTCAGGGCTATGATCCATTTCAAATTAGTTTTTGTGTATGAGGCAAGGTAAGGGTTGAGGTTCTTTTTTTTTTTTTCTTGCATATGGATGTCCAATTATTCCAATTGTTCTTTTAAGAAGCACAACTTATTACAAACTCGATACTTTCTTTCCTTCAATTACCTTAGCACCTTCGTCAAAAATCAATTGACCACATATATGTGGGTCTATTTCTGAGCTCTTTATTGATGTATATGTCTATTCTTACAATACTAGCACACTGGCTTTATTACTGTAACTTTACATTAAGTGTTGAAATCAGGTATTAATGGAACCCACATCTTTTTCAAAACTGTTTTGAATATCTAGATGCTTTTCATTCCATATAAATTTTAGGATCTTGCTTTTCAATCCCTAAAAAAAGAACAGCCACTGGGATTTTTATTGAGATTCGTTGAAACTATTGATCAGTCTGGGGAAGAACTGATATCTTAACAATATTCTAATTAATAAACACAATGTATAACTCTATTTAGGCCTTCTCTGTTTTTCCCCCCCAGCATGTAGTTTGTTAAATTTATCTTTGAGAACTTCATTTTGATGCTATTATAAATGATATTTTTATGTCAATTTCCAATTGTTCACTGATAGTACATAGAAATATAATTCATTTTTTATTTTGACTTTGTATCCTTTGACTTTGCTAAACTCACACAGTAGTTCCGTAATTGCTATAGTTACTTGGATTTTCTATGTAGATGATCGGGTCTTCTACTGATAAAGATAGTTTGACTTCTTCCTTTCCAAAATATATGACTCTAAGGGGCACTTGGCTGGTTTAGTCAGTAGGGCATGCACCTCTTGATCTAGGAGTCATGAGTTCAAGTCCCATGTTGGGTATAGAGATTACTTTAAAAAAGGAAAAAAAGAAAAACTGGGGCACCTGGCTGGCTCAGTCTGTAGAGCAGGCAACTTGATCTTGAGGGTCATGAGTTTGAGCCCCATGTTGGGCATAGAGCTTACTTAAAGAAAAAACAAAATATATGACTCCTTTTTTAAGAGATTTTATTTATTTATTTATTTGACAGAGAGAGACAGCGAGAGAGGGAACACAAGCAAGGGAAGTGTAAGAGGGAGAAGTAGGCTTCCCGCTGAGCAGGGAGACCGATGCCAGGCTCAATCCCAGGACCCTGGGATCATGACCTAAGCTGAAGGCAGATGCTTAACCGCTGTGCCACCCAGGCGCCCCGGATATTTCCTTCTATCGCTAGATTATTTAAAGTGTCTATTATGAATGAATTTTTGACTTTATAAAATGTTTCTTTTTCCTGTTTCTTTTCAGATGATGGTATGATTTTTCTTTTTCTTTTTTAAATTAATTAATTGGTTATTTTAGAGAGGAAGGCAGGAGGGGCAGAGAGAGAGGGAGAGAGAGAGAATCCTAAGCTGGCTCCATGCCCAGTGTGGAGCCCGATGTGAGGCTTGATCTCACAACCCTGAGATCATGACCTGAGCTGAAATCAAGGGTCGGATGCGTCACTGACTAAGCCACCCAGGTGCCCTATGATTTTTCATTTTAAGCTTGTTGATGTGGTAAATTACATTGATTGATTTTCAAATGTGAAACCAATTTTGCATACCTGTGATGAATCTTATTTTTTTTGTGGCCCTGATGTATTATCATTTTTATGTATTATTGGATTCAAGTTAATAATCTTTTCTTGAGGATTTGACATACATATTTATGAGGATTTTGTTCAGTAGTGTTCTTGTAATGTCCATGTCTGGTTTAGGTATCAGGGTCATACTGGCCTCACAAAATGAGTTGGAGAGTATTTTTTCCTCTCCTATTTTCTGGAAGAGTTTGCAAAACCGGCATTTTAAAGCTCATCTATTTCTTTTTTTTTTTTTTCTAAGATTTTATTTATTTATTTGACAGAGAGAGACAGCCAGCGAGAGAGGGAACACAAGCAGGGGGAGTGGGAGAGGAAGAAGCAGGCTCCCAGTGGAGCAGGGAGCCAGATGTGGGGCTCGATCCCAGGACCCTGGGATCACCGCCTGGGCTGAAGGCAGATGCTTAACAACTGAGCCACCCAGGCGCCCCTACACTCATCTATTTCTATTCATTTTGCCCCTGAACGTCCAACCTCACCTCAGGTCCTCTCTACATGATTCTTTGAAGTACTTTAAAGTTCTCTTTGTGGAACCAAGAAGACAAGGGGTTCCTATACATATGAGAAATTCAAATACCTTGGAAAGGCCGTGTGTGTATGTGTGTGTGTGTGTGTGTGTGTGTACGTGTGTGTTCCTGTGCTTCTCTCTAAGAGTTACTGTACAACAGGAGAGAAAAAGGAAAGAGTGTTCTAAACGTTGGAGGAAACTAACGTAAGTCACCATGTGTCACAGCCTCACAAGGACAACGGCTACTTATTATCAGAGGAGAAGGGCATTATATCAAAATCCACTCCTTTAAGCAAGACGAGGGCATGTAATGCCAAAGCAAACCCTTTCTCTCTGCTTTCTAAGTGTGGTTCCGTTGACTCATATTACCCTCCAGAGTCTTGCCCCTTGAAATCAAAAACTTTTCAGTGAGCTCAAACCCTTCAGGCCTGGAACAAACCTACATTTGAACATGGGTTAAACACACAGGTGAGTTCTTAGAGAATCCATATGTTTTGCTATTGCCTCATAACCTGTCAGAGACTAGACAAGTGACAGGAAGCCACTGAAGAGGATGGAAGATGAAAGGGCCCTGTGTAAGTCTGGGACTTTACCCTCTTTCACCTTCCAGCTTTTCTCTCCGTTGCAGAGAGGACATTTCTGGAGGAAGGTTACATACAGGTGACATTTGCTTTTTGGAGATTTACTGGGGAGCACATGGGAGCCCAGCTGAGATTCCTGTAGGAGGAAAATTACTACACAAATGTACATTTTCACCCCTGCTTAATGAAGACAGAAGAGCAGAGAGAAGACTCAATAAGGACGTGTGCCTTCAGCTCCTTACTGGGCTATGTCTAAATCCTCTTCACCCACAGGGACCAGCACCGGCCTTAGGGCTCAGACCATGGAAGGAGCATTTGCATGCAAGTCAGAGGATTTGGTGTCCAGTCCTAGAGTGACGCTTATCTGAGTTCAAGGAAGGTGTGTCCTGCCAGAACAAGGGAATCCGGGTCTACTCAATTTTACCAATGAAAAGTGGGGTCCATCCCTTCCCTCTGGCATCTCTCTGCACACAGCAAGCTAGATCTTGATCCTGGTTGGTTTCCTCCCTGCTCCCAAGGCAAGGCAACTTTGTTCTTGAAGATATGGTTAAGGAAGAGAGCTGTATTGGTCAAGGTTCTTGCGGAAAACAGATGGTGCACTCAAATCAGGACAATACTCTAGAGCTAATGAAAATGGGGCTCCATTACTGTCTCAAGTCTAAAGGGAAGAGAGGAGGACATGACTTCCAGAATCTAAACGGAACAAGCTGTATGAAGAGGGTCTCCTGACAAGAGCGGCTACCCCATAGGATGGTGGCCAAGGAATGACACCCCTCACACACCTCAGTCTCCTTCTGGTGTTCCACATTGGTTGAACCAAAAGGGAAACCAGAGGACCAGGAAACAGGTTGATGTGGTCCACACAGGTGAGCTTCCTGGGGTCCAAAGCAGGGTGGAAGAGGGTAGGGAATGAATCTGGAGGAACAAAGGGAAGGCATCCAGTGAGTAGGTTCGTACATCAGAGAGTTTCCCACACCCCCAGACCCTGTTCAGAGAACAATTATATCTTTCCATTCCCTTCTTGACATCTATTCCCTAGGAGGAAAAGCTCCAAGGTTCACCATCTCTGGAGTAGAACCAAGGGGCCCATCATTGGAATCTGGGTCTTGAGCAGCTGGGCCACCAGGTAGGAGAGACTGGTAGAGACTGTGAAACCTGCCAAAAGGTTCGTGGCCAGAAGCCATGCTTTTTCCCCCAAAGAGAAGAAACAGGTCCCTGAAACGGGCTGGTTGGTCATGAGTAAAGTTCAACCCTGTTCATTCCTGTTAACATCCTGTGGCGGCCAGGGGCACTGAAGGAAGTCAGTAGTCAGGAAAATTCCAAGACGCTTTTACTAAAAATAAAGTAAATAGCCATTTCTTACAAGATGCCCAGCCACTAATTAGCTGCAGTACTTCTGTGTGAGGAGAGGCCCTTTGGCTACAGAATATGAATTTTAAAACTAAGCTCCCTCCGAAGTGGCAATTAAGGGCTTTACCCAATCATAATAAACCTTAGTCTTCCTTTCCTAAGCAAGCTCCGCATCTTGCTGCCAGAGCAAACCCATCAGCTCATTCCTGGTTTCCTTCTTAAAACAGAGCAGGGCCCTGACACTCCACAGAGCAAATACTCTCGGACAGCTCTTTCCAGGCTCCTGGCGCAGCTCTCAGGGCCCGTTACAGCGCTGGCATGGGCACAGCAGACCCTAAGTGTCCTTCGGTCTCTGGCCTCGGCCCAGGGCACCAGGACACCGTCCACTAAGGCCGGGCAGCCTGGTGGTTATGGATGCCGGCTTTGCTACTACAGTCATGGCGTTTGCAGAAACAGAGCAAGAATTCCTTCACGGCACTTGATGAAAGTTTGCGAGTGTACATGTAACAGTGATAGACATTTTGCACTGTGTGCGTTCTCTGCCTCTTTCCAGCTCTCCATTCTCCCCCTAGAGACAAGCCTGGTGTTGTCCACCTGGCCCGCTCCTTTTTCTTCCCTCTTGGGACCAGCATGGGGAGCTCATGGTGAAGTCAGACTGGAGTCACAAGGTGGCATGCCTGCAGGGGCAGGGCAGGGCAGGGCAGGGGGCAGCAGTGCAGGGAGAGTGCAGAAGCAGCAGAGAGCTGGGGCCTGTAAAGCAAAAGGAGGTGAAGCCCTGAACTCAGCTCTGCCCAGCCAACTGTTGTTGGAATACACCCCTGCTGTGGCCTGATCTAACCATTCTTCAACACAAACCCCAGATTTGGATTTCTGTACAAAACGTCTTGATTGTTGTGGGACCAGAAAACAACGTAGGCAGGTGTGGCCTGTGCCTGCCCGTGTGTGACGCCAGGGTGAGATGAGGTGTATTGAAAAGGAACAGGAAAGAGGGGGAAGGGACAGCAGAGTATAAAGTTAGGTTTAAAAGTATCCTAAATGGGGAGTTGAGAGCTGCTAATAGTGAGGAGGATTTGGAGAACGGCTGCAGCTGAAAGAGGTGATTTTAAAGATGATCTGCTATGCATTACTGGACTGCCCATTTGGATGTTACCCTGAGAAACTGAATTAAAATTTTAAAGCCTTCATGACATTTCCCCAAAGAAGACATCCAGATGGCCAACAGACACCTGAAAAGATGCTCAACACCACTCATCATGGGGGAAATGCAAATCAAAATGAGATATCATCTCACACCAGTCAGAATGGCTAAACCCAAGAGCACAAGAAACAAGTGTTGGCGAGGACGTGGAGTAAAAGGAGCCCTTGTGCACTGTTGGTGGGGATGCAAACTGGTGCAGCCACTGTGGTAAATAGTATGGAGGTTCCTCAAAAAGTTACAAATGGAACTACCATGTGATCCAGTAATTCCACTACGGGATATTTACCAAAAGAAAGCAAAAACACTAACTCAAAAAGATAAGGCACCCCTATGTTTATTGTAGCATTATTTACCACAGCCAAACTATGGAAGTAGCCCAAGTGGACACGGACAGATGAACGGTTAAGAAGATACAGTGTATATACACAGTGGGGTATTACTGAAGCATCAAAAAAATGAAATCTTGCCATTCGCAAAAACACGGATGGAGCTAGAGAGTCTAATGCTAAGCAAAAAAGTCAGAGAAAGACAAATTCCATATGATTTCGCTCATATGTGGAATTTAAGAAATGAAACAAATGAGCAAAGGTAAAAAAAAAAAAATAAAGTAGAGGGAGACAGGGTGCGCCTGGGTGGCACAGCGGTTAATCGTCTGCCTTCAGCTCAGGGCGTGATCCCGGCATTACGGGATCGAGTCCCACATCAGGCTCTTTCGCTATGAGCCTGCTTCTTCCTCTCCCACTCCCCCTGCTTGTGTTCCCTCTCTTGCTGGCTGTCTCTCTCTGTCGAATAAATAAATAAAATCTTTAAAAAAAAAAAAAAGTAGAGGGAGACAAACCAAGAAACAGACTCTTATCTATAGAGCACAGACTGATGGTTACCAGAGGGCATGTGGGGGGGGGGCTATGGCTGAAATAGGGGATGGGGATTAAGGAGTACACGAATCGTGATGAAAATAAATACGTAAGTAAATAAATAAAAAATTTTAAAAGATTTTAATTCTCTCAATTATTCTTTGGTTGGCAGACAGTGTTACTGTTTCGAGGTGACTGTGTCGTGCAGGGCTTGGGTGGCTGTCAGCTTTCCCTGTGGATGGCTCCCACTCGCATACTTTGGCTGTGTCCACTACCTCACGGTGAGCCCCCTGAGGGCAGGGTGAGGGCAGGGTGAGGGCATCTTTTGCTTCTCACTATTTGCTAAATGAATGCCTCTGTGGTAGCCTTCGTTCTTTTTTCAAGAGGTACAAACTGAGTTTAAATTCACTTTCAGTTTCCTCTGGGCCAATCAACATAATCGATCACAATATAATAAGCAGAGTGGGAGGGGCGCCTGGGTGGCTCAGTCCTTAAGTCTGCCTTTGGCTCAGGGCGTGGTCCTGGAGTTCTGGGATCGAGCCCCGCATCAGGCTCCTCTGCTGGGAGCCTGCTTCTTCCTCTCCCACTCCCCCTGCTTGTGTTCCCTCTCTCGCTGGCTGTCTCTCTATCAAATAAATAAATAAAATCTTTAAAAAAAAATAAGCAGAGTGGGAGAAAGCAGAGAAATCCACGACTACGAAAGGGAGAGTGGAGTGATCCTGGCGCTGCAAGCTGGCTCCAGCTAGGCTGGTGTTCTAGGGACAGGAAGCAGCCTGAAGAAAACACATTTTGCCCCACTCCTTGAACCAGGCTCTCTGTCAGCTCTCCCGGCAATTACTCACAGAGGGCAAGTTATACTCTCCTCCCTTTACCCTTAGGAAGCATATTACTTTTCGATGCTGTGTAAAAAAAAAAAAAAACTATGCCAAAACTTAGTGATCTGAAACAATGAAGTGTTTATCTTTATTTCTGATTGTCAGAAATCTGGGCACAGTTTGGCTGGGCGCCCCCAACGTTAGGTCTTTTGTGAGGCTGCAGTCATCTCAAGGCTCAAGTGGGGGAGGATCCACTTCCAAGCTGATTTTCCTGGCTGTTGGCAAGCCTAGGTCCTTGCTGGCTGTTGGCCAGAAACATCACTTCCTTGCCAAGTGTGTCTCTCCTAAGGGCAGCTCACAACATGGCAACCTTTGGAGCAACCTGGTGAGAGAGCGAGTCTCTTTGTAACCTAATCTCAGTAGTGACTTCCCATCACTTCTGCCCTAGTTTATTTATTAGAAGTAAGTCACTAGGTCCATCCCGTGCTCAAGGAGAAGGCAATCCATAGGGCTTGACTGCCAGGAGGTGGGAATCCTTGGACGTTTTAATCCAGCCTTGAAACTCAGGGCAGTGATGCAATGGTCATATTCTTCTAGACATAACTCTGGCTCATCTCTCTGAATAAGCTGAGGCATACACATAATTGTCCCCTATCAACCATCTTCCTACAAAAGTTGAACCCTGATACTAGTCACACATGTACCATGGGCAAACACCATAAACTGATCCTGGGGAAAGTTGACTTATATTGTAATTTGTTGAGGACAGTGAGTCTAAAACATAAATCCATATTTTCTCAACATTTTCCTGTGATCCTTGGGTTCAAATTCTGGTTCTGCCTTTTATTAGCTGTGTGACTTTGGGCAAGAAACTTCCCTAAAGCTCTATTTCCTTATCCATAAAGTGGGGTAATAACAGAATTCATGCCACTGGGTTTTGGGTGGGATTAAATAAAAAAAGATTACATATCTAAAGACCTAGCATCGTGCCTGACACATTACAAGTACTGAAGGTTTGGTGCCTGTCATTATCATTACCATTATTGTTCCATTACTTTTCTTTAATGTATTTTCTTTCAAACCTTCTGCTCCTAAAGCCTGGCTTGCTTCCTCTTAGGATCCATAAAAACTGGTCAATGCTAAAAACTCACGGACAGTTTTTTTTTGGGGGGGGGGTAATGTTTGGAAATTATAACCCTAGTCTTTGGAGATCTTATGTTGGTAGTTGGCTTCCGTCAAAATGAGGCATCTCAGAATTAGAACAGCTTATTGGAGAAGTTGGCAGGGAATAAAATGTGACAGATTGGCAGAAGTGAAGTGGATCTTTCTCCACATTTCACCTCTTTATTCTTTGCCCACAGTTTGAATGGGTGTGTTCTGAGGGAATCTGTGCAGGGAAGGACAATATTGTCTCAGGTCCTCTCTCTGGGGTTGGAGTCCCCAAGTGTTTCAGAGGAAAGATGGCCCTTGGACACTTTGCTCACCACTGTGATATTCTGGAGTGGAGCAGAGTTGAATGTCTTTTCCTGCTTGCCTCAGGCAGTATTAGTTGCATTCCAGAAGTTTAGAAATATATGAGTGGACATATGATCTATGAAATAATTGTTGACTTTTCCATGTGTTTTGAGAAAGAGCTAAGGAGGACAAAGGCAATTTTTTTTCCCTTTCTCTCTCAACTTTTTTTTCCCCCAAGAAGTCACAGAATTGTGACCCACTTCATATCCGCCTTCTGCCTCTGGTTTTGAAATCTGCAGGCTGATGGCTTGTTTGCTTGTTAGCATGAAAGGCTTGCTCTGGGTCTGTGCTTGCTTGTTAGTAAAGAACCAACAAGCATTGCAGTCCAAAGGTAATCACAGAATGAAATCACTTCCAGATGCCAAACCCCACTCCTGATGGTGAAAGCAGACTTTACAATTTCAGTGGAACAGGTATTCGATGGCTCTCACCCAATCCTATTAGGGTTTGAACACGTACACGTGTTCTCAAGCTCCTTTTCTTTCTCTCCCTTTTCTCCTTTTTCCCCCCTTTTCTATCATCCCTTGCTTTCCTCCACTTGGATCAATATTAATGTAAAGAGCAAAATCAAAGCTGGATATAACCCTGTCTCAATTCTCCCATAAGCCTCTGAGCTGCTGTTGTCCCGCGATCTATGATCGCTCCCTGTTAGAGCTGCAGCTGCTAGAGAGGGAACCCCTTCTTCTAGCTCCATCCTCACAGGCTCCTAGGAAGCCTGTCCCAGGCAAAGTGTACACACAAAGGATACTGGTCCTCGGGAAGTTGGTAACGTTGCGACCAGAGGGATTGTCCCGCCTGCAGAAAAAGATCACTGCCCATACTCAGAATTGGCACAGAAATGAGACAGGCTGTCAGAGCTGGAACTCACACTGATGGAATATGTGGGGCTCAGCGGTGACGTGGGACACCTCTCCTTTGGATCCCTACACGCTGGGATGTGTCAGCTCCTCACAGAGAGTGTGGGGAAAGAGGAAGGAAAGAAGATAGAGAAAGAGAGATAGAGAAAGTATGGCTAGAGGAAGAAAAGGACTTAATACTAAGCGAACAGTTTGAGAGGCCTTTGATTATAGTACGGAAGTCTGAGAAAGAATAGGATCAAAAGGGCTTTCAAAAGAGGAATGCAGCATAGACCTACTGACTCTCTCCCCTCACGAAGTGAGTACCACGAAATCCAATTGCATGTCCCCTCTCTCAGCCCGGCCCCCAGAAGGACTTAGTGTCAGAATCTTTCCTTCATTCGCTTCTGAGTCTCCTTCACCAGTGCTCCTGTGGTGGATAGACATGGCCATTTGTGAAGACAAGGGTCTGTACGATTTGATCATGTACATGAGGATAAAATGCAAATAAAACATTTGTATACAGCCAGTAGGAAGCCTTTTCAAAAAAAAAAAGTCTCGCTTAATTCGCTTATGTATAGTTAGTAGACTTATTAAGTTATTACTTCCCTTGTGAATAATTCATTAAATTTTAAATGCAACACAAATGTATTTCTTCCCAGCCAGAATAGCATATAGCTCTCACTCAACCGTTTATTCCCAGATGTTTATATCCACAGGGTCCAAGAACTCCATAAAACTAGAATAATAGCACATTGAAAATATCTGGCCACAACCCATAAACGAACGTGCATAATAAAACTGCTCCCACCCTTCCAATGCAAACCTTCCAAATGTTTCAAAGTAATTTTCCAAAGGTGTAGTGGGGGGTAGATACCCTAAATCTTATACTCACATATCACTGAGACCTGGGTTCAAGATCAGATGGAAGAAGCACCTTTAAAAAGAATCTCTTAAAAGCAAACTCAGGAAAAAATAAATAAATTTTAAATGGCTGGTGAACAGTTTGTTTTATTTTAAGGAAAAATAAAAGGGTTGGGTATGTGTGTATGGGAGCATATGCCCAAAGTGATGAATGTATTCTCCAAATGGCCAGATTTTCACCATCCTGTTAACATCTAAGCAACTCCTGCTTCTCCAACCATTTGCTAAAGCTGAGGGTGGTTTTTTTTTTCCTATTTGGTTTTGGAAATATAAATTATTTCCTATCAGCCTTTCAAACAGCCTCTCATCTTAGATACATAATTCCTTATGCCAGATGATAGCAAAATTCCCTAGTTCATTTCTTTCTAGATTCCCGTTAGAAATATGAGGCATCCAAATACTGACCAGTTAGATGCCTAGTCAGTCAGTATCAACTACTAAGAGGATAGAATTAGGGATATGAAGGAGAAAACACTGCTTCTGTATCCAGGGAGGGAACAGGGCAACGATAGGAAATTGGTCGGTGTGATGTAAATGGGAAGGAAGATATAACATATCCCATGTGCATAACACGCCACGGCTATTCAGAGAAGTCTGAATAGAAATGCACTCAGGGACCTGGGAAAGATGAAGGATTTGGGCTTGGCAGTGGCATAAGGCAGGGGACAGTCAGGGAAGGAGTGTAACTGGTTGTGTTGTAGAAACGAAACTTTATTTGAAGTCAGAAAGTCTAAGGTCGAGTTAGGCTTTTTCTCTTGGTAATCATGTGGCTTGGGCTTAGTTTCCTCATCTATAAAGCTGAGATAATCACTTCTACCTTGGATGGTTGCTGAAGACACCAAGGGAGCTAAGAGGTTTTGCAAGTTGTAAAATATCACACATGTCTGCCTTATCAGAGAGGGTGAAGTTACATAAAGAGGGCACCTGGCTGGCTCAGTCAGAAGAGCATGTGACTCTTGATCTCAGAGTCCTGAGTGTGAGCCCCACATTGGGCGTAGAGAATACCAAAAATAAATAACTTAAAAAACAGTTGCATAAAGAATTAGACAGCTGATGAAATGAAAACACCCTGAAACCCGGCTTCACTTTTATTTATGCCTAACGCATGCTTGAGGGTTGCTTTCCAACTCACTCCTTTATCTGGTAAATGAAGATTGTAGTATTTGTCTTATGTGGTTGTTTCATGATCAAATGAGAGTCTAAAAACAGGAGATGTATAAAGGGTGAGGCACTATTCAAAGTTAAGGCATTGTCACACTTTGGTAAAACACAACCCATGCTCATCCATCCATTCATTGATTCTACAGTCTTTGAGCATTAAACTATGCCAGGCTCTGCCACACCCTAGAATACTAAGGGCGAAGAAGACAGACCTAACCTTGTCCTCTTGGAACTTATAGTCAAGTTTGTTAACAAGTTACTTGCAAAATCAACTAGGGAAGCCGATTTTTTGAAACCACACGTTTACAACATTCCGCCATACTTACCCTTTAACACAAAAACACAGAATCAAGAAAGTTTATTTTTTTTAGGGACCTTATTTATTTATTTGAGAGAGAGAGTGCACAAGCTGGGGAGGTGAGGGAGGGGGACAAGCAGACTCTGTGCTGAGTAGGGAGCCTGATGTGGGGCTCAATCCCAGGACCCTAGGATCATGACCCAAGCCAAGGCAGACACCAAACCCACCGAGCCACCCAAGCACATCATCAAGAAAGTTTAGTGGAAAAAAGAACTAGATGAGAAATTAGGAGATGAAGATTCAGTTTCAGACCTTCTTAGGCACATCACTCAAAGTCTTTGTACCTCTGTTTTTCCATCAATAAGAAGGGGCTAGCACAAGTTTTGTATGCTTCAAAGGATTTCTCTTAAGTGGATAGGTGCCCTTGTTCTAAATCTGATAGATTAAAAAGATACTGGAAGGTGGGATACTGGACAATTGATCTGATTTCTTTAACAAGTCAATGTCATGAAGAGATGAGAGTATTAGAGGATACTTGGGAGATATAACAACCAGATAATGTGTAGACTTTGGGTTAAACGACCACCTGTAGGGGCGCCTGGGTGGCACAGCGGTTAAGCGTCTGCCTTCGGCTCAGGGCGTGATCCCGGTGTTATGGGATCGAGCCCCACATCAGGCTCCTCCGCTGTGAGCCTGCTTCTTCCTCTCCCACTCCCCCTGCTTGTGTTCCCTCTCTCGCTGGCTGTCTCTATCTCTGTCAGATAAATAAATAAAATCTTTAAAAAAGAAAAAAACAAAAACGACCACCTGTAGCAGACATTTTTGATATAATGATGGAAATCTGAATATTCCCTGAGTTTTGGATGACACTAAGGATAATTTTTATTATGTATGATAATAGCAACATGAGTTTTTAAGAAGTGTCTCATGCTTTTTGAGCATCTGTAGAAATGAAATGCCTTAATTTCTGACTGCTACAAAATAAAATACTAGGGGAGGTGGGTGGGGGGACGGGTTAAACAGGTGATGGGAATGAAGGAGGGCACTTGCTGTGATGAGCCCCGGGTGTTGTATGGATGTACGGAATCATTATATTATACACCTGAAACTAACATTACACTGTACGTTACCCAACTGGAATTTAAATAAAAACTTAAGAAAATAAAATCCTAAATAACAAAAGCATAATTATATAACAAACATGTGCATATAAAGACACATGTTATAGTCATACCTTAAAGCCAGCATTACTCACGCTTTTTCCCCCTCTCTCTGATACACAAAATAGGTTACAAAACTCTTCAAAGTGGAAACATTTTTCCTAATTACTTGAGTTCACTTTGGGGTGGGGGGAAGAACACAGGAAAGGAAGTTTCCAAACTTATTTCTCTGCGATAAGTGTCATTAAACTCACGGGTGTTAGATTCAAACTGCATGACTAAGGACATTTGGGTGCTTCTGGCCCTACGCCTGGCTTCGGTATGGTCACAAAATTGGGGATGGGCGGATAAGTGTGAAGAGGGAGGTAAAGGTAGTCAAATCCTTCCACCAATGATTTGGTGCCTTTAGACGCAGAAGATCTGAATCAGTAAGGCAGACGTTCGAGTTTGGCTACGTCAACTCAACATGTGTCCCTGCTTCCCTGGGGCAGACTCGCTAGCAGTGTGTGACTTGAAGTGTCTTAAACTGTCACTACTCAAAGTGTATTCTCAGACCATGAGTAGTGACATCACCTGGGAGCCTGTCAGAGCCGCAGGAGGTCTGATCCACCCAGAGTTACTGAACCAGAATCTATATTTTAACAAGATCCCCGGTTGACTTATACGGTCATTAAAGTTTGAGAATCGAAGACTTAGATAGTCATCGAAAAGAATAACTACAAAGGACCACACCATTATTATTATTATTTGTGTGAAAGTGTGGAGAAATGAAGCAACTTGCAACGGGGTAATTTCAGAAGAGCATTTGGTCTTGAAACAGTCACAGATTGAGAAACTGTGCCTTCTGCGCACAATTCTCCCAAGTCACCCACCCATATCTGTAGACATATCAGCCTGGTGGATATCAAACCACCTCAGTGTTAGTTACCTCCACTCCAGCTTGCTTGCTTTCTTTTGATGTCAGAAATCACTTACTCCTCTGAAAATGTGAAGGTACAAGACAACAACTCCAATTGTCTCTCAAAGCCTTCTCTCTCTCTGTAAACTTAGCATTAACCCAGAAGTGTTCTTAAAATATCCTGATCTTGATATATTCAACCTTTCCTAATAATGACTTGTATACTCTCCAGTGGTCAAAATTGTATTTCTTATGTATTTGTTTTCCCCTGCACTCTTGCAGCCTGAGAGCTTGTAAAGGAGAAGAAGGGGCCACTGTTGTCACGCACTCAGCAATGATTCCCCCATCTCAACACTGGCTCGACCACCATCACCGCTTTCTCCTACACCCGTCACCTCTGGGCATTTTACAGAATACTCCCCTCAGCCGCCCAGCTCCTTCCTCCCGGACCTTTTGCTAAAGAGTACGGCTGTGGGGATCCCCCAGACTTGATGTACTTAAAGGGATGGCCTCTCTGTACCAAACCAAATGATCAGATTTCACTTATTCCGCTAAACTCCATTGTGCAACCTCTACATGTTATTATCTGGTGACATTGACTAAAGTAAGCAGAGAGCTATCAGCTCTCTACTCCACTTAGACTGTTTAAGCACTTTTCCAGTTCTGTCTCTCCTTATTAAAGTGGGTGAAGCACACTACAAGTAGAATTAATGCCAAAAGTTCGAAATTGATAACAACGCAAACCTGATCATTTGTGTTATAAGAGACAGCACTCCCCCTTTTAAAATGCCTCAAGTCTTTTGTTTTCTGTGGTCCTGGGAATCTGGAGGTTTGAATGGTGAGTGTAATAGGAACATCCTAGGCGCCATAACAGCCCCATAAATATCTCCTCGGCAGAGCTGTGCATCTCCCTCTGGACTCGAAGAGCTTTCTTTGAAGTCCCAGGGCAGAAGTTGTGCACGTGGAAGAGGTATGCAACTTATTATTATCATTATTCGCCATTGCTTTAGAAGCTTTTAAGTAATACTAGATTTATCACAGTTTTCTTACAGCAAATTTTAGTTTCATCTAGTGTTTCTTCTGAAGCCTGAACCAATAAACCGGTTTGTCTTTGTAGTTGATCCGCCACAGTAGTTCCCATATTTTTCTGCCAAGAAGCCCTTTTGGAATCCGATTAAATGGGTAACATGACATTTATAGTCTCAGAGACTAGAATACCTGGAAGGAGGCCCAGAACTTACCCAGTCTCTTGGGGACCCTCTGGCAGAAGGCAGACTGGACCTTGTTGTTGGACAGATCTAACTCAGAGCCAACCTTTGGCTACTGGCCCCTCGTGAGGTCTACTCTCATCTGGAGCAGTCCCCTTAGACTGCATTGCCTAGCATTGTACGTAGTAGTGTTCAGGAAATACTCCATATTCTTGATTTGATGTTGCTGAGGGGCTCGTGGAAAGTCAGTGCACACGTAAACAGTTTGCATTGCACTGCATCGTAAGGGAGGAGGACAATTACAGAACACCTGGAAATTTCCATTCCTGTGTAGATTTAAACTCTTACTTCCTATCTCCGTGGGACAAAGCATCATTTCCTACTTTAAGACACGTGCGTGCGCACACACACACACACAAGCACACACACACACCTTAGTCTCTTTATCATTACAAAAGTAAAATACAGTCATTGTAAAAAACAAAATTAGTAAACATAAATAAGCATTTTCCTCTACCCAGCATAACCAGTGTTACGTTTTGGTCACACTATCACTCCAATATTTCTCAGTGTGTGTGCATGTCTACATACGGTTTTGTACTTTTCAGTTAACAATGTGTCTTGTATTTCTGCACACATCTACCCGCTCTGTCTCCAAAGCACCATTGAAACAATTTTTTTTAAAAAAAGGTTAGTTTTAAAATTCAAATCATTACAACAGTGGAATATAAGACTAAGTCTTCAGTGAGTCAGAAAATGTGAAGGATTCAAATCAATAGAAACAAAAAGGTTTCCAGGAAAAGGCGAAGTTACAGTAGTGGTAACAGGAGCCCAAACTCCAGAGATAAAGGCTGACTTTTGCAGAGGAGTCCTCCAGATGATTCTAGCTGCCAATTTACAAATTAGTCTGAGATGTTAAAGAATTGCATTTGGGAGAGCTGGGAGGAGGAGGCCCACTCTCTCTTCTTCTGAAAGAAAAGCAACGCCAAGTTTGAGATAAATCTGGACTTGCACAATAGGTCAAGAAAAAAGGCGGAGCCGCCCAGAACTGAATAACCTTGAAGACCTTGACCCCAGAGAAAAGCCCTCCTGACTTTGGCAATTGTCAAGGAACTCGAGCCTGACAGCAGACTCACACTGACATCATGGAACTCCAGGAGGCAATGGAACACCATCTCCAAAGTTCTGAGGGGAAATTATTCTGAACCCTGTTTTCTATACCCAGCCAAATTTCCCTTTAGCAAGGGCTAAAAGAAGGCACTTGCAGACATATAAGATTTTAGTTAAATTTAGTAACCACACATTCAATAAGAAAAAACTACTTCAGAAGTAACCCAGAGAAAACTGAAAGAAAGCCAAGAAAGAAGAAAAGACGAGATATAAGAGGGTGCAGCTCCCTGATATGACCAGGAAGATTTATAGATGTGAGAAAGAAAAATCTAAGCAATCCTTTAGATAGGGGTGTGTGAAAGATTACTGTTAGAGTGGCAAAACATTCAAGATTGAGGATTACATTTTCTTCTCTAGAAAGATTTGTAGTCACATAATAATAATTTTATAATTGTTTCACACTGTTTTTTAATTATTAGAATCAACCTAGAGACAAAGGAAAGAAATGAAGTTATGGTTTAAGAAGCTTGTAATCATTATAAATATTAATGCAATAAAAAAAGAAGCTAAACAGGAGGAGAAATGAGAAGCCCCTCAAGTTCCAAAGTCCTCACATTTTGTACCCAGAGGCCAATGTATAATGCCTGGATTTGATAAAAATAAGAAATAGAAGAATAATTATATTTTTAAAAAAATCACAATAATAACTGCTAGAAGCCGAAGCAGAAACTATTAGCCATTGGGGGGGGGGTGGACAGTGGGATCAGGGCAAGTGAGAACTTCCTTTTTATTTTACATATCCCTATAAAATATAATTTTTTAAAAGATTTTTTATATATTTATTTGAGAGACAGTGAGAGAATGAGACAGAGAGAGAGCACAAGAAGGAGGAGCATAGGGAGAGGGAGAAGTAGACTCCTTGCTGAGCTTGATCTCAGGACCCCGAGATCATGATCTGAGCCGAAGGCAGACGTTTACCTGACTGAGCCACCCAGGTGCCCTACAGTATGATTTTTTTAACCACATGCATGCATTACCTTTATAGTTATATATTTTGGACATCTTTCTAGATATAACCCGAATGTTACCAGCCTGTGGATATAACTGAGATCACATTTATATTTATGCCCAAATTATAATGATTCCGTGTCTTTAGTTCCCCATTTGGGAGCTTAGTTCCCACTCAATATCTCCCTATTATTTCTGGGAACTGCCAGGAGACCTCTCACAGGACCATAGTAAAATCTTTCAGCTCCAGCCCCCGTGATTCCTTTTCTGTGTTCTCTCTCCTGTTTCTTGGTATATGATGTATTCCTGTACATTATTTTTAATGACAATCATTTCTTGATCTTCACAAAAACTTCAGATACTTCTTGTCTCCCACTCCAAACCTTCAGATCAAATGTCAAACTTCCAATTTAGAGGAGACATCAGAGGTAGAGGAACAAGCAAGTAACATCATGAAAAAACAAGCAAAGACAACCAGAAAGTGTGACAGCGCAAGGGACCTCTGGCTTAGCCTCTTCAATCAGTGTATTGTAGCTATGCTACTTCCAAAATGAGACTTACGGGACACAACCAGATGCCAGAGTGGACCTGGGTTAGATCCTGTACATGACCTTTTGGGATCACTGGGAAATTTGTATTTGATATAGTTAATTTATGGAATGAAAACTGAAAACACCACAATATGGAAAGGTAGAGAATGTTGACTAAAAAGGCAAGTACAGTGGGATCTCATTTAACACACACACACGCACACACACACACAAATACACACACACATAGAGAAAGAGCGAGAGATCTGCAAGAATATACACTAAAAATTGGCAGCGGTTGTCTCTTGTTGGCAGGAATATGTTTTAATTTTTAAAAATGTACGTTTGTTTTTATTTTCTGATTTGCTACCATAGGTATTGCTTTTGTAATAATGAAAGGCTATAAAATTCCCCAAGACTTGACTTTATGAACACTATTTCCTTTGCCTGAATCTTGGATCCCTTCCTCCTCCAGCCACATCTAACCCATGAACAACAGAATGGGTCCTCCTCTCCATCAACATTTTCCCTCCTTTCCATCAATATTTTCCCTCTCCCCATCGGTATTTTACTCTTGGAAACAGAGAGGCTGTACAGATAAGCAATCTGGGTAATTAGGCTAGGAAGTCACATCACTGGGAGTCTTCTGAAATTCACCCTGGTCTGGGTAGACTTCATGTGTACACCTTGTGTTTTTACTTTCTCAGCCTCACCATGGGAGATGCATGAATATGAGGGTTAAGACACAGCACACTCATTCTTCGGATCATAACAATGCACCCAAATGAAGAAGGACTTTAACATCTCCTGTGCTATTGCTCACAAATAGCTGATGGGAACCTTAAGGCTTCCTCTGTCAGAGAAAATAACTCGTTCTGAATGGCACGCGAGACTTAGCAAGAGGCCCCTCTCGCCTCACAATATGAGCTGCACATGTGCACCCACACTTGACTCTGACCCCTAAGCATTTCCAACACCAGGGATGTTAAAGGTATGCCTTTTTTTTTTTTGAAACAGCTCTTTCCCAAGTACTCACAAAAAAACACCAAGAACAAAAAGTGTATTTATAACTCTTTGAAACCAATGAGAGTTCCACATGGGGAGGAAAAAGACGGGAAAAATCGCAAAATTAATCAATAAACTCTCATGTTATCCATATCGATGTTTGGTCTTCTGGGAATTTGTGTAAGTAAAGTCACATGGCTGGAAGCAGCAACACATTAATAAGTCCCAGGAGATGTGTGCTGAACTGTGGGGACTGGAAGAGATAGAGGACGTAAGAAGGAATAAAGTATTTTAAGAGAATTCAGATTCAAGGGGAGATAGGTGTTCTGTATGAGGAAGAGAGGTAGTGAGAGAAAAGCACTGAACAGGTTTTCCCAGTCCTCACATTTAGAGAAGAACTTCGACACCATAGCCCTCCTCTGCAAATGTAATGCACACTTCCAAAGCATTAAGACCTACTTGAAATAGAGTGAATCCTGAGATTCTTTTAGTCTTACCATGATTCAGGTGTGTCTTGAGCCAGGCTATTGCAACTAGACCCAGGAAAGATTCTGCTAGAACAGTTCATCGGCAGTATAGACAGTGATCCTGTTCTCCACTCCATCTTTTCCTCCATTCTCAACGCGAGCAGTCAAGTCTAGGAATCTTACAAGATAAAAAAAAAAAGTCTCTCAATGCAAATCTTCCTTTTCCCCTATCTTTCTCCCCAGATAATCTCAGGGCCTTGGAGTTTATGGATCATTTATTTAAGCCCCAGATTTTATAGATGATACAGAGAGGGAAAATGACTTCCGAAAGCAACTGGTGACACAAACCAGACCTGAGCCCAGCTCTCCCCTAAATCTCCTAAATCTGGAGCTATTTACAATGAGCTCCATGCACTTCATGATCACTTACAGATAGGCTATCTTACATTGGGCTTAATTTAATTGTCTTCTCAGTAAAGCAGCACAAAACAAAACAAACCCCAAGAACCACCTCTCCCCCATACACCCACCTTTCCCTTAAGAACAGCCATAAGACCCTGCTACAATTATCTGTAACCAACAAATACGTAAACCTGAGAATATCCTTAGATTAATGTACAAGAGGCCTTTGATTTTAGCCTGTCAGAATTAATGTCTTCCTATATCCTCTCATTTAGCATATTGTCTCTTCAAGATAATCGTTGCATTCTTTATAATCCTAAATGTTTGCACTCATCATCACGTTATTGTAATTAGTTGTTTGTGTGGCTGTCTTCCCATGTGTTGTAAGATCCTGGATCACAGGCATCTGTCAAATTCATTTCCTTGCCCTCTTAGACTTTGCACATAGGGGAATGAATGAATGAGATCAATGAATAAAATGGCAAAGTCAAATCTTTTGGACAGCTCTTCCTTCCCTCTCAAAAAGATAGTCTAATGTAGTCATCGATGAATTATGTTACATACAACTCCAGTATAGAAGCTTCAGTTTTGCCACTAAATCACAAAACAGGTAAGATTTAGTAGAGATTTTACAACTACCAGCATTAACAAAAAAAAAAAAAAAAAAGATGGTGTAGTTAACTGTCACCTGAGAGTCTTTTCTACCTTATAGAACTACGTTTGTAAAATGACCTGAATTTAACTTTTACTCTGCCTGGAATCTAGCAAAGGGTAGGAGCTCAAAATGCTGAGGCAACACATTAGAATTTTTTTATAGCCAATAAGTGAACAAACCATGATTCAAATCAGGCAGTCTGTCTCCAGAACCATACTTTCAAAACCATTCTTTTTTTTTTTAAGATTTTATTTATTAATTTGAGAAAGAGAGAGAGAGCATGAGCAGGGGGGAGGGGCAGAGGGAGAGGGAGAAGCAGACTCCCCACTGAGCAGGGAGCCTGATGCTGGACTAGATCCCAGGACTCTGGGATCATGACCTGAGCTGAAGGCAGACCCTTAACTGACTAAGCTACCCAGGCGCCCTCAAAACCATTCTTTAAAAGTATTTTTCTGGCGCTTGTCAGTTAAGCATCTGATTTTGGCTTGGGTCATGATCCTGGGGTCCTGGGATCAAGGCCTTCATCGGGCTCTATGCTCAGCAGGGAGTCTGCTTGTCTTTCTCCCTCTGCCCCTCTCCCCACTCATGCGCGCGCGCACTCTCTCTCTCTCTCTCAAATAAATAGATAAATATAATCTTTAAAAGAATGAAAAATAAAATAAAAATAGTTTTCACTTCATCTCTCCTTAGGTTCTTCAAGTCTCACGCTTACAGTGTCGGCCTAGAGGTATGCACAGTGATGTGTCCATGTTTAACGACCAGCTCTCTGGGGAAATGAAAGAGCCTCGTTTGGAGCAATTTCTGATTTCTGTGATATAAATATTTCACCAGCAAATTTAAAGCTACCAACTTGATGTCACTGACTATGGAGTTGGAAAGAGATACATAGTAACACACCATTTTATTAATATAAGTTATTATATGGTATGGCCATCACACAGGAGACATAAATAACCTCAAGAACATAGATAATAGTAAAGTATAATAGTGGTAGTAAATATAATTAGGTGAGTGATGGTTGAAATTAAAAATGTGAATCATGCATCCTTCCTTACACCAGTGATCCTAATTAATAGGCAAATTAACTGACTTCATTTGTCATCCAACTTTACCCTTTAGCCCTCGAGCCTCAGCCCTGTCCTTTGGAGCCACGTGGAATACTTCATGTGTTCATTCCTACAACAAAACTTTATTGGCTGCCTTCTATGAGCAAAGCACTGAGGTTACCAAGTGAACGGGACAGACGTGGGCCCTATATTCGTGGGGCGTCTACCAGGAAAGGACAGCCAAGCTCATAGAGCACGGCTTGCTTCATCAGCCTCTGGATTACAAACTGAGAAAACCTTGACTGTGCTCCCTTGATAGAGTGAGTTAAACACTTAAAAAATATATATCGATTGATTGATTTTAGAGAGACAGAGAAAGAGAGCACAGGGTGGGAGGCAGAGGGAGAGGGAGAGAATCTCAAGCAGACTGCCCGCTGAGTGGGGAGCTGACACGGGCTGGATGCCAGGACCCTGCGATCATGACCTGAGCTGAAATCAAGAGTCGGAGGCTTAACTGACTGAGCCATCCCAGCACCCCCGTTTTCATTTTTAAAGATTTATGTATTCATTTTAGAGAGACACAGAGACACACACACACAACTTTCATATATGAGAGCCTTTCTGGTATTTGAAAACACTCTGCTGTCCTCCCTGAGTCTTCTGGTCTCTATCAACATTCTCAGTTCCATCAGTCAGTACTAGACCTGGTTGAGGGTCTTTCATCATACCGAGCGTGGAAACCAGAACTGAGACATGTTCCAACCCCAGGGAAACAGAATCATCACCCTTTAGCACAAGGTAAAAACATTAACATCCTAGCATTATGTTAAGTTTGCAGTCAAACGGAGGCCTTTGAGCTTAACTGTGCTGCCATCCCTGACAGTCCCTTCATACATTCATGCAGTTATTTTGTATCTGAATGCAGAATTTTATACTTACCATAAATTGATTAACATGAGTTATGGTCAATTACTCCTGTCTATTTAAGGTATTTCTCCATACTGATTGTGTCCCCCTTCAAATTTCTTATCCTTTCTAAGTGTCATGTTTTCCACAAATACGAGAGCATGCCAACAGGCTGGCATCAGCCTGAAGACCACCCTCTGGAGCCCTTTGGCATTTCTACAGCATTTTGTGTCTAACGCCATTACCACATTGTATTATCACCTTACTATCACTATAGTTATTTTAACATGTCTCTTTCCTCACTCAACTGTGAGCTCCCCAAGGACTGTGGCTTATCTCTTTTTGTATCTCCAGTGTTGAGTCCAGTTCCTGACACATAGAATATGCTTCAAAGAAAAACTGATTTGTCTGAATAATGAAGGAGTAAATGAGCCATTCAACTAATTATATCACCCAGGCCGCATTCCTCTATCTCAGCTCTAGGGCTGCTATAAAGAACTTTGTTAGATGCTTACTGTAAAACAAATCTATAGCTGTACCAATTTTGCTACCTTCCACGTTCCTTCCATTTTGGTTAAAAGTCACTATTTCTCTATGCCTCAGGTTCCCCATATGCAGATCGTCAAAGCTTATCAAGGTTAATAAATGAACTATGTATAAAAGTGCTCTATAAAACTGCAAAATGTGTGAAAATAAGATGTACGCATTCCCTCATTCTAGCAGGAAATTATGTTTATTGACCTTGCAAGAGCTTGTGGCTTGTGGCTTCCATTTAGAAGTGAGCTCTAGGAAAAGTTTCAGGGGATGAAGCCTGGAGCCAAATCTACTCCCCTCTGGCTCCCTGTAGAGGAGCTCTCTGATGGAAAGCTTATGCCTCCCATACAGGGCCTTCTCTCTCGGCTGGCCTTCGGGAGTTTTCCAAATTCCATGTTATAGGGTCTAGAGAGGGTCTCCTTCAGATCTTTGTTTGGGTGGGCCCTGGAACATCTTTAGTAGGCTGTCAAAGTTTACGCCATGTGAATAGGGGACTTTTCCTTTGCCCTAGGAGAGAAGGGAGGAAGGCCAGGAGATAAGCAGAGAGGTGTACTGCCCTGCTGAATGGATAGCATCTTGTTAGGGGTTTGGTCTGTTACAAGAGGATATCATTGTGAGGAGCCAGCTGCCTGCCACAGTTAATGGGTATCTCCTTTTCTGTCTGAGCATTTCCCTACCTTTGATATTATTGTCTTACTGAATCTATAAAGAAAGACCACATCACACTGGGTGAATCATCCAAACAAGAGGTAGGTCCTCAGCCACCTGGATTCCTGAATTTTGAAGCCAGGTTTCAGGTTGGCTGGAGAATCCACTGGTCTTGTTGGCGCCCCTCTCCTTGACTTACAAACAGCATAACTGTATTTGAGAACACTTAAAAACGGTAAAGAAAATTTGCCTTTGTCAGGAGTAAATAACCAGCCCTATAGCAAATCCCAAACTGAGAGCAAGCAGTGTTTTATTAGCCAAAAGGTCCAGCTTGTCTGTAAGGCCATGTCTTTCTTCTTTGTCATTGTACCCCCAGCAGTTAGCACAATGCTTGACACATAGCAGGTGCTCAATAAAAAGGTGTTGAATGTATGAGTGTGCCATTGCAGACTAATGAGGCTAGGTACTTATGGCCCCTTGGCCAGAGTTTTAAAAGGGTAGCAACACCTCCCCAGGTCGACGTTAAGATAGCAGGATAATTACAGCAAGAGCATGAAGCAGTTCATTCAAGCAGTTCACCAGAGATACTTTGGACTGGGGGGATCTAGCTTCTGCCTTCTACCTGAAGATTCTCCCTTCACCGCCATCCTTGGCTGATTTTAATAAGGTGAGCTTGCAGTAGCTATTACCGTATGAAGAGAAACGATCCACTTCTCTGTTGTTACGCTCAAGTGAACACTGCTCACTAACAGAGAAGTCCACGTCCAAGAAGGAAGCCAGAGAAAGGAACTCAGGAAGGGGTGCAGGGGGACGGGGCTCGACTGTAATTAACACCAGGAACCTAACTCTGAAAACGGTTGTTTCTTTCTGTATCTTTTGATCCCACCCTCTGACTTAATTTCTTTTTAAAAACGTTACTTTCAAAAAAATCTCTAACCTTGATGGCAGAAACAGGAAAAGCTTTCTCTCTTTCTGTGGCGGTGCAGAGAGCGGCTGGGTGCATCCCCCGTGAGAGAGTGGAAGTGACCGCAGACAGGTCGGCTCTGTTCCAGTCCGGGGAGCAGAGCTGGATCCCTTCCGGAAGACTCCATCCCACTGCAACCTGAAGCCTGCCTCGGGGGCCACAAATACCCTCCACCTTGAGTCATCTCCTCCTACTCCTTGCTGGAGTCTTGGGCACCTGGCTGTAGCGGACGTGAGGGGGGTCCGAGATCCCTTCGCCGGTGATGGAAGGCCGTCTTGTCCTGGGGAGCCTGCAGCCTCCTGCCCTTTCTCCAGCGGGAACCCGAGAGCAGGTACGTGCGTGGGTGTGTGTAGACCCTCCCGGGAAGCTAGGGCCTTCCTTTCATCTCTTGGGGAGGACACCGACTATCGGTTTAGTAATTGTTACCACAGGCACCTCTGGAGGTATTTCAGGGCGTTATTAGGGGAAATGGCGCGGACGCCGGCGTTCGCGCTACCCGGAAGAAGCCGCGGTAAGGGCCACCTGTGGAGTCGCACTTCCTGCGAGGTTTCCTCGGGAGGTGGCGCCACAGCCCGTGGCTGCGCCCCGCTGCCCGCCTTCTCCGGCGGATCTCTGGCTGCGCCAACACCAGATGGAGCGAATCGGTGGCCCCCGCCTGCGCCGCGGCCGGGACCCCAGCAGCACTGCTTCCTGGGCGCTCAGAGCCACGGCGCGTGGAGGTCCGGGTGCCTGAGGCCGGCCTCGGAACCCCACCCTGCGGCTCTCCGGGCGCAGAGGACGTGCGCCGGGGTCCCGGCACCTGCGCGCCCTCGACCTGGGCCCGCCGTGATAGCCCAGGAGCCATTTATTGGGCCATGGCTGCCCTTGGTGCCTCAATGAGAGCGGTCAGGCAGGCCTCGGCTGGTGACTGGTAGGAGATGAGGGGTCAGCTGGGAGCTAGGTCCCCCACTACATCTTTGCCGTGGGGGAACCCCAAGCCCGCTCGCGGTGGCCACCGAGTATCATAAAGAGACCCTCAGGTCTGAGCTCTTTAGGGATTCAGAGTCGGCAGTTCGTAAGCCCCAGAAGATCTGCGGGTTTCCCGCTTGCAGAGGACTCAGCGCCCGGGGCAGACGGCCGCAGCCGCGCTCGCAAAGCCAAGCAGGGTCGGGGCGCACCGCCCGGGAAAGAACCGCGCGGGTGGCAGCGCTCTCTCCGCAGCCACGCCGAGGCGTCCGGCAGCGGCCCGGGCCCTCTTAGCTCCACAGATCCGGCTCAGCGCTAGGGTTTCGGACCCGGGGCTCTGGAGGCCTCCGCCCGCGGGAAGGAGACGCACGGCGGGCACTTCGCATTGAGCTGGAGGTCCTGCGCCGCTGCGGGTATTGGACGCCAAGCCTGGGAAGGAGCGGATTCAGCGCGCGGGGGAGAGTTACCGGGGATCCGAGAGAGGGCGATATTTACCGATCCCTTCCCAGAGCAACCGTGCAAACGGGATGGTTAGGGGTGACGGATTTGCACAAGTTGGTACAAGAAAGTCGAGAATCGAGGACCTTCCTACCCGGGGGCCTGCCGGACACCAGAGCAGACTCTTTAACTCCGGTCCGGGGATGGGACGAGTGGGCACGTCCAATTTTCTAAGTTTCGTCTTGCTTCTCCTTCATCTGCCACTCTGGCAGCACTCTTGCCACTCTCGCCGCCGGGTCACCACCTTCGCCTGAAGGAGAGTAGCTGTCTGAGGGGCGCAGACAGCAGAGACTTCGTTTTCGTACAATTATTCGTTACAGCTCTGTTCGTCCAAATCGCAGGACATTATTCTCAGCTTCATTTCCACATATTTGACAGCGGACGAAGAAGTACTTGTGTATGCAGACTTGAATCAGAACCTGGGAGCTGACGCTATGAATTAGACACTTGGGAGTTCATGGTTCAGCCCTGGGGAGCGTTTCTGGAAATGTGTTTGGGAGCAATCCCGCAAGCAAGAGGCCCGGTCCAATCCAACTTTCTTCCTTTGGGGCGATTCAGGGTAAAACGAAATGTGAGGTCTCCTAAATCGTTAAGATCCCCTGGTCAGCTAGAAAAGCCTTAAGTAACTTGTTTTATCTTTGAGACCACTATCCGTCCCTCAGCGCCTAATTATGCAATACCCGCCCTCTGGGGGCATACAGATATACATAGCCTAGCGTTCAAACACGTGTTTTTTTGGAGTACACTATTGTCAGACACTCCCCCCATATTATTTATTCTATTGAGTCCATTTAAAATCTATTTTAAAAGTCATTACATATTCTTGCAAATTTAGTTGTAAACATCATTTAATTATGAATAAATAATTTCCATGTAGTCCCGGAACTGCCGACCTAATGGAAGAGAAGCTTGAGGACTTTCCAACCTTCAATAAAAGGAAGAGGACTTTATGACTGGGGTGAAAAGGGGGTAGTGAGCTAAGCCAATGGGGCAGCAGACCTTTACTATGTGCAAAAGCATTCAGACACATGGTGACCCATTCGCAATAAAACTTTATTGATGATCGTTTGAAAGTTATGGCAACTCCAAGGTTATAAAACTTGTCATAAAATACCAAGCAGTCATTAGTTTACCTGACCTCATTTCAATATAAACTTCCACAAAACATTTTATTTTGTTCCTTCTTATAAGTGGGGAAAAGAAATTGAGGAGGTTAGACACAGTGGCCCATTATTGAGAACCCAAGATCTGCAATTTGACACTCTGACCTTCATCCCTGCAAATAAAACAGTGAAATCCACATTTCTGTTCTTTTCTATAAATATTCTTGTAGAAAAAGAGAATAATAATAGCTATTTTTTGGTCCAATCATCCATTTTTAGCACATAACCTGGGTTTGAATTTGGATGCAGAGTTGTTTCTCTTTGGAAGATCTTGCAGGGTATCTTTAACAGTTGTTAAAGAGTATTGGCTTCCTGAGCTATGCATAAGAACTCTAAGAAACAAATAGCCACACATTATTTGGCATGTGACCTGAGAAGTAAATTGTTTAAAATATTCAGTTGGTGTTTAGAACTATTGAGAAGTCAGATGAATAGTCCATCTCCTCCATACCTCCAATCAAGAAATGCAGCTGTCCTAATTGAGATCACTTAGAATTGCACTGCAGTAAAGAAGCCAAACCGATGTTGCAAGAAAGTTCCAGGAGATAACTAGTCTGAGCTCTGTCAAAATCATTGTTTTTGGTACAACTGTATGAATGGACTTGAACCCCTGATGACAGAAAGAACTGGCGAAAAAACACTGATGACTTTGAGTAGATTCTCATCTCCCCATGCTCCTCTTTGGATTGACCAAGGCTCACGTTCCCCTAACGCTGTACAGCTAAGGTCAGTCTACCTGCTCTTAGGGCAAAGAGTTTGTGAGCATGTACAGATGACAAAGGTTGACCTTGTGTTAGCTGCATGCTAATTTCTCCCAAACATGTAAAGGTCTGGATATACTTTTCACTGATTGTTTAATAATATAAGCTTTGAGAGAGATCCGGGCATATATGCATTTATGGTGGTTTGGGAATCTAATATGAAGAATGCTAACTGTTTTATGACCTCACTGGAACTCATCTTGGTAATGTTATGCTTAGTTTCCTTGTGTGCCTTAAACTATTTCAGGGATTTCATAGAATTTTAAATAGAAAAGAACATTTAAAAAAGCAAAATCTTATGTAAAATGCTGCTTTCTTTCAGGGAGTGCATAGGGGGGTGTGCGTGTGTTTGAGAGGGAAAAGTACAAGATCAGAGAAAGAGGGTAGAGATGGAGCTAAAGGAAGAGAGAAGTATATGACACAGTACTAATTAAATGGCAAACTCTCCTGGTGTCCATAGCTTTCCCTAGCTGGTGGGTACAAATTGTAATAATTTGACTCGCCATTTCTTACTCTCATGTTTTTAGGCACAGTGATGCCATGCATCAAAACATTCTGTGTTTCCCCAATTTAGCACTGATTTCCAGGAAGGACAGAGGAGAAGGTGCTTGTGATCTATGAGGGGGCCCATTGGCTGAACACAGTGTATTTACTGGACTTTAGAAACAGGCTCTAAATTCATTCTTTTGGGTTTAGGACATTTTGGAGAAGTTCACACAGCTCTAAGAGAGAACTTACTCAGAGATAAGTTAGCAAATTGTTCTTCTAATTGATTTCATTGAATTTATTTATTGAGATACATACATACGTACATACATACACAGATGGGTTAGGATTTGTGTTGTGGCAACAACAGCAGCAGTGAATTTATACTGTTTGTATTCCTTCTGCTATCAATTCCAACGTTCATTTTGCTTTTCCTAGATGCCTTAAGGGTATGGTATAAAGGAGAAAAGTGTCTTTATTTTAATCAGCAACAAAAATATTTTACTCTTCTTCCATCTTCCTTCTCAAAATAACCATTCTTCACCCCCCAAAAAGGTCATTTAGACTCTACACAAATGTTCACTAATTCACATTCACCCAAGTGATTCCCCATTCAGCTCTATTTAAGTGTGCTTACTAGGAAGGCTTGGTTACCAAAAAACATCCATTTGGATTCACCTGTCAGAGATCTCTCTTACACCATATTCTAAGAAAGGCATGGAAGTTACCTAAGTAGAGTTTTTAAAATAGTTTTCATGTCAATAAGTTGTGAAAGGGCCACACAGCATGCTCATGCTTCTTTTTCTTATATTCTCCTCATTTAGAGATGTGCAGGTTATTAGAAGACATTCCCCATACTTCATCCACACTTGCTTTCCTGGGTGATCTGATTCACTAAGGCTTAACTACATGATGAGAAGTATGTCTTGGGTGGGGGGGGGCAGGCTTACAAATATCTTTGAAGTTTTTTGGGCAGCTGGGTGATAGAGTTGTGAAATCCCAAATTATGCCTTGAGTTCGGTACAGATGACATGTACAGACTGCATAATTGTGGCCTCATCATTTCTATTGACACAAGAAACTCTCCCATATGAGGAAGAAAATGCAGCTTTTACGTAGCCTCATCCAAGTGTCTGTTATTCATTCCTGCTGTATAATTCAATATATGTTGTACCCCAAGGGTATATTTTCCCCAAGGAGACTAATTTGCTCTAATAGGAATAATAATGCCTCCACTGCACCTAATACCTTTATTCCAAAAAACTCTCCTGTGACTTAGCAGTTCCCGGATGAAACACACAGGTCATGTGCATGTGTAGCCAGAAGCTGTAGTTCATCTTACGCACAACTCTACACATTTAACCCTCTAGTTTCTGCTTTTATATATTTATTTTTTTGGTTCTCTTTGGTATTAGGCGCCCTTGAGAAACAGAAAGTCTTAAGGTGATTTTGTTTCACAGCTAAAATGTAAACAAGTCTGGTTCTAAAGAAAAACTCATGTACACTTTTTGTCTACCCTTCCACTCATTGAAAGAGGACAATTTGGAGGTGACTTTGGAAGTAATAATTCATATGTAACTTAGCAACGTCTGGAACTTCCAGCGCAGAACTTAAATAACAACACATCTTTCCACTGTGTATTTTCCTCTTGGGAAGCATATAGATACAACCATTTAGTTCTAAAACAAAAAAAATTAAGGAAATGGTGAGGAAAATACACCCACTCACATCAATTACCATTTGAGGAATTCATTTGATGTCAGAGTTGAAGAACATATAGAGCTGACTTTGAATGATAAAACTCTCTGGATTTAGTATCTGGAAGATTTGGGAGGTATGTAAATATTTACAGCACATTTCTATTTTGTTTTGAATTGGCTTTTTGTTACCTACAAGTAAATTGGCTTTCTTTAATATTTAAACCCATTTATCCACACGAGCAGTGCAATAACTTTCACCTAGCAAGTAACCGCGGAAATCTACTGGTGTGAGACATTCAAACGCGAATGGAAAATCTACCCAGTCAAGGGGAGCTACAGTGCTCTCCCTTTAAACACAGCAGCAGCCGCGCCTGGCTGCTGGAATGGCCATGCTGGGGAGGCTTGTAAATGTTCCATGTATTATACAGCCTAGGCAGAGAGGGTGATTGAACCCAACTAAAAGAATTTTAACTTTTCTATTTCCTGACTTTCAGGGGTTTAAATTTTTAGCCCTAAACTGGCATTATTGAAAGTTTTTTTACATTGAGTAATGGGATCATTATTTCTCTCCCCACTGAAAAGGGTTCCTCCAAGAACAGAACCATGTGGCTAGGCAGAATTCTATCCCAAAGGGAATTGCATAGGAATCGTTCAGGCAATAAAAACTACTTAGGGAATTTGTATTGTCAGCTTGCCAGAACATCAGATTCACACCTCTGGTTCTGCAGGAAGGTGCTAGGGGACTTTTTAAAGGTCCCCTGTGGCCGTGACCTTGGCTTTCTATCCTTATAAGAAATGGCTCACCGGTCAGCCACTGTCATGGGCTAGCCTTTTGATCCTGCAGGAAACAGAACCAGCCTTGTTCTCCCAAACCTCTATCTACCCTGGGAGCCTTTCAAGAATGGCAGCCACAAGGTTGTAGCCTCCCCATCATACATAAAACCCTGGCCCAGCATTTCTGGTGCTAATCTCTGGTTGTTGCCAACCCTCTCTCTGTCCCCTGCAGCCTTTAAACCTGCAGGCTGGATATGACGCAGCAGCACAACAACAAAAGCACCTTAATATGTAAGAACGGTGATAACACAGAATTGTAGAAATTGGGATAAAATATGAATCATTGGTATTGTTCAAAAACCCTTCTTTATTTTCTTAAGTTTTCCCCTCAAGAAATTTCTTTTTCCTTTGTTTCTACTATGCCATCCTTACTCATTATAATGGTTTTTGTTTAATGCTCTCCCCCAAACGATATTTTTATGAAATGCACTCCCGAAGTAGACCTACGTTACGAAGATATGTACTTGGACATCTTTGTAGAGACTTTAAAACGCCAGGAGCTTTTGGATGTGCAAATTCTTTTATAGCATAAACAAACCTTTTAAAAATCATTTTTTCACATTTGCACAAAGGACATACATGTACTGAACAAAACCAGTAGCACTTACTTGGGTTTTCCTGAAAAATAATTTGGAGTCATTTGTATTAATTTTGAAACATTTCATTTGAATACAAAAAAGTGAATCATAAGGAGGCCGTAAACTCTTTTCCTCTTTCTCCCTTCAGATTTATGTGTGTGTGTGTGTGTGTGTGTGTGTGTGTGTGTGTGTGTGTTTCGCTTATTCTGCAAAGATATACCTGTTTTATCTCTCTTGGCTTAGAAAAATGACTCTTTTGAGAGGTACCATTTATTTCTTTTTTACATTTCTCTTCCTCAGAGTCTATGTTCCCACTGAAAACCATACTGTTGAATCTCTTGGCAATTTTTCCAAAGCTACCTTCCAGTCATGTCTGTGGAGAAGTGGTTACAGTCTGTGTCCCACTGGCTGGGACACACAGCTTGACTCCAAAGTGACTGAGACTGAGGAGAAGGGTTGCCAGCTCTTTCACTGGTGTGGTGGAGGTAGGGTTTTTAGACTCGACGGGATACTGCGCTGGCAGAGGGGGAGGAGAGAGTGCACCCTGGACGCAGCAAGTGAGCCTCTTGCGGGGGACAGCATTCTGCAGAGGGGTCTGCCTGAGACTATCCAGTCCTAGGGAGCGCTGAGCCCAGCCAGGAAGAAGACTTGTGGCGTGTGACCCGCGTGTCCCGCGCTGTAGATTGCTAGGCTACGGACCCTTGCTGCAAGAAGACAATCAGACTCCTCTTGGCCTGCAGAGCTCTGGTGACCCCAGACAAGACAGGAGCGGCCAGACTCTGGTGTGGACCACAGGTTTTCTCCGAAACCTGAAAACCCCAGCTTGGAATTTTGCAGCCCAGGTTCTCAGTCCCTACTGGGAGGTGCCTCTCCTACCTAATCCCTCCCTACTCAAAGACGACTGAGTGAATTCCTTGTGGGCCACAGTTAGAGAGCAGTTTTCCAAGACAGTAAAAGTGACCCCTGCTCCTAATAGCTTTGTGGCTTTCTCTTATCCGGGCTACTACCTCTCCCAGAGTGCACTGAAATCCCTTTAACATTACAGTTTTTAAAATGAGATGGTTTATTTTTCCTCTATATCCAGGATAACGAAAAGAGTTGAGCTAGACGACAAGAGGCACACAAGAGCAAGAAAAATGTTAACTATATAGTCTGGACTCCAGGGAGAGAGCATGGCTAGCTACCAGGTACACTTCGGAGCCACTTGGGCCCAGCTAGCGGTGTTAATTACGGGTTCTAATTTTATTGCAGCTCGGCTCCTCCTGGTTTGTCCCACCTATAATGGTCTTAAAAAGAAACACCCACAGGCACACACCACGATGAATCCCCAAGAAAGACAAAGGTAGATTTCTCTGCCTGGGGGCTAATACTCCCAGAGCGCTTGGGGAAATGGATGGGCATGTCCCGGCCTCCGGAAACAGATTCCAGCAAAGAGCAGCTCATTCCCGATTCTTCTCGGTCCTCGGAGTGCCCCTCTTCCTGCAGTTGGGCCTGGGCGCTCCTGGTGGACGCTTCTGATACCTACAGTAGCCGCGGTCTGCGCCCCGAAGCCCTGGAGTAGCCTGGGTCACGAGAAGACCGCACGCAGCCAGAGCCTGATCTGGATTTCCTGTCCTCACCTGGTCAGTCAGACGTCCTCGGCGGTAGTGTGAAGTGTCTTGGAGTCTGTGCCTATAGTGAGGAAGCGTAGAGTGCAGACCTTCTTTCCCGCAGGCTCTGTCTCTCCCCCTCCCCAAACCCAGAGATGGAGGGGGGAAAGGGGAGCGTCCAATTTCCTTGCTGATGCTTGTGGTGCGGGGGCTTCTTTTGATGCTTCAGCAAGAGCTCTTCCTGCAGGATAGGGAAACGGGGAGAACAACGACACTAGAAGCATGGTGGGGTTCGCATTCCCATCTACATAATTAACCGTATGATCTCATTTAATCTGTTTTGTGGGCTTTTATTTAATGTAAGTCTCTGTTTTATCTCTTGTAGCACTGGGAAGATAGTATCTCCTTTATATGGTTATTGTGGTGCTTGGATGCTGTGAGCCCTCAGCAAATGGTAGGATGAGCTGGAGAACCGTGGTCTCATCACTCCCTTGGCCTTCGAGAATCCTCTTTGCAGTTTGTGGTGTTCCCTCCCCAAAGCAGGGACCCGTCACAGAACCTGGTCCTGAGTAGCCCCTGGGAATTCCAAGAGGATCCAGACCAGCAGTGCTTAGAAGATGAGCTTTGAGTGGGTCATGAAAAGACTGATAGTCGAGTTTGCCTTGGAGAGAGGTAGAGGAAGGTATGGGGACTTGGAGCCCAGTGGGGAATTGAGGGTGGAGGAGGAATTGGAAGAGGAAACTAAAAATTTCGGGCTATCAGAGTTCCGTGGATTTTCAAAGGCCTTTCCCAACCTTTGCAAAAATTACTGTGGGAGCGCGATCAAATCTGACCCCTGTAGGTGTCGCTATGACGAGATGACGTACTGGAGAGAGGTAACCAGGGACTCCCAAGACCACGGCAAATTTTCCGTGACTCCGACCCTGACTCTGCTCCCAGCCCCCGCTTTCTGTTTTCGGAGGGATGCTGAGGACAGTGCAGCAAGATTATCTGCTTTCACGGTCAGCGCAGGGCTAGTTGGTGGTGGAATTCGTCCAGAGAAAGAGGTTGGAAATCCCCCGCCTCAACTGCACCGAGCCGGGCGGATCCACCACTGTCTATCCATTGCCCGGGTGCGAGGACTCCCGGGGAGGGAACCGCGAAGTGAGCCAGCCTGTTCTCCGCATCACTGAGAATGGGAGGAACGCTCGCGCTTAGCTCCAAGACTGGCCCACAGGTTGATTCCTGCTCTTTGAAGCCTGCAGGCAACCCCAGCCTCACAAGAAAGCTGCATTCCTCGTAACCTGACCGAGATGGGGACTATGAAGTGCTTTTCATGTGCTTCAGAGCCAAAACCAAGGCTTGGAGGTGCGGCCTGGTTCGCATTTATCTTTTCCAGACAGTCTTTGGGCCAATCGGGTCTTCGGAAAGAGGCATCTCCACTGCCCTCGCAGGGACCCGGAGGGCAGGGTCTTTAAGACCCCGGCAAACCTGCTTTTCCCACACGCAGCTGCAACTTTCTTGAGCTGCTTCAGCTCAAGGCTGTAGTGACCGCGGGTGGTGAACTGCTCTCGTCACCGAGCGGTGAGGCTTCTACAGATGCTTAGACCCAGGCTGGGCGACGTG
Organism: Ursus arctos; assembly: GCF_023065955.2. Taxonomy (NCBI): domain Eukaryota; kingdom Metazoa; phylum Chordata; class Mammalia; order Carnivora; family Ursidae; genus Ursus; species Ursus arctos. Next base: position 17,119,192 of record NW_026623053.1, read on the forward strand.
CCTCCTCCCTCTGACTGGAGGCTCAGCCTGGACACCCGGAAGGGATCTTCCCTGCCCCTGCCCCCAACCGGGATCCATCCTTGATCGCACTTGCGGGACCGCAGCCACAAGTTTTGCCCTTTGCACATAAAAATGTGTTCTCTTTCATTTGCGGATTTAATAAACAAATGTAACCATATCACATGGGGCTCCGCGCCGTCCTTCTGAAAGCAATTCCGCTGTTGAAAACTGAAAAATGGGTGTAATTTGCGTTGAGAAAGTGATGTTAGGGTCATGGCAATTTCCCGGGCCGTTATTTATTTTTACTTTAAAGTCTTTAGGGAAGATTTGCTTATATACTCGGAAACCTTCCAATGCGAGGGTACCAGCAATCTAGTTCGCCTTCAACGCGCGGGGGGAGGGGGTGGAGAACAATTACTGAGTGACGCTAATATGGGGAAACTGAAAAGAAATGTCGATTGTTTTTATTGTAACAGAAGGAGTGAACAAACAGAAAAACCAACCCCGGGTGATCGGAAACAGGCAGGCGGGGAATTAAAAGCGGGTTTCAGGCGGCAGCAGGCCCCTCCCCTGCCTTTGGAAGGAGAAAGCGGGTGAGGAGCGCTCTCGGCCCCGGGGGCCCATCCCACCGCCCGCAGCGGGATTACCGCGCTCTGGCGGTACCCTGCACGCTGCCGTCTTCTGGGGAAAGGGTCTTGAATCATAAGCATCCGTCGGCAGGAAGGCGGAGAGGCTGCAGGGAGGCTCTGGCGATTCTCGGAGAATCTTCTGGGCTCCTTCTGGGGGCCTCCTCCCTCATCCCCCGCCTCCACTGGGGCTGGTACGTCCTGCGGCGTCCGCAGCCGGGCTAAGTCCAGGCCTGCAGGTCAGTGTGTGGGCACCCCCACACCCCAACCCAGGGGCCCTGGCTGGGGCTGAGGGCCCTGGTGGTCTGTCTCTCTCTCACCCCAAAGCGTTTCCTTCTAGCCGCCGCCCCGACTCCGCCCGCGGCTCCACGCGCAGATCCCGCCTGGCCCGCAGCTCAGGGTGGACCTCCCTCGCCTTGGGCACAGGGTGCGCTTCCGGCTGCCACGTGCCGCAGCAGGCGCTGGGAGGTCGAGTAGGCGGAGGAGCTGCAGCTGACCCCGAGTGGCCCGGACAGAGCAGTGGGCAGATCGGGGTTGGAACCCGTGGCCCGGGCGTTCGCCGCTCAGTCTGGTGAGGACTGAAGTCCGGCCTCTTTTTCTCTCCGCCGCGCTCCATCTTTCACTTACCCAGAAAGAGGCGCTCCGTTGGGAGAATCGGATTCGAGATCTTGTTTCTACCTCATTCCCTCCTCACGAGGCTGGAAGCAGTCGCTGTGCTCCGAAAACCGTGTCGGAGCTCAGACCCTGTCTCCTCTCCTTCCCTGGACCTCCCTGGGCAGGGCGACAAGCCGGCACCGTCGCATGCGCCTGCCCGGGGTCCTGTTTCCCAGGAGGAGGGCACGTTGGAAGAATCTGCCCCTTAATATTCTCCTCTGCCAGCTCTGCTCTTCGTAAATGCAGCCGAGAACAGCAGGACCCTTCTCACGGCGCACTGGCACGCCCTCTCTCATTCTGTCCCCCAGCCGAAGTCGTAGTGACCTGCAGACGCCGGGTAGCAGCCCGGGGCATCGGTCAGCCTTGCAGAGCTAGGGAAGAGTTCCCCTTCCTCAGCAGCCCGTAGCGCCGGGGTCCCACCTCGCCGTCACCGGGCGGGCGCCGTCTGCCAGGCTGCGCGAGGGCGGCCTCGGAAAGAGCTAGATTCCTGTTCCTTCTCGTCGTCTCTCCTCAGAACCCGCTAGTGCGGAGAGGGGGGCGCCACAGGTTACCGTCCGCGGCACTGCGACCGCTGACAGATTTATGAAGACTTTACAGCATCTGGCCTGGGCCCGCAGGGGCAGGGCAGGAGTCCAGCCTAAGAGGTGCTCTGCGGGCTAAGTTCCCCCAGCCGCGTGCCTGGGCCGAGCCGGTCCTGGAGTCCCGGGCCCTGGCTCCCCTCTGGGCCGCGGACACGTCTGTCCCCGCCGGTGTCGAGCGTAGGGATTCTCTCCGCCCGGTGTAGCCCTCTCCTTCCCACCCTCCCCCGCTAGCTTCCAGTCTCCCACTGAGTAAATATTTACCCAGAGAACGGGTAGCCCCTTGGAGGAGGCCTCGACAGCATCCTGGGAAGGGCTTTTGGCTTCTCCCTGGCCTGTGTCAGCTGCAGGCCTTACTGGTTGTGTTTTGGTTTTGGTCTTTTAGAAGAAATTCTTTTAGTAGAAATTTTTTCCGATCTCTTTGTAATCTCCCGGGTCCACAGCAGGCAGTAACCAGGGAGCGCTGACCCCAGCTGCCCCTTGGCTGTTTCTCAAAGTCCTGCATCCCTAGGCCCACTGTCGAGGCTTACCGGCCCTTTAGGGTTTTTTTTTTCTCTCTCTCTCCCTCCCGCCTGCCCGCCTCTAGCCCTCGAGGCCTCTTTTCCCTTTTTCAGGTCGCTTATCTCTCTCTCGGGCTCTTCGGTTTGCGGGCTACCTGACCGTAGCACTCAGTGTGCGGCCCCGGGAGGGTTCAGCATCAGCACCTTCCCCTAGGATCCCTCGCCTCGATCTGTCTCTTGAAACTTCCACTCTTTTTGCCGTCCAAGCTCGGGCCTCAGTTTGCCGCGGGTTCTTAGTGTCCCCAAGCACCAACGATTCTTCGCGGGCTGCTGGGAATGAGCGGAGCTAAGAGCGCCGAACACCCGCATCCGCCGGCGTGATGACCGCCTGCCCGGCTCCAAAGAGCAGGAGAAGGGGTGCGCCACAAAGATAATGCGCGGCCGCGGCCAAGTCCAACAGGTGGAACTGGAGAGATAGTAGCAGACCTGTTTGAGAGCATGGGACTTATCAGTCAGCTGAAGGAGTTTAGAGGCAAAGGAGAGGGATTTGTGTTTAGGTTCACCTAGTAGGAGCTCTAAACAACGCGAGTCTTTGGATCACTCCGAGTTGGTGCTGTAGAACCACTAAAACCCTCATAGAGCGCATAGACCCACATCAGGACACCGAGTCTTGCCAGCCAGAAGGTGGAACAGCCCTTTACCGACGCTGCAGCCCGCAAAGTGCGCTCACTGGGGGCGCGAGCTGAGTAGAGTCGGCGCGTGAGATAGCCGTGCGTGTGGGGGGCGGGGGGCAGGGAGCTTCTTGAGCAAGAAGCCAGCATGTTCAATCTTCCACACAAACGTCAGTCGAAGGCTCCTCTCCGATACCTCAATCTCAATTAATTTGCACCAATCCCCCGGAAGGAATTGCTACATTAAAAATCTTGGATGCTCAAAGGACCTCTGCGTGGTGAAATACCAGGCGGTGCCGAACAATAGGTATTTGAGGTCAGGCCAGGGTGAAATCGCTATTGAGTCAAACTGCGAGATTTTAAACAATTGAAACAAACAAATAAAAAGACAAGTTCAAGTATTTCTAGTTGTGAGACTTTTCGCAAGAAACCGATTATAAAGAATTAAGGGTGTTTGAACTCATCTGTATCTTTTCATTCTTCTTACCTATAAATTTGAAATCAGACCGCGGCCCCAACCACAGAAGCATCTGGAGGTGGCTCTTCGTTTCAAAAAGCACAGATGATTATTCGTTTTTCCGGCTTCTTGTCACTTACTGGCCCGCAGTCTGGGCCCAGTCAGCTTCCCTGTATGTAGTAGACCAGAGCCACGCACATCCCTCAGGACTCTGGGAAATTCACCAGGAATCCTGTGGGCACAAGAAGCAGCGTTACGACTGTCAAGTATCAATATCCTCGACCCGAAGCAGTCCATACACCCAAGTTCATTAAAGGTGTTCCCCATCTTGTTTTTAATTTTGATTAGCATTCTCCATAACCCATACTCAAAATGTGACTAACTCTGGCCCCCAAAAAGAGTACTGTACACTTTAGACTTAGAGTGATCGAAAGTGAAAATTCAGATGTAGGCTGACTCTCAGGGCCTCTGGTAGCTAAACAGAAGACGGGGGAATTATATGTATAGGCAGGCTCGGTGTTCAACTTTTTTGGGACCAAGTCTCTTTCATTAAACAAAACCCTTTTGCTGCGGGTTTCACTGGTGGGGGGAAGCCGGCAAACCTTGGCATCAAATACCAGCAGACCAGCCCCGGGACTGAGCGCAGTGGCGCGCTGGCCTCCAAGGAGAGTGCCTCACGCACGGGCAATCGTCGATGTTGGCTGTGACCTAGCTTTAGCAGCGTGTGCTTAAGTTCTCCGCGATCCGCGCGCAGCCACAGCCTGGAGCCTGCGTGGCTAAGGTTTGGCCCCGCGCTCGTGGAGAAACCCACCAGAAACTGCATTGAGGGGGGCTAGTCCCGGGGGCAGGAGAGGGGTCTCCACCTGGTGGTCACAGTGGCCTCCACCTCTGGCTCTGTCTCCGCTAAACCTCCAGGTCTCTCCTATCGGCCTACCGTCTCACACCTGCGCTCTCGCCACCTGGCGTAGGCTGGAGTGAGGAGATAAGATCCTCCGGTAATAGCGTCCTTCTTCAGACAGCCCCTGGAGGCCTACGTGTCCGGCTATTCTAAGAAGCACCCCGCTACCTGACGGTGGCCCCCACCTCCCCCCTAGAGTTTTAACTTCAATTCTAACGCGTCTGTTTCCCCCTTCCCCAAGTCTCCTCAACGCCTTCCCCCTTAAAGTCTCTCATATTCAGACCAAATGCTTTCATTTGCTTATTCAGCATTTTTATCAGGCTGATTTTGTTGTCTGTTTGCGCTGCCGCTAGGAAGGTGTCAAACACCCATTTTCATTGTATTTAGTCACCCAGGTGCAGAGCAAGCTTGAAAGAGACAGCGGAAGGACTTTCCCGGACTGCACTGTCGCTCAGCGGCCCGCACCAATCAGCACGCAGCTTGACCTCGGGCCCTCCTCTTCGAGGGCGTGTCCCCAGTGAGTGATAGACGGAGCCGCCCGGCCCAGCTCAGGCCAGCCCAAGTTGCTGCTTAGATTGAAATGCAGAACTCTAGCCTCTTTCATCGGGGCACAGACTTCCTTTTACTCCTTCCTTCTGCACTCTCGCCGCCTCCTCCCGGGAAGAAGCGGAGGCACCGGCTGCCCCGGGCAGCGACAAGCCGGGCCACTGAGGCTGTGCGAAAAGTTTCTTTTTGGGAGTTCGGAACTGGGGCCGCGTTGGTGTACTGCTCGGAGCAATGGGTGAGTGGCGGCGGGGGGACGCTGTCAGAGCCGGGAAGGGAGGGAGGGAAAGAGAGAGCGAGGGAGGGAGGGAGCGCGAGGGCGCGCACCACTGAGCGCTCACACTCTTCTTATTGACTTTGCTCGTGTTCCTACAAGTTGTTAGAAACACGCTAAGGGTCAGGGCACACAGCAGTTCAGTATTGAACACTGGCTACTGGGTTGCTGTTGATGCCATTTTCTGATCTTAAAAGAGGAGAGCGGTGGCACCAGCAAGCTCCGTAGCCTCAGTGAGGACCAAGTTTTGTTTCACACAAACTCACACACTCAGAACAGGAAAAAAAAAAAAAAAATCCAAACCGACTGTAGTTTCTCCTAGACCTTGTCTAATTGCGCCGGTCCCCAGGCGGGGCGCTGGGGCTCAAGGGGTAGCAGCCGAGACTTTAGCGCCGAGCAGCCGAGAAAGAGCCAGTTGCAGGCGTCAAGACCGATTTCCCCGCCTGCTTCGGAGGCTTTTGAACACTTGGAGCGGCCCTGCGTCTCACCACTTTGCTTGTAGTGGCCGCACGCACCCCTGGAATGGGGGTGGGGGAGGGTCCGACTCGTCCTTAGGGGTTTGGGGCCATTGGGGAAGGCTCCGGACAGTAGGGTTTGGGAAAAGCCCGGCTCCCGAGTCCCGGGTGGGTGCAACTGCCCTGCCTTCTGACGTGGGCTGAGGCCGAGTGGTAAACGGCTGTCCCAAACTGCCGGTGCGCGTTCCCGCGCGCCGTGTGTTCGTTTTGCAGAGCCAGCCTTTGGGGAGGTGAACCAGCTGGGAGGAGTATTCGTGAACGGGAGGCCGCTGCCCAACGCCATCCGGCTTCGTATCGTGGAACTGGCCCAACTGGGCATCAGACCGTGTGACATCAGCCGCCAGCTACGGGTCTCGCACGGCTGCGTCAGCAAGATTCTGGCGCGCTACAATGAGACTGGCTCGATCTTGCCAGGAGCCATTGGGGGCAGCAAGCCCCGAGTTACCACCCCCACCGTGGTGAAGCACATCCGGACCTACAAGCAAAGGGACCCTGGCATCTTTGCCTGGGAAATCCGGGACCGCCTGCTGGCGGACGGCGTGTGTGACAAGTACAACGTGCCCTCGGTGAGCTCCATCAGCCGCATCCTGCGCAACAAGATCGGCAACTTGGCTCAACAGGGCCATTACGACTCATACAAGCAGCACCAGCCGGCGCCACAGCCGGCGCTGCCCTATAACCACATCTACTCGTACCCCAGCCCCATCACGGCGGCCGCAGCTAAGGTGCCCACGCCGCCCGGGGTGCCTGCCATCCCCGGCTCGGTGGCCATGCCCCGTACCTGGCCCTCCTCCCATTCGGTCACCGACATCCTGGGCATTCGCTCTATCACCGACCAAGGTAAGGGCTCAGGGGCCGGATGGTGTGGATGTGCAGAGCCTCGCTCTGCACCTTCGCTGGTGTCTCTGTTTCTGCGGCCTCCAGGCGGGCGTCTCTCCCACCACCTGAGGCTTTTTCCTTTCGAAACCAAGGAGTCCTCCCAGGGGGTGTCCTGATCTCATTAACTTGAAATTCATGCCCTCCGTTTCCTTGCCACACACAGTCTCCTGCCTCATCTCAAACTACCAGACCCATAACATCCCCCCATCCCCAACACATGGTTCGCATTTTCCACCCTCCCCCGCCTCTCGCGCCGCTGCAGCCTTAGACCCGCTCGCTCACTTGGAGAGCGCGGCCCGGGTCGGACTTGGGGCGCAGCCCGGGAGGCCTGAGCCGGCGTGGGGCTGCAGGCTGCAGACACCGCTGCGGGCAGCTTGTTTGGGGATCAGATGCGGCCGCGAGGAGTCGGGCACCCTGTGGAAATTGCAGTATTCTTGGATTCTGGCAATCAGGCCAAATTTGCTGAGGCAGGAAGTTCAAATGTCACCTAATTGGTTTCATTCTTATGCTTCACTTCATTTTCCTCGGAAACGGAGGTCCCGAAGTTACTACTAGTAACTTGCATGTTACTGCATTGCTCATTCTGGGACTAATTTTCTGCTTTATTTCTCTCTCTCCCTCTCTCTTTTTCCTATCGTCCCCACCTCCGGCCTTTACCTTAACAGACTTCACTATATGTATCTTAGGAAGTGGCACCAACCACCGCTGTGATGGGAACAAAATGCAGGGTGTTTTCATCATGTCCCCTCTTCTTTCCTGGTTTCCCCAAGCCTGCGGCTTCCCTTTAGGGTCCCCTGGTCCCTGGGAATGCGAGTGGACATGTAGTACCTGCACATTCTCAGCGTGCCACCCCACTGTTCCTTTCCTTTCTCACCCTTGACCTTGCTGTGTAGCCAGTGTCTTTTCTGCTTGGTAAGAACAATTCCCCGAGCCTTCCTGCACAGTTGGGCTTCCGCAGACCAGACTTTGTTTTTCTTTACTTCATAATTAAACAAAACAAAACAACAACAACAACAGCAGCAGCCGCAGCAAGGAAACGGGCATTAACCTCTTTCTCGGTAGGGGGAAAAAGTCAAAATGTCCTAGATGCAGAATTTAAATAATACAGAGATAAGAGCCTACCGTTTTAATTTCCCAGCCAAAAGTTTAAGAAGTGCAGGGGGAAAAATTAAGTAGGAAAAAGGGGGTGGGATAGTTCCTTTAATTATTTCCTGCCTTTCTCTGTTGCCACCACATTGGCACAATTATCTTTTTAAGTAATAAAAGCAGAGCCCTGATTTCTCATCTTCGTGTTTGCTGACTGTGAATTTACAAGATTCTTCTAGGAGCTCGGTTTTGTCTTATTCCGAGCTGGTGGGAGCTTTAGTTGGAGAGAGTTTGCCCTTGATTTATAGGATAAACTGACCTCACTGACATTTAAAGGAAGCCCCTGTTCATGGGAAAGTGTGAGATCAGCAGAAATGGGGGCTCACAGGGGGATCTCAATTTCTTAAGATAACTTCAGGCTTGTGCCCACCGATTGCCTTTTGTCTGGGAAGGCAAAGAGAGACTGGCAGTTCTTCGCCAAAACACAGTTTCCTGGTGCAAATTGGAACACAATCTAATTCTTTGGAGAGGGGGAGGAATATAGAAAAAAGACTGACAGAGTTGATTTTCCCTGGGGATCCTACAATCAGACCAAGTATCAGTTGGAAAAGTAATGGATTATATGGAGAGGAGCAACTTTTCTTACTAGATGTTGTTGATTCTGGATGCCAGCTTTAAACAACCTGTTTTCTGACAAATCTGTGACTATAATAAGTGATCATTTCTACACTATGATTGCCCCTTCAAAGCACTGTGTCAGATGGAAGTATTTAAAATCAAGTTGCAGTGGCTTTGTCAAACTTCAGTCCTCCACCTATAGGTTCCAAAGACCAAAACACATTGCTTATAGTCTTCAAAAATCTTGTCTTTTAAAACTGCACTTAGTCATTTAAAGATGGCAGTGATTCAGTGGGCACACTCTAGGTATTGTGGTAATCAGTTTACAGCATATAATTTTCTTTGTATCTCCATTAAGAACATAAAGGATAACTGACAGCTTTACTCCTTTTTAAAAAGCACTTAATTCTGCCTTCATTTCCTTAACCTTTTATTTCATTGAATAAAGAAAAACAAACCCTCTCTCTATAACCTCACCACTGACGCTGGTGGCACTTACAGTGAATTGTAGTATTTATGTTTTAAGTTATATGCACATATTTAATGTGTAGACATAGAGCATCAAGGGTCATCACAAATAGTTTTGCGCGTACAAGACAAACTGTGCGTGCATATTTTGCATGTGTATTGTGGGCATCTTGTAGTTATTTGTTTGCAAAGGACTTTGCAGGTCTTTTGTCTCCTCTATTGACATAAGTACTGGATCCCCACAGCACAGAGAGCACTTTTGTGGCTGTCTCTGAGCACCGGCCCAGGCCCAGGACGGTCAGGCCACGGACGCTCCTCTCTCCCTTTTCAGTCCGCACCAGTCCCCGCTTTCGTCAATCCCGAGTCAACCCCGAGTTAGGACTGGGATGACCTGCGCATCCAGCTTCACGTGTTTCATTCCTCGATTTAGGAAAACTCTCAGGCTCCTTCCATTTGATTCCCCGGGGGAATGAGGAGGGGAGGAGGAAATTAAAGGCTGTTGAAGAAGGGAAAGAAAAAAAAAACTTCCCCCAGGCGTGGGTGAAAGAGCTGGGAGAGGCCTACCCCGAGGAGAGCAAACTTCGCCGGGGCCCGGGCTGGAAGCCGGCGAGGCCGCGCCTGGGCCCAGCGCCCCCGGGAGGTCGAGGGCAGGGGTCGGAGTCCTGGAGCTCGCTGGTCGCGGCTTCGGGCCGCGTCTCAGGAGGGGGCGCGCGGGCTGGATCTGCGGCTTGACGCCTTCTCCTCGTCCCCAGGCGTGAGCGACAGCTCCCCCTACCACAGCCCCAAGGTGGAGGAGTGGAGCAGCCTGGGCCGGAACAACTTCCCCGCCGCCGCCCCGCACGCGGTGAACGGGCTGGAGAAGGGAGCCCTGGAGCAGGAAGCCAAGTACGCTCAGGTGAGGACGCGGGCGCCCCGCCGGGTGGGCCGCGAGGCGGCGGCGGTTTGGGCGCCGGGGGGAAGCCTCGACCCCGGGGAAGCCCGGGCCGACCACCCGCCACTGCCGGGAGTCCCGTCCGGGGCGGGTGAGGCGGGACCGAGGCCCGGACCGTCCAGGGCGGAGTCGAGGCCTCGACCCCCCGCCACGAGCCCGGGGGCCTGGGGCGGCGGAAGCGCCTCCGGGCCTGTGCGGCCTCTGCAGGCGCGGGAAGGCCGCGCCTGAAGCCCCCGCCGCTGCTCGCCCCGGGGCGGGTGACCCCCGCGAGGCGCGGCCGCAGGGCCCGGCGGCGCGACCCGGTCGTGAGGGCTGCGCCCGCGCGAGCCGCCTCCACGGCCGCCGAGCGCACGCCCGAGGTCGCGGCCTGCGGGGCTGTGGGCTGCCGGTCCTCGCGCTCGGACATTTCTCGGGCCGTGGCCCCCCGAAAACAAGCAAACGTGGCTCGCCCTGCGATAGTGAAGAGAGGGCAACCAGATAAACTTAATAAAGTTCCCATTTCCCCATTCAAGGTCACGTTGTAATCTCCCAAGGGAGGCTTGTGAGAAAACCTCAAATTATACGGACTGGCTGTGGACCGTTTAATTTTTCTTTCCCTCTGTCCCTCCCCCGACTCTGCAAAAGAAAAATTAAAACACTCGTGTTTTTTTTCCCGCCCTGATAAAAACTAAGCAGCCACCACTACAAAAGCCCTAGAGTTTTGAGTCTAAATTCACCACCAGGATGGAGTCCCGAGCTCAAAGCTCTGAAAAACAAACAAACAAACAAACAAACAAACAAACAAACAAGGACCTTAAGGCAGCCTGACGTTTCTTAGAGCAAGCAGATCTGGGTGGATTTGCAAATTTCTTAGAATCAAATTCCAATTCCAAAGCCTCAAAATACCCAGTTTTCGTTTTATTATTTTGAAGTCCTAAAACTTAGTGCTTTCTTATCTGTCAGAATCAGCGTCTTACGTGTTACTTTCATACACTTGGGAAAAAACCCTAATCCTTGTTTTCTCGAACAAACCCTATTTCCACTTCCTTTTCTCTCCCTTATTTTGCTAAAACAGAGTCAGATACATATTAGCAGCTCTCCCACGACAAATATCCCAGAAAATAGCAGCGAAGAAAGAGAGTCCCTTTCCCGAGTCTGTTTCTACTGTAAAGAATGCCAAGGAGAAATTACATGAAAGTTTGCCATTTTCTTTTATAAAAAGCCCCTCACGCATAAAGAAGAGGCCATAGGTACAATGGTTAGGAACTCCCATCTTCGGGCACCATTGTCACAGAAGCAAGTTATTTAACCTTTTAGCACCTCCATTTCTTCATCTGTAAAACGGGGAAATAATAGTCCAACCTCAGGAGATGTGAAGATTCAATGAGATAATGCAGCCATATGGCGCAGAGTAAGCGTCCATTTAATAGTACCTATGGTTATAAAGGGCGGTTAGAGATTGACTTTTAAAAACAGGCATTTTTTCCCCCTTTTGGTGAGAATATACTTTGTTCAGAGAGCTCATAGTCAAAAAGTGTCAAGGCATTTTGTTACAAACATTAGGAGTGTTTTTAAAGCACCGCGCAGACTAGCATTTAATAGGCGCACAGTAGTTTTTATTGGGTCACCATGTGTTGTAATAACATCAGGAAGTAAAGAGTTGAAAAATAGTTTTTAATTCTCATATATAGTTGATAAACCCAGTTTATATATAAAGCAGTGTCATAATTCAAAAATCTTTGGTTATTTCATTTTTTTCTCCCTCGAATTATAGATCTAGTGTTTATACTCATTTAGAAATGGTTAATTTATACACACATATCAAAAGCACACTGACCATTTTAAAATAAAAATAGAATACTGATTCAAATAACCTACTCTGTATATTCTGAACATTAAAATTGATTACATTTAAACACTATTATATCACTAAATTATGAGATTTATAAAAGCAAGTAAATGAAAGATATAAGTGGCCCAATAAGTGTTGTTCTAAATACATAAGAGAACAAGTTAATTTTTTTTCCAGAAGAAAAACATATTTATATCTTTAATTTGGAAACTTCTTTTTTAAAAAGATTTTACTTATTTCTTTGAGAGAGAGAGATAGCACAAGCAGGGGGAGGGGCAGAGGGAGAAGCAGACTCCCCGCTGAGCAGGGAGCCTGATGCGGGGCTCCATCCCAGGACCCTGAGATCATGACCTGAGCTGAAGGCAGACCTACTGAGCCACCCAGGCGCCCTAAATTTGGAAACTTCTTAATTGCTAATCTTCCGCATTGCCATGTAGTAATATAATTCAGATGATGTAAAATTTCAAAACTTGAAAAGTTTCGAAGCACAATTAAATCAGTGGTTACTGTATTATAATTACCAAAATAGTGCTTAATGATGAAGGTGGGCTAAGTAGGCACAGATATTTAGGCTGTGTCATTCTGTGAGCAGTTTTGGAATTTAGACATTGATTTCCTTGAGGGTAAAATTCTATGCCAATACTTGCTCATAAACAAAAAATAGTAAGGTGTGTTGTGTGTATACACACACACACACACACACACACACACATGCATTTCTCTTACAAATTTAAAGGGCAGCTTTATTTTTAAAAATTATTATTATTTTCAAAATGTTACCAGCATAAGTATACTTTTACAACAAAAATGTAAACTTAAGTAACATTTCTTCTCTATTTGTATTATGAACAAAATTTGAAAGTTTTTGACAAAAAAATTCTCAAAAATTATGCACATAATATTTTCAGGGCACTTATAATTTTTATTAAATAGTGCAATATTATATGATCCTAGTTTCATTTTAGTATATAGAGGAGGAAATTGAGAATTCAGAGTCAGAGGAATTAGAGTATAATCTTTTTCCAGAAGACACCTGTAAAATTACTAAAGGCACCGAATTGACAACTGATCGTAGGTACTAGTGATTACAGTAATCTAAAGTTTCTATTTCCAGTTTAAACTGCAAAAAAAAAAAAAAAAAGAAAAAAAGAAAAAGAAGAAAGAAAAGAAAAAAAGAAAGATGCCTGATCGCTAGTAATTAGAACCTTATGCACATTTCAGCTATATACACACCTATCTTTTGTTTTTTAAAATACTAATATAGAATATTCACACTTGTCTTACTGATTCATATTACATTGAAGTCAATATTTTGTATTACCATTCAGAAGTTCTTACCCTTGAGGATAGAAGAAGGATATTTATTTGTTTTGGCTTTTTTCACCTGCATTTAATATTGGGCCAGAAATACTTAATCTCATCTAATTCTGAAAGCCAGCTATGTTCTCTGGTTCCTAATGCTGGTTCTCTTCTGTTGAAAACATGAAATCTCTACTGAATGCAATTGCATGGCAAAGAAAAGGGGGAGGGATTGGAATATATCTCCCCTTTTACATGGGACTTAGTGATTTAATGCTTCATTTTATTTAAAGAGTTTATAAATTGTTGTATAGCTCTTGAAACATTTTCTACAATTGGGCATACTTTCTCAGAAAAAATATACTGCATATCTGGTACTCTAACTGAAATAATCTGAATGTTAGATTTACAAGCTTCGAGTATCTCCAGTTTTGGGTAGTGTATGTTAACTCAGACAGCAAATTTAATATAACATTAGCTACAAGTTGAGATGTCAGAGATGGGGAATAGTGCATACAAACTTGAATTTAAGAAAAACTTCAGAGTTTTACAGTTAAACGAGTTGTGAAAATGGTTGGATTTGGAGGCAAATTAATCTGAAATTCTTATGGAGCATTCATTTGTATATTTGAAATAAAGATAGTATTTCAGAATCCTGAATATAATTTTGTAGTGCATTATTTGAAACACTGGTTGTCCTTGCAGACATACTGTTTTCATGAAAATATAAATGAAGTTGCACTGGATTTTTCATCTATGAAATAGTTAATTTTGTCTTAAATAATTTATAATTTTGTAGAGAATCCAATTGTAGGCAGGTACCAATAGAGAGACTTTGAAATTCATGACGTTACCTATTATGAAAAACATTCCTTGACCTGGGTTGCTTTTAACTATTAGTGTCTTAAAACAAGATTAATGATTATGTGGTAGTAAAGTGTGTCATGTAAAAATACAAAAAATAAGTAATTTGAAATTTTTTCAAGACTACCTTAATTTTAATATTTTGGAAACATAAAATTTAGGAGAAAAATTTAAATAACAGCTTCCCATTACCTAAAGACATTTAGATCTGCAGTGTGATAACTCAGCATAATTAAGATCTTTTTGGATGAATGTTGAAACCATATTTACAACCGTCATTTCACTTGATCAGATTTGTTTTACTAGGTCATTGCATAATGAATTAAGAAGGGTATAACAACAGTCAAACAAAAAAGTTTACACAAAAAAGAGAAAATCTTTTTTATTCTCAGATCTGAAACTTTCTCTTGCTAATGATATGGAGGCTAAAATCTAGGTGAAGCACATCTCTGTTTGTGGCTAACTCTACTCTACTATAAAGCCAAAGTAAACTCATTTATCATAAGGGTAGGACCAGGTAGAACTGATGAGTGGATAAAAGATTGTGGGTACGGGACTTGGCACTGTTATCTGCATTTTCTTCAAGAGAGAAAATGTTGAGTAGACAATTCCCTGAATGTGAAGACTTCTGGTCTATAACTTGTAGTTGCCAGACAGTTGTCATACCAGTTTTGTGTGTGTGTGTGTGTGTGTGTGTGTGTGTGTGTGTGTGTGTCTGTGGTCAGAAGTGTTTGTATATTAATGCATTTCCATTTTCGGGGTGTGTGTGTGGATAAATGCAACAAGCATAAATTAAATAGCGAATGGCTACGTTAGAACTTTTTTTTACTTTTTTCAACAGCTTTAATCATGTTGCTTACTGGAAGTGTAAAGTCAGTTCTGTGATAAAGAGTGCCTAGTTTTCCTGTTGTTTTATTTTGTTTTTAAAGCAAGAGTATTCCATCTTCTGCTTTCAAAAGGCTGCACTAACTTGGGTATACAAATGATTATGAAACACCTCTGACGTGTCCCGTTCTGTGAGGATATTGAAATAATTAAGGCAAGGTCCTGTCCTCAAACTGTTTGTACTCTAGCTCTCTGCCAATACATCTTCTCAACATACTAATTTAAAAACATATTTTTAAAAACGGACAAATCTGTATTTCTAACATTTTAGAGCAAGTAAAATGAAAACTCATGCTTTCATTCAAACCTTAACTGGACATTGTATTTTATGTGTTTTTTTTTTTTCTAGACTATTTCCTTTAATGCCAGTGAGATAAAATCTTTTTCCAAAAACATTCAACAAAGCAAGAACTTACTTTTTTTAGGGTATGCCATTTGGTATATTTTGCTTTGAATTAGTAAATCTCATTCTCAAAATTAGGTAGAGTTTGCTTCAGGGAAGATCCTTGTACAGTTCTCAGGAAGAGAGGATTCTCATGGCTTTTATGGAAGATCCACATTAAAAAAAAGGGGTTGATGGATTGAGGTCTTATTTATGGAATCTTTAGGTAAAGTCATTTTCAAAAATGAGATTTCCATTACATGCCCATTGCTGGGGTTTCATTTGGAAAATTTGTTTACTCTTCTCTGGGGATTCCATATGTTGGTTGATTTATAAATCATATTTACAATCCAATTAAATAGAGTAATTTAGCATGTTTGCTCCCACTATATTTATGGTGTACATTTGGTAGTCTCTACTCAGCCTAACTAGCTTTTCAGATTAATTACATGCCGTTCACTGAAAACATTAAACAGATTTGGGAAGTTTAAGTCATGTACTCTTTTACTGGAAAGAATAAACAAACATCAATGCTACCTGTAGTTGTTTTCTTTTGTGGTGGAAAATTTTACTCATTCAGTGATTGCTTCATAAATAACAATTACTTTATCCAGTAGAGATTTATATCTTTTACCAATGCCATGTTTCAGAATTACTAGTGAGAAAATCGATAGGTTTACTGAGTCACTAGGCTGAATGAATAGTGAAAGTGGCAGGTACATTTTAAAGCATGTTTGTCATCTCATCTTTCTTATGCTGCTTTTTCTAGATTTCTAAATCTGACCTTTAAAAGTAAAAAGGAAAATTAAGACAAAACTTTTTAACCCCAAATCTGGGTGATAATTTAACCGGAGGGAATGCTAAGAGTTATTTTTATACTGTTTAAAGATATCTGTGGTTTTTTTCTTTTTTCCTTTTAAGCAAACACTTTTGCCTACTCTTGCCTTTACTAACAAGGAGATCAAACCTCTTTGAGCTTCCCTTCTTATTCATCCTTTCTGCAATACAGAGAGGACTGCATCCCTGAAATGACTCTAAATATGTTGTGAATTTTAGAGAACTTTGAAATGTTTAATACTAATAGTAATACTAGCATAAAAGCAAATTTGGTGCCTTAAGTATAAGCAATGGGACAAATATGGAAAAAATTAGTAGTGTTTATTTTATGCTCGACAAAGGTAGTCACAGAATAAGTGAGGCACCTGAAGGTAACACAGGCCTAAATCCAGTGTTCCTCCTCCCCCTGAATCCCAGGAGCATCATGTAAGATGAGAGTCCGATCCAGGCTGATTTCTCAGGAGGGACGTTTCAGGGCAAAAAGAAGCAGGTCCCTGAAAGGGGATTGTAGCCATTGCAACAGAACAGCTGGAGAGCCCCAAATAAAGGGGGCACATCAGGGAGCAATGGTTCCAAGGGCAAGGGTGTAAGGGGAGGAAAGGGAAGATGAGGAAGCAAGTGTTTCAGAGGAAACTATAATTGTGGATGATAGAAAAAAAATTGCAAAGAAAAACGAATGGATAGGAAAAATTTAGCTGTCATAAAAATAAGAATTCATCAACACATTTTTTGGCTAACTAGAGCATTGTTTCTGTCATGTATAATGTTAAATAGTTTAACCTTATGTACTTGTAAAATGTTGAGCAAAGGTTTTCACTATTTTAAAAATAATTTTAACCTTAACATTTTTATTTTATGATTCTTAGTGACATTGGTGTCAACAGTATAAAATATTAATTAATCTAGAATGGAAGAGGGCAATGCAGATGCAAATACGTTTCTCTAAGTGGACTGAAATGATTCCTTTTGAAACTCATTTCTTATGGGTTACTGGGAAAATCGTCCACGAAAATGACCGGGACTATAACCTCTATGCAATGCTAGATTTCTCCGGCAGTTGGATAGCTGTCTTACTCATTTTCTGAGAGTCTTGGAGTGGGTCTCCTCTGAGCCCTTCTCTGATGAGCCATCCTCCGAAAGGGGGAAGATTTTTTTTTTAAGAAGTTAAGAAACAGAATGAGGATCTAGCAATGAGAATAGGGCTCTAGAAGGAGAAAGAATCTTTTATAAGATGTTATCTCAAAAGATGCTCTAGTTTGATATTAAATTGTGTCTGTCTTTTAATTGTCCTGGAAAAAGCAGGAAAAGATTTGCTATAGAGCATCCGTGTCAGACAGGGGTGAGAACTTCTTTTAACACATGACTATTGACTTGCCAATTGGCCCAGGGTAAATGGCTAAATTCCTTAATCTACATTCTTGTGTATAAAAAGAGGATAAGATTTCATTTATATTTTAAAGTGATGTGCAATGATTTCTTTGTTAAAAAATAGAGCACCATCCTATGGGACCCTTGAAATACATTTTAATTTCAATTGAACATTGTGTTGTAATCGTTATATATTATCCTGTCATTATTATAACCCCAGTAGTTTATAATGAGTTACAATTCACCAATCTTCATTATTCCATAAAATACGTTGGGTATTTCATGGTGCCTGGGACATAGGACATAGTCAAAAAGCCTTAGTATCCTTTCCCCTTCCTCATTTTTCAAAGAACAGGCACTTTGACACCAGAACAGGAGGCATGTGTTCTTACAGACCAAGTACACAAGGATAACCCCTCTACTTTTATTCTTATTTCGTCAGAAATCCATGAGCAGTGTTAAGTCATATCCATGTGTTTATTCTACTCTGTGTATTACTCTAAATTGACAAAATCATTTTTGAGAGCCTATCATTGCATTCTCATAGACGTGGAAGTGAAAATAATAACCAATGAATTAAATTGGAAAATAATTTCTATGTTGCAATCAAATTGGAAAAAGTATCTAATTAACATACGTCTGCTTTTCTTACCTCTAAGGATTGAATCAGTTTTACTACTAGTAATTCTAGTATTTACCTTACACTCTCACTAGGAAATATGTTGATATGTTAATTCATTCACATCACTACCAGGGAAAAGATTTACTCTTTATTTCTAAGTAATGTAGAAATTGAGGGGAAAAAAAATAAGTTACTTGAAGAGGGATGCCAAGCGTTCATGCCAGAATCAGGATTAGAAATCAGGGTGTTTTTGTTGTTGTTAATAGTAACAATACCAACAATAATTCATTGGATGCCAAGAGACACTGGTTTCTAGGCAGAATCGCTTGCCAGGGCTGCTGCATTTTGTTTGCAAACTAAGATTTTACATTTAAATTCATTTCAAGAGATTTATCCATGTGGCTTTTAAAAATTCCTATCACAGGACCCCAAAACTTTGCAGACCAATTTTCCAATTTTAAAACCACACACATGCAGTTCTTTTATATTCCAATAGACAGTTTCCTTTTTGATAAAACAGCTCTGGAAAAAATACCCCCGGTCTTCATTTAAACACTCTTATAAGACAACTGTCTGATTTTGCGTGTCCTTTGTCCAATAGGCATTTTCAACATGACATTTTAAAATACGGCCCATGTTTTATTTAACAAAGGTCATGCTCATTTTGAGTTTCTAAAGTGACAGCCTACGCTCTGTGCCCTTCTTTACTGGAAATGAAAGCTACACCAACCAGGCCCTTCACAAATGCTTCAACAAAAGAGCCAAACAAAACCAACGTACAGCGAAGGTTGACAAAGGCATTCGGATAGCTGGACAGCTTCTGAGGGTACTTTATCACCATTAATTCTTTCCTCGCCCTGTATTTCCTTCCTATAATTCCAAATAGCAAAGCAAATACTGTGACTTTTCTGGTTGTAGCCTCCTCAAAACCGCCGTGGAAGGAATAACGTCTTGTCTGTGGGCATTATGTTTGAGTAGCAAGACGGGGGAGGCAGGTAGGATACAAAGATCGAATCTAAAAAAAATCAGAAAGTAGAGTCAGAATGTTGCTACTACTACTCGGAACTTACGTTCTGCCACTTTCTGAAAACCGGTGAACTGTCAGCTACTACAATGCGATGACCTTCACCTCTTGTCTTTTCCTACTCCCAGGCACCGAATGGTCTACCAGCTGTCAGCAGTTTTGTGTCGGCATCCAGCATGGCTCCTTACCCTGCCCCGGCCCAAGTGTCGCCTTACATGACCTACAGCGCCGCTCCTTCTGGTTATGTGGCTGGACACGGGTGGCAACATGCCAGCGGCACCCCACTTTCCCCCCACAGCTGTGACATTCCCGCATCGCTGGCGTTCAAGGGAATGCAGGCAGCCAGAGAAGGTAGTCACTCTGTCACGGCTTCTGCACTCTGATGGGAAATTCTGTCCCCGTCGCAGCTTCACCCCGTCTCCCCTCAGCACACCCTCCCCCTCTTCCCTGGTCTCGGATCCCACCCCCCTGCCCTCCCGCCCCCAAAGCTGGCTTTACGGACTCACATCCTTTGTGCTGATGACACTTAAATATTTCTTGCCATAACTTCTCTCTTACAGAAAACCTGACATGACTTTAGGATTTGAAAACAAAAGCAATCTTAAGGATTGAATGAGACATTTGTATTGCCCACACACTGTTTTAACGTAGCAAAGAAACCTGCACCCCTCAAAGGGCTTAAGGAACTTTTAAAACTAGTCTTTGGTAAAACCACATGTGTATATTTATTCTAAATCAACCTGAACTTTTGAAACGTGCAATTGTTGAGATTTTGCAAAATCAATAAAGGAAAATACATATAGAAAAAAGTTACGCTACACCCTCTAATCAAATAAGGTGACCAAATAAGCTTTAATTCATCATTAGGAAACTAATCAATAATTGACTTGTTTGAGTGATGCTTTGTTTATTTTTAAGAGATGACCTATTTTGTTGGAAAATATAATGTGTAACACAAGCAATATCTGAATTTAGCTCCTCCTGGTGTTTTGAGTTGGTTCCAAATACAATAATGTTTATATTTTCTATTAGTTTGTAAATATGGACTCTGGATGGTGCATTTGTGTTTTCATTCCATGGGATATCCCCCCTCCCTCCCACCCCGATCTATTTTTTTCTTTCTTTTTGCAAAGGTGACTTTCTGGCAACGTCTTTGTCTCTGTTTGGTGGTGGGCTGCTCGGGCTCCTGGACCTGGACTTGCCCCCAATTTTGTGTGTGCAGTGAAGGCTTCAACATCTTATGAAGGACATTTTCTTTCTACAGCAGAGGACTCAAAAACAGATTAAACAAGCCAGTCTCCCATTTTGTATCCTTATCAAGCAACACACATGCCAAGCATATAAAGACACGAGGGTGGAAAATATCTGAACGAGAAGGCTTTAAAGGAAGTCACTTAGAAACTTAAGTTTAATGTGAAATGCTTTACAAAGACACTTAAAATGAACTTTATGTTAAGAAAACCACTGTGAAACTAAATTGTACTGTTATTGTTGGCTTACCTGTGTGTTCAGCAATCTCAGCCCAAAATTATGTTGTAATTTAAAGAAAATGGAAAATTCTGCTCCAATGAATGTAAAAACGGCTTGCTGTGAAGTTTACGTTGTTGTATAGAAGCATGTTTCACATGTAGGGAAACTGGTGGTGGTATTAGAAATACAAATGCTATTTAATTTTTTAAAAATTCCCTTTATTCATTTCTGGAGTTACAGGACATAGTTTAGCTGATAAGTCTTTCTGGACCAAGGGGGTTTTCACTTTCATGTCAATAGCAGAGCTGTGGGTATACGTGTGTGCGGCGCGTGCTATGTGCTGCATTTTAAACTAACCGCTTTCCTCGGGCAAAATTCTACAGTGTTTCTCTCCTGTTTAGAAAGTTCTTCCTGCTTGGCAATATGTAGGCTTGAAACTACGTTTTAAAAACATTGGTACAATTCATCTATTGGAAAATTAATATATTGTGGTTTTTTTTTTTTTTTTTGGTATTCTGTGCAATAATGGAAAGGGGACATCAGTACATGTGGATGCTCAAGAGGCGTCCGTGAGGCGGTCCTGATTTCTTCCTGTCTGTGCTGTGTGCAGTCCACACGGCCGTCCAGTTCCGCCACATCGGTTTCATGGCTTCATTTAAAACTCAGATGGCTAGACGAGCGAGGTTTTCAGATCACTAGCGTATAAACAGTAAGCAGATTTCTGACACATAAGTTATATTCGAGGAATTGCTGTTTTCAAGCAACAGAGATCTTATAGGGAGAGCTTTGAACTGCATTTATTTCTAAAGCAACCAAAATTCAGTGCTACAAACAGAGGATTATAACTTCAGGAGAAGAATAAGCAGAAGGAGCAGATGAACTCTCAGGGCCATAGTCTTCCTTTGATCTTATAAAACTCCTGTTGACATCTGGAGTTCCCAGTCTGGTGAGAAAATAGACTATAAACTGAATGGAACAAAGATACCAGTCCAATATTTTGGTGGAGACTTTAAAACCGTACCATCCAGGGACTCTCCTGCCAACCAGAAAAACTGACATAAGGTATAGAATTATCCCTTATCAGATATTTTTTAGATGGCTACTAGGAGTCTTTAAAAAAATACCAGTCATTTGTATGGAAACACAATGAAATATTTTATCTAAATTAAGAAATCTCTTGTTAATGCTATTTATAATTTTTTCTGGTTCTTGTATTTTAAAAAAATCTAATATTAATGATATCAAGATTTTTTTTTTCTTCTCTTTTTCCCCCTGGTCTTTTCTTAGCAACAGTGAATTCACATGGGGTAACTTAAGAAAGACAACAGAAAGCTAAAATACAATTTGCTATTCAAAGCAAAATATGATTTAAAACTACTTTTAAAAATAAGAGAAGGAAAAGGGGATGGGGTACGGGATTGGGACTGTTTGATTTTTAAATGTTATTATTATTGGCTAATGTTGACATATTTCCTTTCTTTCTTAGGGGGTAAAAGTGTTATTTTTAAACTGGCAAATGCACTCTTCAGAGATCCTTTTCCATCCCATTCACAGGGAGAGGTTAAAGGTTCAATTTCATGGCCTCCATGCAGGCAGTTCTCTCCCTCACAGGATGCAAGAGCATTACCTGCAAGGATAGAATGCAGTTGTACAACAGACACATTCTTCTTTCTCTTGCTTTTTTTTTTCATCCTACTTTTAATGACCCTCTTTTGGAATATCGGGCTGAAATATAAATTAACACGTTGGAAAGGATGTACAACCGAAGGCTGTGTATGTATATACAGTATGTCAAAAAGCCTTTATTTTTATACTTCAAATGCTCTAAATTAATAAAAAGTAATAATTATCATGTTATCTTTTATTTTTTGTTTTCCAAATGCTTTAGTGACATAGCCTCGTGGTAGAAAAGTCCCTCAGTCGTAGTTAAGAACAGGTGTCATCTAGAATGGGCAGATATTTTTGTTGACTTTAGCTGCTAATGTAGCATCATTTCAGGATGCAAATATAAAATCAAGTTTGTTCTATCAGTGCCAAGGAGAGATCTCTGAGAGAGCATGTTAGTACAGGAATCTTTGGAAATGCTAAGAATGTACTTCTATTTTGAAACATTTCCCCCTTCACAGTACATATTTTAACTCTACAGATAGTTGACTTCGCACCTGAAGCTGTCACTTAAAACTAATAGCTTGGAAATGTAGTTTTACTCTAAACATTCTTTTTAAGAATGGCACAGGCAAGAGTTCTGAACAAAGATATCTGGATGCAAATACAGACAACACAAATGGGCCCAAGGAGTGGTTCCAATCTGTGTTTTAACATGAAAATATTTCAGCAACAAAATTGTTTTCAAAGGGAATTATGTGAAGGAAATTTCATGTGTTCTATTTGCCATAAGAGACTTCACGTATCAGGATTTAAAAATATGACCTGCTTTAAACAACAGTGCAAAATATAGAGTAGCTTTGGGAAAATATAGCTGTGATGTGTATTATTACTCTAAAGAATACCACCGGATTTAAATTTTAACATAAAATTCAACATTTTAAAAATGCCATTTTAGTGTACTTTAAAAACATTTTGTGCCTTTTAAATATTATTTATGGGATAATTTAATTCCTTATAAAAACTGTTCAAATTTTGGCTTAATTTTTTTAATACTTTAAGCATTTCTTGACCTTGTGGGAAAAAATAATTATCAATACAATGAATTTTCATTGTGAGGCAGTGTAAGAGGAATACAGATCACGAAATTTACATAGCTTTTATGAAATATATCTGATTTCTATGCTATTTTCTATGTTCAATTTACATACCTCACTATTTCATACTATTTTTCTTCTCACAGGTTTATGGATATGGCCAAAATTACAGTCTCAAATTGTCTAGAGATAATTTTTGAAGTATCAAAATAGGTTTTGTTCTTGAATAAACTGTTTCCCCTTAATAATTGTACATAATTGTATAATTATAATTTATAATCATATCAGCTGAGCTGATAGTCTCTCCTCATGGTTCTGTAGAGCAAATACCCATGATCTCAACACTTCCCAGGTAGTCACCAGTTCTCCTGAAGCCATGAATAGGTATATTCATAAACCAGCAGCATCACTGCACCACCTAGAAAAGAAGAGAGCTGGTTTTTATCTCAAGCTTGCAAAATAGTGTCACTTTCTTCCATTGGGTTTCTGAGTCTGTGAAGTCCCATGCAGCTTATCAGGCAGGGGCAGTGTAGACTTGTCAGTCCTTGGGCTCTAATACATCAATATAAAGCTATTGTGGAAAATTCCCAGAGCAAAATCAAGACCATCTTGAGTCTCCGAATACATTTTTTCCCCATGAGTTTCTGTAACTTTCATCATTTCGCATCAGATTCTTTTTCAGGCACTTTTAATTTTAAAAAGTAAATAAATATAGACACATTTAGTCATGTAAGGGCATGTGGCATTCCTGCAAACAGAAACCATTCATATTTTTCATATGTAGCCAAAGGATTTATCTTTTTCAGTCCATAATTAGCACTGTCCTAGTTCATTCAAGAAGGCGAGCTCTAAGAGGGTGCTTGATGGATGAGTCTGATTTTCTCTTATAGGCTTCAAAGTGGATTGCAATGTAAAAAACAGCTTCTGAACATTTAAAAATATGTGTATTACAAAATATAGCTAGCTTTCAGCTTCCTTTTGCTCCTTTTGCCTGCCTCAGATATGAATGGATTTCACTTGAAAATTTGGTGGTGGAGTTTGGGTGTCACAGACCACTATTTGTCTTGAAAGGTCAACAGGACTATGATACAGAAAGACAAACACCAAGGTTGCGGAATACCTAGGAGTCGGGAGGGGCCTTTGCATGTGGCAAAATCACGTGGATGATTTTGTGTTCTAGCTGATGCAGTAAATGGCACATGTCCCGTGCTCTTTAATGTGATCTATCTATCCTCTCATGTCTGTGTGAAAAATATTACAAAATTAAGACGTGGGCAAATATCCTGAGCACAACCTCAAGAAGACCTGGCCGCATGAACGGAAGAGTGACTTCTGACGAAAAGAAATATAACTTGATTTTGATCTTAGTTATTTCGTACACTGCTGTGTGTGTGTGTGTGTGTGTGTGTGTGTGTGTGTGTGTTTAATCCACAGGCCACACATGTTTGTGTAACCTTATACCAAAGATAATTACCTGCCTGTAATTTTCATCTTTAACCCATGAAGATACTCTCTTAGACCCCTCTCAGCTGCTGTGGCCCTCTTGGCACTCTGGCAAACAAAAAAAGACCCACTAACAGAGGGTTGTTAATACCTATGTAATTGCTGTGTTTACTCTTATTAACTGTTCTCCACGTAGGACAAGAACATGCAGACTTGAGTTAGTTTTCAGCCTAGTGATATGTGGAGTTTAAACCACAGACGTCAAGAGCCTCCTTTCATCGGAGGTGACTGGGGGTGAGCCACACAGAGCTGCCGAGGCTGTTACAAAAAGAAGATGGGGTGCTTCCTACAATGAAGGATGAAAATCCCAGACTTACCCTTTCTTTCACTTTTTTACTCTCTTAGAAAAAAAAAAAATCTTATCCTTAAGTCAAATGTTGTACTTTTCTACCTTTCCTTCCTTTCAAGCCGCTGGGACTTGCATGTTGGGAGGACTTACGTGTGAGTGGAGGCCAGGTCCCTGAAGGAGATTTCCAGTCATTCACAGTTTTGTTTAGCCTGGACAGTCCACTCACAACAACCCTTTTCATTGTATTTAACAGCACAGCAACTCAGGACACCTCATGCAAAAACATTTAAAAAGCCAACCAAACATTTGCAAGCCTCTAACAAAACTTGGGGTCAGATTATTTAAGAGTTTTGGATTAAGGTTCCAGTCAATTACTGTTTTAGGTAAACTCTCCCTGATCACTCTTTTCAGGCCCAACCCCCCCTGAGAAAGCTGGGTTAGGGTCATTCCTGTGATTTTCTCTAATACCTGGTCTACCAGCAGGGTTTTACTGTGTGGTAAAGGGAAAACACCACATGCTCACAGAGAGAGTCACACAAAATCACCAATATTCTTTGTCATTGGCTTTGTTTTTACACACGGGCCAATGACTAACAGGAGGCAAGTCTCCATCTTAAATGTGAAGCAAAATCCACGCTTAAATGCCTAGAAACTTTGGGCTAGATGGAGAGGGAACTGGGGAAGTGTTTTCTAGATACATGAAAGGATGTGCTATCCTCTACCTCGGGCTGGTAGAATGCTGGCTGGTTGGAGCTGAGAGAGGACGGTGAACGTGTGTGAGCTGGTGGGACAGGAGGACCCTGGTGTTAAAAGGGAGGAACGGGAAGGGGAGAGGGGAGGGGGGCAGGGGAAGCTCCTGGGAGAGGATACCAGGACGCCTGAGCAGGTGAGTGTGGCCTGGTAGAAAGGCCGGCGAGGGTGGGCGCCTGGTTCTGTACTGAGACACAGAGTTGCTTATAATCCAAGACTGTTTGTCCAGGCGGTTGGGTCTGCAGCAGTTATGTTCTTATCTATTTACATAGAGGCAGCTGACTCTCCCTGTGGGGATGGCAGCCGGTTTTTTGTGGGCTGGCTTCTGGAAGCAAGGCCCTGAGCCAGGAGCCTCCACCGTCATGCTGACAGAGGCCAGGAAGGTGAGCGCCGGGCTGCAGTGCCACCACTCCCTGCACTCCCGGTGACCGTGAGGACAAGTGACTCCTGCACTTCGTGGAGGCAAGTTACCCTTCCTTCCTTTCTATTTTTCAAATGAAGTTGAGGCAGGAACAAGAAGGAACTGGGGGGCACCAGGAGAGTTTTTTCGGGCTGGTCCCTCCCTCAGTGCAAATCCTCCCGCACAGCCAGAAGCTACCATCAGTAGGCCTCCTTGCTCACTGGACCTCCACCTGGCGTGGATCCCTTCCTATTGACTTAAGCTGGGCTTGGGCTTCTCTCAGCCTCCAGTAAGGTCTTAAATAGTACCTTATAAACAAAGGTGGAAAACCTTTCTAACGGATGCCTTCAGTGTCTTGAATACTCGCAGACAACTTTATATCCTCAAGGTTTCCATCTTTCACAGTGTGATCAATGTAGCATGTTGCTGACCGACACAAATAAGAAAAAAAGAGACACTAGAACAACAAAGAAGGAAGGATATAAGTAAGAAAAACATCATTACCTGGTCCAAGCCTCATAATCTTGGGAAGCAGGCCTTTGTACAAAGCTAAAATCCTATAACAGGAAGGGAAAGAGCAACATTCTTAATTCTGAATTCTGAAATGAATTCTGAATTCTTAATTCTGAAAATAGAACGGACCAGCTTTATTGAGATGTTGACCCAGCATCCACAAGAAACTTTATTTGAAATCACATGTACCCCAAACCAGGCAATATCTGGCTATATATTTTCTGCAGCAAACCGCACAAAGGGAAAGAGTTAATGAATTCTATTGCCCAAGTGATGCTGATCGTGTCCAACCAGAAATATGACTTTCCTCAGCGAGGAGGTTTCTGCTTGGAACACAGGTCTTACTTTCAAGACAGCTGTGTAGATGGACAAAAATGACTTTTGTAATTGAATTTAAAAGACCACAAACTCGGCCTTCACAAAAGGAAATATGACATAGTGTGCATCGAAATAATAAAATATTACTCGTTTACTTGAGAATAAGGTCTGAGTGAGGAGGGGTGAAGAGACAGACGTAACACTTAAAAAAAAAGACTAGCAGAGAAAAGCATGTACTTCAGATATTTGAAAGAAAGCCACTTTCACGGAACTCTCACGTTTAATTCTCCCGGGAGAATATAATGAGGTGACGTTTTGACTAGATTTACAGTCAGAAGACAGTCATTGTCCGACCCACGTGTTCCCAGGGTGTATTACAGCATGGGACGCAAACTGCCGAGCAAAATGTGCATCTTAGGATTCTAAGAGAAACACGCAGCCGGTCAGATGGTGGTGGCCCAAGGTTCTGGATGGTGTAAGAACACGTTGCCAACATCTCATCATGGTGTTATCTTTCCAAGTTTGTCATTATTCACACACACACCCAATTTAGGAGGGCTTAGTGGCTCTCGGCAAAATGGAAGTACGATATGCTTTTAACAGGACTTGCGTCCTGCCCATTTATTAAAATAAGAATGTTACCCTTCTTCCCGGTAGACCGTTGCCATTGTTTTAAAACAGGTTTTGTACTTGATCTCTCCAGGAACTGGTTGAGGCCCTTGAATCCTACTCTTGGCAACATCAAAAGGGATGTTAATGACTGAGGCTATTGTGCCTGAGAGAAGACCAATCCCAAATTTTCTCAAAAACTCCAAGGTTGGATCCTAAAAGAAAAGAAGAATAAAGTAACAGAAAGAGAAGCGGAAGGCCCTAAATTGGCTAAACACTATAAAGCAATATGTATTTAAGCAGAGCATTGCACTCCCCGGCACCCTCCTGTTATTCCAGCGGAACACATTAGGATTTCCTAGGCTGGAACTTGTTTTCTTGACAATCCCATTGGCTATGTTTTTACACATGGTCTAAATTGCTGAAGTACACATTTCCTCACACAGGATTTATAAACACAGTTCATAAAGAAAGACTGGTATGGCATATGGGGATGATTTGTATAATTGGGCTTCACAATGTACTTAGTATTACTGTATCAAAACAGGAGAAATCCAAGCACACTATTAGCTAATTGGCCAGAATATTTTACAAATGACAGCAACTTCCACCATGAAGCCTACTAAAATGCTCATTTGTGTGTGGACCCCCAAATGTTAAATTAAATCAAGGCTACTCTTGGTCTGCTGCTATTCCCCTCCAGGTTTTTTGCATTTATTTTCACGTGTGGCTGATCCACTGTACTGAGAAGTGCTAGCTTCCTGTTATTAACAAACCAACTTGGGGAGTTTGCAAAACAGCCTGTGACATTCTGTGCATTATAAACAGTAGTAAGTTACTGGACTAATTGGCTGAAGAATTTACAACCTATTGTTCCTGAATCTTATTCTTCCTTCATGGCAAAGGAAGAAAAGAAGAGAGAGACAGAGGCACAGAGAAAGGGGGGGGGGGGGAGTAGGGGTGGTGGGTGGGGGGAGAGAGAAATATTTCTTCTTTTCATTTGAATTTAGGTCCTTCACTTTGGTCTGATTTGATTTTCCACCCCTCCCTGCTCTGCTTTCTGACATCAAAGTATTTAATTAGGTCTTATGTGGGAGTCACTTTCCTTCAGCCTATTTTTGTGCCCAGTGAGCTCACATTATGCTTTGTTATAATGAATTTGCTGGGAAGTTCTCATTATGTTTTCAGCCTCAGTTCTTGCCCTGAAGAGAGGTCACCCCACAAACCTTAAGTTGCCGATGGAGACCACCCACCCCTCCCCCATCCCTCCCCTGCCCTTTCTTTTGGTCAATATTTCAGGAGGATCTTCACCCAGGAACAATACAGGGTGGGGCCATGGTACCATTTCACCCAGCAGGAGAACGGAAGTGGCGAGACATTCTTGATTAAAATAAAAATTAAAAATTTAAGAAATCATGTCTGAGCATTGCATGCTTCTAGCTTCTGTGGTAGAAGAAAACTTCTGGAAGCTCTGAAATTTTCAACTGAACCAAGAGCCAGATACCATCACAGAAACCCCTATGTGGCTAAATATAAAAAGTGAAGGGTTCGGTAATAATTCTTGGATCTGGGCCATACAGGTGCCGGGTAGGTTTAAAGGGATTTAAAAACCAACAGGGTGTTTCAACAGGAAAAACAATGCAGTGATTGCAGTATGAGTGAGGTGTGTTTAAATAATTCCCCCTCCCCCCATTTTTTTTCTCTTTTACAAGGAGAGAAAAATGCCTTTATGTTACCCTTCTCCACTATGGCCCAGAAGCAGAACCGGAGCTCAGGAGGATGGCGGGTTCAGGACTGGCTCTGGTTTGTCTGACCTTGCACAAGTCACCAAGTCACACAGAGCCCAGTGTCCAGAAGGGACCTGTTTCACACCCTCCTTACCTTTGTACCCCATTATTTTTCTGAGAAATAAACAGCAGCGAAAGCACTATGAATGTTGTGTAAGTCTGGCGGAAAATGGATAGTATTATTATGTAGCCTGTCTTCCAACGTCTCAAAGCATCCTGCAATAAGATTCTCTTATGGCGTCCCTGTGACGCAGCCAAAGCCTCCTTTTTGAATTGAGGACAAGGGTGAAAATGATGACTTGTATGAACATTGTCCTTTGGGACGCTCAGGGGACCCCATCAAGCATGCAGCCTGTCCCATCTCCTGGTGAGGTCACTGAGGCCTAGAGTTGGAGGAGGGGGGTTCCCTCCTGAGACATTCGGTGAAGGTCCCTGTGCTTGAGACACTGCTGGAGACTAAAGCCTTGGGGCTTCAGCTCCTCAGTCTTCATTAGCACCAGTATGTACTGAGCCCAGGGTCTCTATACACCTCCCAGACTAATAGTAAGGTCCCACAGTGGGTCCCCAAGACAGACGTGCACCACAGTCACCTGAGAGCTTTACAAAATATGGATGCCTGGGCCCCACCTCAGGTTTCCGGATCAAAATCACATGGCAAAGGGCCTGAAAGTTATTTTAAAAGATCTCCAGGACTTCTGAAGCTGCCGGGCTGAGGACCCAGGTCCAGGCATCAGTGATTTTGATACTCCTTGCAGCAAAGCAGATGGTCAGATGCTACCCTTCTGGGCATTCTAGGAAGGACAAAAGTCTTCTTCCGACAGCCAGGAGGTATTCCTCACCACCTGGTCCCCGGGCCCCCAGCCTGTTTCCTCCTCGGAGCCCGTGGACTACTCTATGCACCAACGCGCCTGGGGTTGGGTGTTCCCAGCAGAGCCCCCTCAGCTGGTCTCTGCTTTTTTTTTTGCTACGTGTCACCAACCATTGTCAAAAGGCAGCCTCTCACACATTTTCCCCTGCGTGCCCTCCTGGCTACTCCCACTGCTCTGGCTTCAGTTCAGACGCCCAGCACTTTACCAGGTCGTGTTTGCTTTTTGTTCTCTATCGTCTAGTCACAGCGGCACCAGTTCTCTTTTTGGAAAAACAGCTCTGCCTGTGGTATCAAAGACCCTCGATCCTTCCCCACTGCACGGCGAGTAAAGCCAAAGCTCCTCACTTGGCCTTTGGTTTCTTTCCCACAACCTGTTTCCAACTTACGGCTCTGGCCTCAAGTTTGATAGCTCCACCCCGCCCCCATACTATAGTCACACTGGTTAAATCATTAATTATGCAAATTTAAACCAAGGACTTAGTTCTAACTCTTTTCTTCAAACGACTTCTACAGCCTATAAAGTCCTTCTCCATTATAGTCCCCTAACGCAGTCCCACGTCTCCTTTAGGGGCCAGCTTAAATCCCACCTTGCCCAGGAGACTTGAATGGATCCCTGTCAGAACTGATTTCTCCCTCCTCCTGTACTCTTGAGCCTCTGTGTGAACCACAGTCATTGCCCTTGCCAAGGCTCACTTTGTGTTTGGTTTATTTTTGCATGTATTTATTTTCCCTGCAGGACTGTGAGTTGACATAGCATAGAATGCATATTACTCTTCTTCATGTCATCTATTATACAGTGTACACAGTAAGTGCTAAATAAATGTCTGCTGATCGGTCTATCGATGTATTTATTTACTTTTGTAGAAACAATGAGAACCAGGTTTAACCCTTAATCACTATTCCTCAAGACTCATCATCTTTTAGCCTAGAAACAAACCCCTATTACAACTTTGCATTTCTATCTTTCTGCCAGGAGGCATTAACCTGGCGACGTGACAAGGCATTGGACATCTGCAACGTGGAGCACTTCAGGGCAAGGAAATTGAGACTCTCAGGTCACAGAGCCAGGCCTGGGCTTGCTAGACCCCACTGCCCAGTGACTCAGAGAACATGATATGGCAGCCTGTGACCAGAGTTTAGCAGAAGAATATGGTGGGAGTAGAGTACGGTCTTGACATACTACACTTAGGGCTCTTTCTTATACTTCCTTATCTTCCCTTAGTAGGGAGAGCCACCCACTGGCCTCAAGAATGAAAGTTTATTGTAGCACGACTATGAAGAGAGAAAAAAGGTAATATTTAGAGTTTCTGGCTTTCATATAATGCCTTTTCATGTATTATGTCAGCTAATCTTCACAAACTTTGATGTAAGAACATTAATTATTATTCCTGTTTTATTTTTTTATTATTATTATTTTTTTAAGATTTTATTTATTTATTCGACAGAGATAGACAGCCAGCGAGAGAGGGAACACAAGCAGGGGGAGTGGGAGAGGAAGAAGCAGGCTCATAGCGGAGGAGCCTGATGTGGGGCTCGATCCCATAACGCCGGGATCACGCCCTGAGCCGAAGGCAGACGCCCAACTGCTGTGCCACCCAGGCGCCCCTATTATTCCTGTTTTAAAAATGAGTTAACTGAAAGGTTAGGTATAAGAAGGGTCTTTTTGTTGCATCCACGTGAACCCAAGACTTTGTCTTCCGCCAGTTTTTCTCCTGATACTCCTTAGGGTCAGTGGGTGGGCTGGTGGGAGGGGTGTCCCAGCACCTCCTGAGATCGTAAGCAATGCTTCTGTGTATGTGTATATGGGTTTTTCTGTAGAGAGTGTCCATGGATTTTATCAGGCTCATAAAAGCTTAAAAACAACTTCACGAAACTATTTCCCCTACCAATAAATTTATAAAGAAGAAGGGAGTTCAGGGTTGAAAACACTGGCACTGAAGAAAGAAAGTCCTCATTCTCACAGGGGTTATCAGGCAATTCAACTTCGTGAAAAGATTTCTGCACACATTCCCGCCCCGGAGTCAGGTTACTCATACCTCAACCATTTCTAAGAACTCGGTGGTTCTCAACGTGTGGTGCTTGAACCACCATCATTGGTTCCATGTGGGAACTTATTAGAAATACAAATTGGGGTTCTATTCCCAGGCCTACTGTTGGAGATGGAGACCAGCAATCTGTTTAAAAAGTCCTCCAAATTAGTCTGACGGATACTAAAGTCTGAGAATCCCTGGTTAACTGGAAGATTATGGTTCATCTCTTTGTATCCTCAGGTTGGAGAAGTGATGCACTGGAATGCTCTGGACGTGCTGGGAGGGCTTTTAAAACTTTCTTTGGTGGAAACGGGGCTTTGTTTCTTTAAGGCTGCAGAACTAAAGGTGATGCTGTTAACTCCGCTCAACCTCTCCCACCCCCGGCTCAGTCCAGAGCAAGAATGCACACCTGTGAGGTTTTGGGTACGAGTGGTACCTGTCACCTAGTCTGAATGGGTCATTCTGGTACCGGCTATCCGTGAATCACCCAAGCATTTCTGTCAATAATGGTAACAACAAATCACAATGAAATTGATAGCAAAAATAAATAGAAACATAAAATAATATACATTATATAATGTTTATATTATTTTTCATAACTTTCATTATGAGAAATAATGGTACTATTAATAATAGTTACTTATTGCTAGATACCATCTTATATGCAAAAACTATATATATAAAACATTTTTATTATTATATAAGAATCCTATGGATTAGGTATGTAACACTATTTTACAGATAAGGACACATGCCTGAGAAAGTTAAGTCAGTTGTCCAGGACCACAGTACTTGTAAGAGGTGGAGCCTGGACTTGAACTCAGGTTCTTCGGATTTGCAACCATATGCTCTTAACCATTATATCATATTGTTTCTATCCATCATTCATTTTTTATTTATTCACTCAACAGGCATTTATTGGATGTGTATACATGCCTAGTCCTACTCTGGGTGCTAGAGTTGAGTGTGGAGGTAAGTGATCCAGAAAGGGGTTGGGGGCGGGTGTATTATTATCACACCATGTGATAAGTAATGAAGTGGGGGTGTGAACAAAGTGCGAGGGAAACATGCGGCAGGGGGAAGGCAGTTACTCCTGGGCTTTCACTATCAAAGTCCTATGAGATAGTACCCAGCTTCTCTGCCTCTTAAAAACTTAGTTACTTCCTGATCTATGTGTCCAACACCCCAACTTCTTTGGGGAGGCCCAAAAAAGTGCATCTCTCTTGCCAGTCTTGGAGTTCTGACAGGTTCAGTGCAATCTAGCTACCTGGGGGGGCAGGCAACTGAGGTGTCATAGCCCTCTCGTTGATCAGCAAAGAGGGAGCAGACACAAATGGCAGCTGCCCGCTCCTCCCTGAGGAAACCACATGCTATTAAACAACCAACCGAGGGGCACCTGGGTGGCTCAGTTGATTAAACATCTGCCTTCAACTCAGGTCTGATCTCAGAGTCCTGGGATCAAGCCCAGTCATTGGGCTCTCTGCTCAGCAGTGAGTCTGCTTCGTCTTCTCCCTCTGACTCTTCCCCTGCTTGTGCTCTCTCTCTCAAATAAATAAAATCTTAAAAAAATAAATAAAAGAAATGAAAACCAATTGGTCAAAAGGGAAATTAGAAAATACCTTCAGACAAATATAAATGAAAAGGCAATATATATGAAATGAAAATACAAAACCTATGGGATGCAGTAAAAGAAGTATTCAGAGGTAATTTCATAGTGATAAACACCTACATTAAAAAAGATCTCAAATAAACAACCTAATTTCACAGCTTGAGGAGCTAGAAAAAAGAAAAACTCAGTCCAAAATTAGCAGAAGGAAGGTAATAATAAAGATTAAAGCAGGGATAAATAGAGACCAGAAAAAGTTAAAAAATGACATCGAGTTCATTTTTTTGAAGATAAAAATGACAAACCCTTAGCAAGACTAATAAAGATAAAAAGAGAGGACTCCAATACAACAGGAACGAAAGAGGAGACATTATAACATCACAGAACTAAGAAGGATGAGACTGCTAAGAACAATTCTATGTCAACAAACCGGACAACCTAGAAAAAGTGGATAAATTCCTAGAAACATACAACCTACCAAGCTTAAATCATGAAGAAACAAAGTCTGAACAGACTATAACTAGTATGGAGATTTAATCAGCAATCATGAACCTCACAACAGAGGAAAGCCCAGGGCCAGCTGGTTTCACATCGCTGCTCCCAAATATATAAAGAAGAATTGATACCAATGCTTCTCAAACTCTTCCAAAAAATTAAAGAGGAAAGAACACTTCCAACTCATTTTATGAGGTTAGCATAACCCTGATACAAAAGTCAAAGACACCACCAGGAAAAACAAACAAAAAACCCCCCAAAAAACAAAATACAAAACACTATAGGCCAAGATTCCTGATACAGATGTAAAAAATCCTCAATAAAAAACCAGCAAATTGAATTCAACAGCACATTAAAAGGATCACACACCATGAAGAAGTGGGATTTATTTCTGGGATGTAAAGACTTTTTAACATACAAAAATCAATTAATGTGATACACCACAACAGAATGAAGATAAAAAAATCACACGATCTCATTAGATGCAGAGAATGCATTTTACAAAATTCAACATGCTGTCATGATCAGTACCTTCAACAAACTAGGAACAGAGGGAAAGTCCCTCAACATAATAAAGCCCATATATGAAAAGTCCACAGTTAACATCACACTTACTGATGAAAAACCAAAAGCTTTTCCTCAAAGATCAGTAACAAGGCAAGGATGCCTGCTCTCGTCACTTCTCTTCACCATAGTACTGAAGTCCTAGTCAGAGCAACTAGGCAAGACAATGAAAAAAAGACATCCAAATCAGAAAAAGTAAAATTGTCCCTGTTACCGACAACATGGACTTACATGTAGAAAGACCTAAAGATTCCATAAAAAACATTTAGAATAAATAAGTTTAATAAAGTTGCAGGATACAAAATCAACATACAGAAATCTCTCATGTTTCTATACACTAACAACCAACTGTCTATAAAAGAAACTAGGAAACTAATTCCAATTAAAATAGCACTAAAAGGAATAAGATACTTAGGAATAAACTCAACTAAGGAGGTGAAAGACTCGTATACTGAAAACTATAAAACATCAGTGGAAAACATTAAAGAAGACACAAACAAATGCAGACATCCCATGTTCATGAATTGGAGTACTTAGTATTGTTAACATTTCCATAACAATCAAAGATTGAATCAAAGATTCAATGCAATCCCTATAAAAATCCAATGGCATTTTTCATAGAAATAGAAAAAAATTCTACAATTCATATGAAATCACAAAAGACTACATATAGCCAAATCAATCCTGAGAAAGAAGAATAAAGCTGGAAGCATCACACTTCCTGATTTCAAAGTGTATCACAAAGTTACAGTAATCAAAACAGTATGGGGTAGGCATAAAGACAGACATAGACCAGTGCGACATAACAGTGAGCCCAGAAATAAATCCAAGCACTTATGGCTGACTAATATTCAACAAGGGTGCCAAGAATACACAATCAGGAAAGAATAGTCCTTGACAAATGGTGCTGGAAAAACTGAAAATTCACATGCAGAGGAATGAAATTGAACCTATATATTATACCATACACAAAAATGAATTCAAAATGGATTAAAGACTTCAATATGAGACCTGAAACCATAAAACTCCTAGAAGAAAACATATGAGAAAAGCTTCATGACACTGGTGTTAGCAATGATTTGATACCAGAAGCACAGGCAACAAAACCAAAAATAGACAAGTAGGATTATGTCAAACTAAAAAGCTTCCGAACAGCAAAGGAAACAAAAGAGTAAAAAGGCAACCTATGGAATGGGAGAAAATATTTGCAAACCATGTATTTGATAGGGGTTCATATATGAAATATATAAGGAACTCCTACAACTCAATACCAAGAAGACTATTAACCCAGGGGCACCTGGGTGGCTCGGTTGGTTAAGCATCTGACTCTTGATTTTGGCTCGGGTCATGATCTCAGGGTTGTGGGATCGAGCACTGAGTCAGGTTCTGTGCTGGGCATGGAACCTGCTTAAGACTCTCTCTCTCGACTATGGACTATGAGAAACAAACTGAGGGCTACAGAGGGGAGGGGGGTGGGGGAATGGGATAGGTCGGTGATGGGTAGTAAGGAGGGCACATATTGCATGGTGCACTGGGTGTTATACACAACTAATGAATCATCGAGCCTTACATCGAAAACTGGGGATGTACTGTATGGTGACTAACATAATATAATAAAAAATCATTATAAAAAAAAAAAAGACTCTCTCTCTCCTTCTCCTGTGTACCTCCCCCACCCCCCTGCACACACATACTCTCTCTAAAATAAAATAAAATAAAATAAAATAAAATAAAAAAAGAATGGGCAAAGGACTTGAATAGACATTCTTCCAAAGAAGACACACAAATGGCCAGCAGATATATGAAGAAACGCCCAGCGTCACTAGTTATCGGGGAGATGTAGATCAAAACACAATGAGACGTCACTTCATATCTGTCAGATGGCTAGTATCTAAAAGTAAAAGACAGGGGCGCCTGGGTGGCTCAGTCCTGAAGTGTCTGCCTTCGGCTCAGGGTGTGATCCTGGAGTCCTGGGATCGAGCCCCACATCAGGCTCCTCTGCTGGGAGCCTGCTTCTTCCTCTCCCACTCCCCCTGTTTGTGTTCCCTCTCTCCCTGGCTGTCTCTGTCTCTGTCAAATAAATAAATAAAATCTTAAAAAAAAAAAAAAGTAAAATACAGCAAGTGTTGGCAGGGATGGGGAGAAATTGGAATCCTCATGTACTGCTGGTGGGGGTTCGAAATGGTGTAGCCTTCATGGAAAACAGTATAAAGTTCTTCCAGAATTAAAAACAGAACTATGATATGACCTAGCAATCCCACTTTTGAATCTTTATCCAATGGAATTGAAAGCAGGATGTCAAAGAGATATTAGCACCGGTATGTTCATGGCAGCACTATTCACAATAACCAGGACAGGGAAACAACCTAGAAGTCATTGACAGAAGAACAGATAAAGCAAATGTGGCATATGCGTACCATGAAATACTATTTGCCTTTAAAAAGAAGGACACTTCGCAGTATGTGACAACATGGATTAAAGTTGAGGATGCTATGTTTAGTGAGAGGAGCCAGTCATAGAGAGACAAATACTTCATGATTCCACTTATGCGAGGTACCTAAAATAGTCAAATTCACAGAATCGAAGAGTGGAATGGTGGTTGCCAGGGGCTTGGGGGACAGGGAAATGGGGAGTTACTAATCAGGTTTCAGTTAAGCAAGATGAATAAGCTTTAGAGATCTGCTTCACAACACTAACTATAGTCAACGATAATGTATTGTGCACTTCAAAATTTGCTGAGGGTAGATCTTATGTTAAGTGTTTTTACCATAATAAAATAAAAATGAAAAAAACGTGAGGGAAAAATATGTCACTTAGCCTAAGTAAAATATTTAGGATGGATCACACCTTAATTGTGTAAATGGATATTAATGTTGATGAAAAACCTATCTTGTTATTAAAAATTTCCAACTTACTTCCATAATTTGTTCCAACTGTCATCAATCAGGAAACTTCCTGTGTTCCTAACCCACATTCCTCACGCATAAGCCTAAACTATTTCACTCCAATTTTTTGCTCAATTGCAAGGGCAATCAACTGTCACCATTCTTGACGTAATTCATCATGATTTAAAAACCGTTATTGAACTAACTTTTCTTCCTCATGCTTAAAAACACGGTTCCTTTAAAATATTTATTTATAAGTAGGATGTATTATTTCCCCACCTACAGATGAGTTTTACTCTTTTCCTCCAAATATTTTCCAATTTTTCTTATAAAATATGGTACTTTAAACTGGAGCTAAATAGCCTGAAATGTTAATGTATGTTATATGCATTGACCTTATTTTGTGATAGCAATACAAAAGCCAATATTCATAGCTTTAAAAAATTATTTAATTCCCCTGCAAACATTTTTAAGGCTGATGTTAACATTTTCATCTCACAAATGAGAAAACAGAGACAGAGCAAAGGTATAAATTGCCAAAGAGACATGGCTAACTGGTAAGAACCAGAATTTGGAATTAATACCAGGTCTCTTACTAGAATTCTGGCTGTTTCCATCACACTGTGATCTCGTGTGAGTGCAGAGCTGCAGAGATGTGTTTACCAGTGCCTCTTTAGGAAGATCAATGAGGTTCCCTGACAGGACATATTATGTATAGGCTCTCCACGGCTTCACGAGAAACACCAATAAGTGATCCCAAAACACTGGTGGCCATGATGTTCCACAACCATTAAAAATTCAACAAAAGGTACCAAGTCATCAGAAATGAGATCATCTGACTCAAAATAGTTAACAATCAACATACTACATATTTGTAACTAATTTAAACACCTAATGCAAACATTATATCCACAGCTAAAGACAGAACCAGTAATTTAAGGCAATGGCACATAAGAAGTTAATATGCAGAGAGGCAAAATGTCTTGATCAGAAGACGCATATGCCTCTCCTTTTACCTTCCCTGGCATGGGCTTTGATGCCTTGCTTAGTGACTGGCCAGCTGGCTGCTAGCTTGATAAACAGAGAACCTTTGCCCATCTCACAGGCCTTTGTGATTAGGGTCTGGCATCCTTAAGAAGACATTCCACACAGAGACAGGCCAGAAAGAGGGGGTAAGGAAGATGGGGGAAGGAAGATTTGCTAGTAGTAAGGACAAGGAGTGGTGAGGGAGACTGGCCAGGAAGCTTGCTCCCCACAAAGCAAGGTTGAGCAGAGTGTAGCAATGGGCTTTTCACTTCAAGGAGCTCAGCACGAATGTTCACATTAAAGTCTAGTTACAGAATCTTCCTACCTTGTCAGCCCAATTAAATTTCATTTGCTTGTTGCAATTCACGTACCTTTTAATTTCTCCTGGTATCACACTGCATCTGAGATCCTTTCTGACTAGTTTTAACCTTTTTTTTTTTTTAAAGATTTTATTTATTTATTTGAGAGAGAGAGAGACAGCCAGCGAGAGAGGGAACACAAGCAGGGGGAGTGGGAGAGGAAGACGCAGGCTCCCAGTGGAGCAGGGAGCGGATGCAGGGCTCGATCCCGGAACGCCGGGATCACGCCCTGAGCTGAAGGCTGACGCTTAACGACTGAGCCACCCAGGCACCCCTAGTTTTAACCTAACTTGACGTCAGTATACCCTGGCTGCCTCAGACAGTCTTCAGTAAATACAGGGAGAGGAATGTTCTCCATTCAGGATTGGCCTTGGTTGATGCTAGATTGGATTTATTGTTGCTTGTCAAAAATTGCTAAAATAAGTTTACCATTTGAAGAACTAAAATTGTTCAGAAGTGACTGAAAGAGATTGTTATAAATTGCTTTGGGTAAGACAAAGACAATATGGCGGGCCTACAAAGAGTCACATGATTTTCAGGGTATCACAAATTACTTCTTGACAGAACTCTTTTATTCTGCTTCCTCTTCCCCCAAGTAGGCTAATAAACTGTTTGATGGTGAGAGCGTCACGACCATACAGGATGACTCAAAAGGGACTGAACAGTTTAATAAATCTATTACTCTGTTATTAGATTATATATAATAAACATGTGGTCAAAACCAATTTTAATGGGCTCCGTCACAGTTATTTCCATAATCTTACAAACGGTCAGTCTGTGCTAACAGCACACATTCTGTACTTTAACTCCTTTTATTCCTTTCGTAGCACACCGCCATCAATAGCTGACTGCCTCAAGGCTGCCAGGCACGAGGTGATAGAAACACGAAGTTCGTGATGTAGTCCCACATGAGACATGTGAGAGGCAACCCTTTTGAAAGTTTCATTTCCTTTTAAAGCACCCGGCACGCTTTGATTTTAGAAAGTTACTTGAAAAAGTCTCCCATGTTATCCTGACTAATAAGACACTGAATTAATAAGAACTGAAAGGAGGCTGAGTGAAAGTACAGCTGGAGGTCTGCATCTGTGAAAGATGCGTCCCCAAGACAGCCCGAAGACGGGCTGGATGAACTTGGGTGAAGATGGGGAAGGCCTGCCCTCGGATCTGCAGATGACACGGGCTAGGAGGGGAAGCTAGAATGACAGATGAGGCCCGCAACATGAACGTGTATCGTCCTAAGCTCTAGCACTGAAATGAACCCACAGGATTACATTTAAGCAGAGTGAATACACTGCACAAGTTCAAGATGAGGGAGGCTTGACTGACTGCAGTTCATGTAATCCGGGGATTTTAATTGACCACAGAGTTTTATACACACCAACATCTTGATGTAAAAGCAACACCCATTCTCTTTCCACCCTGACAAATCCCCCAAGAATTCATCTCTGTACAGTCTTCGGCTGCATTAAGAAAGGCACGTATCCAGATCACAGGAAGGGCTGAGGCTACTGTACTCTGAGTTGACCGCCTGACAACTGCAGTATTATGTCTGGTTTTGACACTGACATTGACAAATCTGATGCATCTATAGTGGGACAGACAGACCATACAGAGGACAGGAAACCATGTCATTTGAAGAGGAGTTGAGGAACTGCGGGTAAATTCTGAGGAAGGAAAGACTCAAAGGCTCACCTGTCCATATATTTGAAGAAGTGGAGTACAACAGTGACAAGTAGGGACTCTAGTGTCAGATGGCCTGGGCTCAGTCGTCTGCAGGATCTAGTGGAGACCGGCACCAAACTCTGACGTTCTTTGGGAAGAGTCCTTCAAAGCCTCTCAAAGGAGAGGACGGTGCTGTGTCATAGTCATGCTGTATGTGTAACAGGCCTGACACATGATCGGGGTTTAATAAATGTTTTATCTCTCCTTTAAAAGGATACACTACGCAGAGAACTAAGGTCTCAGGAGCAAATTACAGAGGCGGAACGTACACGCTGCTCGAGCACCTGGTAGCAGCTGGAAGGCAAATAACAGCAGCTCATCGCTGCCTTCCCCACAGCTGGCAATGGTCGTCATGAAAATGATGTGGTGCGTTGAAATCATAGTTGCCTCCTGGCAACTGAACAAGGAGGCAGCTTGACTGAGTGTAAACTGCCTTTTATTTTTTTAAGAAGAAATTTGCATTTTCGATATTGTTAGTTTCTGTGGGTCCAAGTCAACGAGAAGCAGAGTCAGCTCACAGTCTGTATCTTGCATTTCCTCTAATGTTGGCTCTCTTTTGTTGTTTTGTTCACAAACTTTGACAAGAGCTTTTTTTGCCCTGATGTCATGGTATCATGCTGTTGTGTCCTCCAATGAAAATACCTGCTATTGAAGCTTAATTAAAAAATACAGTTGTTTCCACTTCACAGCTATCAGAAGAATCTATTACAGTGTTTGTTTTCTCTTTATGTGAGATAATTTGGGGAAATGCTAGCTCCTCACTCCACAGAAGGTCACTAACTAAAATGAGATGGTTTAATTGATAAGCATTCTTTAAGGAATGTAGAGTATTCCCAAGATCCTATCCTTGCAGGGCTCTGGGCTTTGGAATGAAATCAAAGTCTTGTTAAAAGCTCAGCATCTAAATGTAGCCATTCAGAAAATAGCCATGAAAATTCCTTTCCCCCCCTGAGCTAGCTGTTCTTTAAAGCATTGTGAAATGTAAAATAATTTTAAACATCTAACCCACTTAGTTCAAATTATAAAACACATACAATGTCAAAATGGGTTAGGGTTTAAGCATAACAGTTATCACTTGATTATTTCATATATATGTACACACACACACACACACACACACACACACCCTCTCCTTAAACATCTCTCTATAAATATTTACATGGGTAGGTAGTACCTTCAAAGAGTCCGTTGTATCACTGAGTATTATCATACAGAATGCAGGAATATATTAATATATTTCCTTGGGAACGCAGTCAGATTTTTCTGTTTTGGTGTGCTCTGTTTATTCCTTGCCTCAGTAAAGGCACTGACCCCAAAGAAAACTAACAAACCAGGTTTCCAAAACAAAATTCTAAAAGTTGGGAAGTTAGGACAAGGACACACTGAGATGCTTTGATATGGAGGTAGGCATATGATCAAGAAGTCCTCGACCCAAGTTTGTTTCGTGAGATTCTACTTCTGGACTGCTTCAATAAATGAAACTTTCCCATGCCCATCCAGTCCTCCTTATGTAATATGTTTACTTGACATCCCCCCCTCAGTTACAGCATTTAAGAGGAGTCAAGTGACTTATAACATGCCTCGAACATTCTGGCCCAGTTAGTCAGAATGCAGCCTCCACCACCTCCTCTCCCCTCTGGCTCACCATACACCAGCTATCCTCATTCTTTGTTTTCTTCCCGGGGCCCTGGGCCTCCGTTTGCTTCAGGGCAGTCACTCATCCTCTCCTCTCTGACTAAAGATCTGTCTGGTCTCGGCTATCCTCTTCCTCTTGGCCTAGCTAATCTTCAACCTCGAGCCTCAGCCTCAACATTGTTTTTGAAGGAAGGCCATTCCTATGTCCTTGCCCTGCCATCGGTCTAGACTACGATCCCGGTTTATCAATTCCCGCAGTTTGGTAGTTGTCTTTTCATGGCACTCATCGTGACTGTCACAGCCCAGTGTCCCGTGTGATGACTTGCTTATTGTGTGTCTCCTCTCACTGACCTAAACCCTGGTAAGGCAGGACAATGCTGAGACTCAGTGAGACGGAGCCCCGGACATCGTAGATGTGCCATGAAGGCTTTGGGAATGAATGAACAGAAAGAACCAACTGAGAATCTGAAGCTACTGGTACCACACTTCCATCCACTTGGGTGGTGCCTGACTGGAAACTTTCGGCTTAAAGTTTATTTAAGAAAGTGTCTGCATCCTTGCCCCCTTCCCTCTGCCCCCCCCCATGCCTTCCTTCTCCCCAGCACACATGCCCAAGGGAGTCTGTGAAAACTGCCAATGAAAGATACTGCTTTTTACCACAGAATCTTGTCACATATCCTGGAATTTTATAGATAATATATACTTGTAGTTTTACCCCAGTGGTTCCCAGAAAGGAGAGTTGTTCTTAATGAAACTTTAATGCTCTTGCCCTTCCCATTACCGGATGATTGGTAAGACTAATGATCGAGTAAGAGAGAATCAGAAAAATAAATGGCCATAAATTAAATCCGACTATGATCTAATTCTACTGAGATTCTTCTTTCCAAAATACAAACAGCTCTGTCTAAGTTCTCCATTTGAACCCAAAGGTGCATTTTTCATTCAGCTTAGTGCACACCTTAGGGAAGGATACAGCTTTAAATCATGAAACGAACACATTTCCACATTTCTTCTGATAAACTGAAGTGCGTCTGGCACCGCCCTTCGACTTTCTGCAGAATTTACAAAACGAAGAAAATATTAAAAATCAAAAGAAAAAGAAAAACATTTGCATTTCTAAAAGGCAAACTTTTATAAATATTACCTTAGGAGAAAATAAAATATGTTTGACTTAATGCTGTCTATAGTAAAATGACCATAGGGACAGGTCTAAATGGTTTATTAAGTAAGAAAAATTGAACATATGAAAAATTGTTCTCTCCTAGAATATTTCTAGCCCACACATGTAATTTATATCATGGCAAAATTCAACACAAAAGGTCTATTGTTTTTGGCAACATAACTTGCAAACATGCTTAATTAGGATGCAAACTGAAAGCACAGCCCAGCACTGTTGACAGCCCTGAGCTGCAGACAGTGATTTCTGCTATTATTGTTATTATTTTACTTATGGAAACATTTGAAAAGCAGTAAATATGGAACTAGAGGACAAGGTTATTAAAGAAATGTAACATTTGAATCTTATGATTCTCATTTCTGTGTCAGCATCACAAATAATAGGCTTCGAACAGCCCCACCTTGTAACGGGAATGAAAGAAATGATTTTTGC
Source organism: Ursus arctos (assembly GCF_023065955.2). Lineage (NCBI taxonomy): Eukaryota > Metazoa > Chordata > Mammalia > Carnivora > Ursidae > Ursus > Ursus arctos. The sequence continues at coordinate 17,163,142 of NW_026623053.1, forward strand.
AATGAAAGCTTACTCCCATGGATATTTGAAAAAGATGTCAGCATTTAAGTTAATCAATACCTGCTTCCAGTGGGCTTTACTTTGAGAAGTGATGCCTCTTTCTGGGGAGAAGGGATAATTCTTTATGCTGACATTCCATTCCATTTACTGCAAGATGTAAATGAATGCCTCCATTACCTGGATTCCACGGTCAGTTAATATCCAAAGCAGTCTTTGCTCTATTGTAGCCACTTACTCGCCACAGGAGCGGCCGGAGCCTAAAAATTAATCTGCAAGAATCTAACCCAGGGCGCCATTTTCAAACGGCTAATGCCTGCTTCTTCCAGGGCCATGACTTCTCATTCTTTGTTTCTACAGATTATAGACTAAGGATATGGAAAGGGAGGACGAGGTCACAGGGCTGAAGGAGACAGAAGACGAAGCCGGTTATATTATCTGGACATTCTAGCTAGTTCACGTATTTGAATTTCAGCAATCATTTTTAAGCGGTCATTTATGTGCGACAAAACACAAAGTAAGATGTAGAGTTAAAGCATTGCATGGTATACTGGAAGGAGTTCTGGCCTCTGGTTTGCCCCCCCCCCCCACGCTGTATAACCTCAGATAAATTATTTCAGTAACTTTCAGCGCTAGGCCGTAACTTCTCATTTGGTTTTCTTATCTGAAAATGACAGTTATCGTGACAGGGATCGGGCAAAATTGTGCAGTCTACAAAAATGGTTTTAATAGTATGACATGGCACAGAAGGTCAGGATAGCTCTGTGATCGCTTGAAAAATATATCTAACGGAGATCACAAGTCTGAAGAGTTAAAGACGTCAGGGGTGGATGTCTGACCTGAGCTCTCCAGGCTTACCGCTTAAAGCTCTTATTTTGCCTCTATGGACAGCCTCAGAATTATATAAAATGTGAAAAAGTTAACTAGGTATTCTATTTTATGAGACTCTATTAAACTTTTCACTGATTTATTTCCTATTATAAAATTAATACATGCTTATTGCAGAAGCTTCCAATAGCTCAGAATGGTATAAAGAAAAAGGACTTTCCCTTCACTGCTGCTTGCTCTCTCTCTCTCTCTCTCTCTCTCTCACACACACACAAACACACACACACACACATACACACAAACACGATTCCCCATTTCCACTCCCCAGAGATAATCATTATGAAGTTTCTTTTAAAATAAAATACTTTGAAAATGGAAAACATTGCAAGACCATTTATGGATTTAAAAAAAATACATTAAAGGAAAAAATCTAAAATTATTTCATGCCAGTCAGGACTGAGAAGATCTCCAATTCCCTCGGAACAACAGAATGACCAATTGCTGGGTGAGGGAGCTGAAACAATAATCCTGTAAGCAAGTCGTCCACAGTGTATGGCTAGAGACAGCCCACAGCGAAGATGGAATAAAGCCTTCAAGGAACACCACCTCCTCCTCATGGTTAACAACTTGATGACGTTCTTCAACATGTTTTAATGATTATCATACCTTCCCCTTCACAAAGGATTGATTTATTATGGTTTAAATTTAAAGAATACTGGTTTCCCAGTTTTGAATCAGGCTTAGATTACAGAACACATAAAATCAATGACTTTGTTCTAGGCAAGAAAAAACACAGTGTTCATTTAAGTGCAAAAGGAACAGTCCTGGGGAAAAATTCTTCCTGCTGTTCTGTGTGCTTGCTGTTTCCACCACCCGCCTCCCCACCCCACTCCTCCCCTCATCGCTGTCATCAGCACCAGCACACCTAACACTTCCGTGGCACCCTAAACTTCACCAACAACTTCACGTATTCGTTCTTTTCATCCTCGAAATAATGTTGTTGGGTAGCTTTTCAATATACAATAAAAGAAGCCGAACCTCAGAGCAGTGAAGTGATTGGCTCAAGACCTTCTACCCAGTAAGGGGACACTCACCCAGGTCTATGATGACTTTTTTTTTTAGATTTTATTTATTCATTTGAAAGACAGGACGAGAGAGCGAGTGAAAGAGCAGGGAGGAGAGGCGGAGGGAGAGGGACAAGCAGGCTCCCCTCTGAGCAGGGAGCCCAACGTAGGGCTTGATCCCAGAACCCTGAAATCATGACCTGAGCCAAAGGTCGACGCTTAACCGACTGAGCCACCCAGGCGCCCGGATTTGTGATGACTTCTAAGTGTGTATCTCCAACTCAGATCTCTCCTCTAAAGCTCCAGCACCCACATCCAATCTCCGACTCATCTGCATTTTAGTTCCAAGTGCAGTTAAATTCAGCTCCCAGGCTGAGCCCATAATATTCTCCCATAAACTTGTTTCTCTTTCAACGGTTTTCTTTCTCAGCAAATGGCACCATCAGCCTTCCAGTTGCTCAGGCCAGGAACCTAGGCAGCATCTCTATCCACCACCCCTTTTCTCAACACGCCTATATGTGTTCCATTACCACACCCTGTACATTATGCCTTCTCAAGATTTCTCCAATCTGTCCACTTCTCGTCTCCACCATGAACAACAGAGTCTGAAGTCCTAGCATCGCGCTTTGAAATCATTTCCATGTTACACCCTTCCCTTCCCTCACCACCTCCCCTCCATGCATTCTCCACTTGGCAGCCAGACTGATCAGGTAATTCCTCTGCTTAAAATCTTTTGTTGGCTTCCTAGTGCTTTTCAGATAAAGAGTGGCCTATAAGAGCCGGTATGATCTGACTCCTGGCAACTGGTAAGATCAATGAGTGCTTTCCATAGTTTCAGGATATCACGATGTATTTAAAAAAATAAATGAATAGTTACACTTCTGTGTTTATACAATGCATAACACTTAATGACTTAAGTGCATTGATTAATTGTAAAATGAAGTTTACACTTGTGGATTTTTTTTAAAGCATTATTAACATATGACCATATGTAGATCTTTGTGACTTCTTCCTTAAATAGAACCAAATTCATTTTATAATACTATAGGAATTAAAATATATGCCCAAATATATGTTATAAAATATATAATAATTTATATAATTTATTTCATTGTGTGTGATTTCTAATTGTCTCAAGACTGGATAGCTGGAGAGATAGAGGCAGGGCCTCTTCTCCCATGCTGTATGGAGCACTCATTTCAGAGTCTAAAAAACAGGGTCAACTTCATGCAACTTTGTGACTTATGCAGTTACCCAGGGCCTCCACTTAGAAGAGCTCGGGTTATTGCCTTACTATTTGGTCTTGAAATTCTTAATAATTTTTGAACAAGGGTCCTACATTTTCATTTTGTCCCGGGTACCACAAATTGTTTAGCCCATTCCTGCTAAAAAGAATCTCCATTCATTAAGAGTCGAACTCTCTCATGTCACTCTGCCCAAAGTGTCTATTGCATTCGATTTCTGTGATTTCTTGATGGAAGGAGGGCTCTGAGGACCACTGGAATCAAACTGTCAGTCAGTGGGAGAAGGGTGTCCATACACTGTGGTCAATCACAGATTTCAGGGCAAACATAAGCTTCTACTCAATAACAGATTTCCAAGTACAGTAAAATGTGGTTAACAATTTTGGCTAGTGAATGAGGCCAAATCAACAGATGGTTACTGTGGAACATCCCTTGGCTTCAGCTGCTACTTAAGGTAAATCCTAACCCTGAATATAGGGGATCACTGGGCAAAAGTAGGTATAATCAACTTTACTGAAGAGTCTGGTGGTAGCCATATTAGAAATCTTTTTATGGTTTATAAAAGTCTGTCAAGAGTTTCGTACTAAGCAAAATAAAAATCTGAACCCCTGTGGGAAATGTCTGCATGTGCAAAATGTGTCCCCAGTGGGTGCTTCCAGGATCACAATCTTCAATCCAAGCAAGCAATATAATGGTGGGGGAAAAGTGTGCTGTTACAGATGAGAAGATGCTGGGCTTAAAGCACATCATCTGCTACCTTTATCTTGTAGAAGTTGAGAGGCTGCTAGCATTGGTAAGTTACCATTAAAAATATATTTATAATTATTACTACTTTGCCTGAAAAGTGAATGATCCTTGAAGAGTTGGTTTACTGCTTACCCTAGTTAACTTAGGTGAATTTAAAAATTAATATCTAGGTAAAATTTAAATTTTAGGCTGATGATTTCCCCCCAGAGCTCAAAATTTATTTAGAACATGAAGATTTCAACTTTCTTGGGAAAGTTATGCTTCTGAGATGAAAAAAAGTAAGTGATAACACAGATTCTAGAAGCTTAGTGATAAATGGGAAGCATTCAGGTGTCATGGTGCATATTTCAAGGAGATGAATTTTGGTGTCATATTTGGGTTCAAATCTCTACTTTGCTCTGAACTACTTAACAGTGTACTTGATTCTTCTAAGCCTCAGTTTCCAATTCCTAAATAGGGATAAGGACACCCCATGAATAAGGCTAATGTGGGGATCAGATTAGATGCAAGTGTTCAGAGCAGTGACTAGCACCTGATGAGCACTCTACAGATACAGCTGTCATCACTGATGAGATTTTCCCTCCAGGATTTTAATCTATTAAATAGTTACCTTATTGACAGGAATAATGTTTTTGACATTGTGGTAGAAGCCAAAATAAACCATGTTGAAAACCCCGTGACGTCCCAAAGTTGCTGTAAATCCTTTGTTGAGGCCCTGGAGTCCCAAGCCTTCCTTCTTAATGATGTGTCTTGCATAACTCATTGTGGATGGTTGCTGCAGGAGACAGGAGCAAAGCCAGAGAGATCATCTTTGAGACCGTGAAATAGAGTAAATTACCGTTTTAGCCTCCCTTCAAGCCAGAATTATTAGGGACTTTCTTCCCCCAACATGAATAATCATGCCTAGATCCATGCTTTTAAAATTAGGAAGCCCCAAAAGTAAACAAAATTGCATGCATACAGGCCTACAAGGGAAGACTGCTGGCAAAAACCCCCACATCTTTGGTGGAATTAGTGAAACTAATGTCATGTAATACCTATCATCACTACCTACATGTAAATAGCTGTATCCAATTCTGGATTACCCAAAGTAATGGAGGGGATTAGCCATACAGGTAAACTGGTAATCCATAACTGCATAATCCAAAAGGAATTTACATTTGGTTCCTGAATCCAGCATATTTACTTTCCTAATTATGTTTTTCTGAAGTGAATGTTACAAGTAGTCTTGATTCCACTGCCTCAATAGTTTAAATGGGCGCTAGGTTAGAAATCGAGTGTGGACATCGGAAACCGGGGATGTACTGTATGGTGAATAACATAATATAATAAAAAATCATTAAAAAAAATAAATAAAAAAAAAAGAAAAAAAAATAAGCTAAAAAAAAAAAGAAATCGAGTGTGGAAAAAAAAAAAGAAAGAAATCGATCGTGGATAAATAGCAGTTGTTTGTACACTTGATCCTCAGGAGGGTGGGCAATCAGTGTGTGTACCACTTGTTGTGGTAAATGATAAGTCAGTGGCACTGGGAGTCGTGGGTTACCTTCGATTTACTTCTTTCCGGCCCCCCGATGATTACCCAAACTTGAAGTACCCTGACTGCTCTCCAGCCTATCGATACTTTCGGAACACGCTACAGAGCTCATGGTAGTTTGCCCTGAGGTTTGTAATTCACTACGATACAAGAACAACGATTCACGTGGGCTTTAACAAAAAGTTGAAAGATCGCTTCCTTTTTGGAGGTACAATACAAAGGATACCTCTCCTTGTTAAATTTTGACGGAACAGGAAATAGGGGAAAACGGTCAGTATTTAACTTTTTGTTTCCCACGAGGCCGGCACTGATGTGACCTTTGTTTGATGTCCCGCCGGAGCAGCTTGCTGCAGTGGTCTGAAGTCTGATGTACTTTCTGACTAAATTTGTTTTCTTATCATGTGCAACTGCGGTTGTACCAGCAGAACAGAGTAGAACAAATCCAACCATGGCTTTTTATCCAACTTGTATTTACAGCTATGTAATTAACATGATACATTTAAATGAACTTGTTTATATAGTAAATCCTATAGTTTTCGCTGATAAATGTTTTAAAAACTCTTAACTACAATACTATACTTAACTTCATCTTTTCACTTAAGAAGATAAATTACAATACATTGTATTAAGCTTAAGGAAACCCTTTTTTGTAACAGGAAAAAAACCACATGAGAAGGTATCTTAAAATATTAAAAAACATTTCATATAGGAAAACCAAAAATTCTCAGAAGGTTAAAGTTCACTCTCAGCTCTACAAAATGGGAATTTTTGTTTGTGTTCTGGCACATTGACTATCGACACAAATTATTTATTTTGGTTTTCAAAATAGACTTGAGGACAAGTTGAGCAGAAGTTCATTTCTGTTTGAAAGACTCTGAAAGTGCGAGCAAACTGCCTAGGTTCTGCTCTCCTGCTCTGAGAAAGACAGCCAGAGGGCAGATTTTGAACTTAAGTGCCTGGTTGAGCTTGAACTCTAGTTGTGAGTCATTAAGTAAAATCAAAGAGTAGCACAGTAGTTAGAAATAGTGGGTTGTCTTTCTCTGCTTGACTTATTTCACTTAGCATAATCCTCTCCAGTTCCATCCATGTCAGTGTAAATGGTAGGTATTCATCCCTTCTGATGGCTGAGTAATATTCCATTGTATATATGGACTATATTTTCTTTATATGTGGAACATAAGGAAAAGCGCAAAGGACCACAGGGGAAGGGAGGGAAAACTGAATGGGAAGAAATCAGAGAGGGAGACAAACCATGAGAGACTCTGGACTCCGGGAAACAAACTAAGGGTTACGGAAGTGAGGGGGGTGGGAGGATGGGTAACTGGGTGATGGGTATTAAGGAGGGCATGTTTTGTGATGAGCACTGGGTGTCATATGCAACTAAGGAATCATTGAACACTAAAAAAAAAAAAAAAAGAAAAAAAAAGAAAAGAAAAAAAGAAAGAAAAGACATACGAAGAAAAAGAAAAAAGAGATAGCGGGTTGGAGCCAGACAGCCCCAGGTTTGAGTCTCAGCAATCCCACCTGCTAGCTTGGGAAAGGATTTTATCCACTCTGATTTATCCTCACTTAACTCATCTGTAAATAAGAATAATAAGAGAATAAGAGAATCTTCCTCATAGGATTGCTGTGATGGTAACTAAGTCAATGGATTTTTGTTCTCTGTAAGCATTCAGTACATATTAGCTGTTAATAATAATGGCAACAGTGCTTATAATAATAAAAATAGTTCAAATAAGAAAAGAGCAGGTAATTGTTAGCTGAAGGCAATGGCAGGAAACAGGGCGGAAGCTGATTTGAGGGAGACGAAGGGCATGCATAGCTAGCCTCTTCCTTTTCATTCCTTCTGGCTGTCCCTTCCTTTTCCCAGAGCCCTGGACCCTTGTGTCCACCAGAAATGCATCATGCAAGACAAAAAGGTCTGCCTCCTCTGAGGCCTAATCAAATCCAGCCTCTGGGCTACAGAGCTCCCCCAGGGGTCTTCCTCACCCCAGGGGCTTTCTTCTCTACAGCAGTAGATCCTGTAAAATGGCCTCTTCCCTACCCCTCAGAGTTAACAACCTTGGTAAGCATTCTCCACTGGGTAAGTCTGTGGTCCACATGGGAGCAAAGGTTGAGAATGAAAGTCACCAGCTGGGCCTCCACCTCACACAGCTTACAGCCTGGACAGCCCATTCTTGTGTGTTACCAGGTGCCTGGAACACAGTAAGTGCTCATCAATGTTAGCCATTATCAAGGATGTCTGGTACTTTACATATATCACGTGATTTATCCTCTCAACAAGGGTGCGAGATAGGTATTATCATTATTCCCATTTGACAGATGGGGAAACTAAGGTCGTGGTACTTGCTCAAGATCACAAGGGTGGTGCCAGATCGCAAACTAAGGTCTCTCCCACTCCAAATCCATACTTTTATACTCTGCATGGTTTTGCCGTCCTAACATACCTGATTGCTTTTCTCAATCTTGTAAGGCGGGCAGCGGGTATATTTTCCTTATTTCGCAGGTGAGAAAACCAAGGATTGTTAAGTAGCGGGCCTAAAGTAGAAATGCTGCTAAACAGCTTCATGAGAACTCTGCCCCTAATCCAGTGTGGTTCTCATTCTGCGGACTCATTCTCGTTCTGCATATGTGGTAAGAGTTCCAGAGTTTGATAATCCAACTGATACAGGTAACAGCTACATCCTAACCCAAATATATTTTTCTTGGGGCCTGGCGAGACAGCAAAGCCCGAGTTCTTCTCTAATTCCCCATAAAGAGTAGAAGTGTGCTTTTTGCTTCATTTGGCAACATTGTGTCACACACATGTAAGCAAATATTTAATTAGAAAGGCAAAACATGACTTCCACTGGGATGCTTAAATAGGAAAATATAGAGTCATTTTGACTAGATCTCTGTAAACACAAGGAATTTTACTAAACTTATTTGATTACTGGGCTTTCATTTCAAAACAAAAATGGTGACTGATTGGCATCATCAGCCAAATGACTCCAATACTATCCAACCCAGCAGGTCACCCACCGGTTTGGTTTCCTTCCAACATTTAGACTCACTGCAATTTTCATATTCAGTTACCACTTGTGGGCCAAGTTGCATTATAACTTTCCTAGATGTACTCTTCGTCGACTGCACCAGAATGCAAGCAGGAGAGAATAAGTGGATTGGCATGTAGTTAATACTGTGATATCACACTGCTCTCCACACTGGCTTATTGAAATCCTCAGTTCACTGGTACCCGCCAGAGTATTTCCATTTGACGTAACTCAAAGTCTTTAGGTTTCATGTTAGCTATTGGCGACTGCTAATTCTGGGAACTCTCTGTCCTTTCGTGCATTCGTTTCTTCAACGAGTACCTGTTGTGTGCCTACCAGGCACCATGTGCTGTGCTAAATGTCTCGTGCAGGACTTTGCTCATATGCTAGAAATTTAAATACTTTTGCTTTGATTTTTATTCGGGGAGATAGGCTGATAATTTTTAGATCCACCCGTGAGAATATTCCGCAATGGTCATGAACTATGGAATCCAATTTCTGTTTTAAAAGTCCTTAAGAGGCTTAATTAAAGGGAAGATTTTTTGCACCACTCCAGGGCACTGATTCCTTACTCACGGAGAGTCCAGGATTACCAACAAATCACGGAGATGAGTTATGGCAGCCTGAGCTATTTTGTCTGGACTTCTTCCATCCAACTACTGACTGTAGCTGGCTCTGATTAGCTTGTGAGATCACGGACTGAGGTGCAGGCAGCAAGCATTGTTCTCTGGGTAAATAGCTATCAATAGGTAGAGACATGGGGTGTGTGCGAATGAACTTCCTCCATCCCTGAAGCCAGAGAAGAGCTCTAGGCACACCATGTCAAAAGGCAGCGCGCTCCACAGGCGTTCCTTTACTTGCTTCCCAGGGCAAGGTGAATTCTGTTGTGTTTTAGAGCCAATGGAATAGGGTGTTGCTTTGAATTTCGTCACATGGCTGGAAAGCAAACCGGATGAGACCTTTGCACAATGGAGTGAGTGTCCATATCTGGGCCTTCAGAAAAATACTGCTTTGTTAAAAAAGAGGAGATTCAGTTGCTGCATTCAGGCAGGAAAATACCCTGGTTCCTCAGGAGATAGAAGATCACTTATGTGTTTCGTTACTCAAATAGAGTCTTGAAGCATTTTCATAAATTGGAAAAAAAAAAAAAAGAAAAAAGAAAAAAATCCCTTCCTTTTATTTGAGAACAAAATGTAAGTGAAAGAAGAGGTATTGGGCTCAAAATCCCACACTACACGTTGCTTTCGCCGAGATATTTCACTAATTCATCATTATAGCTTACTTTAATAGGGCAAGATCACGAACAAAAAGATATGCCAAATACAATTACACTCTATCTAGAGTTATGTTTGATGAACGGGTCTATTTTCTAAACAATCCGTGAGTGGATAGTAATTTGCCATAAACAAACTTTCCCAGATACTGTGCCATAAATCTCCTTTGACACCAAGCTGCCGCCCGGTCACCGTCCCTGGAGGAACACGGGGCCTTCCAGGTGATGAGACGCTGACGCACCCACCAGCCGAGCAGGGGGGAAGGAGACCATGCTGTGGTGACCGCTCGGAAAAAACTGGCACCATGGAAAGAGCCTTTGCTTTTTCCTGGTTCCAGAAACACGTCTGACTTTCCCTTAAGTTTCATGATCACCCACATATCTTTATCCCAATAAAAGCAGCGCAGTGCCTAGAAAGAGAACTCTATGTTAACATTCAGTTCCTAAGAGCTACTAACTTCATAAGGCTTTATTTTCCCTATCAACGAAGCCGAGAGAAAGCCACCTCCCTTACAGAGGTAGCGGGGGAATTTGAAATACCAAGAATGTGCGGGCACTGGGAAAAGGGGAAGGAGGCACGAGCAGTTACCAAAGCACTGGGATCACGGGGAAGTGCTGGTGGAAATCATCAACTGCTTTTTCTTTATATAGCTTTGTATTACTTGATTGGTGTGTGTGTGGGGGGGCAATGTAATACTTTTATAATTTGCAAAATTATATAAATTGGAAAAAAATCAAATAAAGGAAAAAACATGTAAGGCATCTTACACAGTATCTGGCATATAGTAGATGTTCTGTAAATGGTAGCTATTATCATTACTTCAAAGTCTCAGTTCTGAAAGCAAAACTCCTGGCACAGCTGAATGGAAGACTGAAGTCTATTTTCTGTAAATGATAATAGAGAGACAACTTGGCTGCTGCCTTAGGTATTGTTGAAAGATAACTATAGGAATGGATTCATATACATAATTCACTTTTCTGCCCACAAGAATCATAGACTGGAAAGAAATAATTTAGGTACTGAACAGTTTCCAGGCAGTATTTCACATGGTAATGCAGGAAAAATTTGAACTTAACTCAGGACATCATCATGAATGCTGACATGCCCTTGAAGCTGGCTTCTCACACTATCTGTAAACAGAGCCACACGCTTGCTCTCTGACTCAACCTCCTTCTTTCTTGAAAGAGATAATCGCAAAATGCAGTGCTTCTATTTACTTTATGTTGACTCTACATACTATAACTAAGTTTAAACATTCGTCGATTGCCTATGGAGAAAATAATCACTAAGCTTTGTGATCTCCTGTATGATCTGATCTCGATTAGATTACTAAGCTCCCAGAAGAAAGTGTATAGAATTATATCTAGTGGTGTTTATCCAAAAGCAGAATCAAACCCTGAACGAATTTTTTTTTGTTGTTGTTATTTTTTTAATAATTTTTTTATTATATTATGTTAGTCACCATACAGTACATCCCTGGTTTTTGATGTAAAATTCCATGATTCGTTACTTGTGTATAACACCCAGTGCACCATGCAAGACGCGCCCCCCTTACTACCCATCACCGGTCTATCCCATTCCCCTAATTTTAAAAAAAAATCCCTATCTTTAAAGATTCTACCATCAAGGACACATTTGCTATCTGTTCATTGAACCTTAAAATTACAATCATATAAAGGCAGAAGACTAATTATTCCTTTCTTGGGTTGAACATCTTTAAAGACTAAGTAGAGAGGAAACAGGCTTTTGCAATTCACTTAAGCCTTAGTTTCATATTTGGGGGTGAGAATGATTACGTTCACATGTAATGTAGATAAAAATGAGTAGAAGGAAAACCTGTCCCCCATCCACACATCAGAGGCAAATCCTATAGACCTCAAGGGAAGGAAAACATAACCCGTTAGCCAAATAATAACTTTGAAGTAGATTTCAAAGTGGAGAGAAAAACCGGGAAGCAGTTCATCCAAGATTTTGCTCCTGGGGAGAAATTCACATTTTCTAGGCTTGCAGAGAGCATGCCAGCCAAGTAACCACTTGGCTTAGCACGAGTGATAGGGGACTTCTAGGTCTTATAAATATATAGATTAAAAAACAATGCACCCAGTTCGAGGGGAGAAAGGTCCTACAAGGACAACAAGCTATAAAGTCACACTTTTGGCAAGACTGGATATGCGAACCATCTCCAGTAGAAAAATCCTTGGGCAAGCCTAGTCCTAAGCCAAGGAGACTACAAACCAGAACAACACTTTGCTCGGGTTTAGTTTGAAGGACGGGGGGAAATTTGGGTCTATCCCGATTTTATTTGAACATGTTTTTACACCCACTGAACCAAACCAGAGCATGACAAAGCTGTGATTACTTTGCTCCCCACAGAAGGTCAAGCATATTTAAATTAGAGACCGGTTCTCTTTATTCACTGTGAATTTTAAGATGCTGGCCAAGATTCTGGTATTGGAATTGGAGGAAGTGTGGCAGGGATTATAGTCTTTGACTGATATGGTGGTAATTTAAAAAGTGGAGGCGAGACAAGCACACCTATTGAAATACTTTACACAGAAGCTGGAAGGAGATGAGGGAAGTACCAGGAACCAAAGGAACCACAGTTTCTTTGTATTTTTAGAAGAGTTCATGGCTAAACTGAGTGGGAAGGCATATGTTATGGGTAACATACTTCTGACTGGCTAGAGAATCAAGCCTAGACCACAGAGGGGAGAATGCAGGCAGTAGGAGCCAGCAAGTCACCTGCCATTCCTGGAAATCCTCATGGGAATTGCTTGGGGCTCCAAGAATATCACAGACACAGCCTCTCCTCTCAGCCAGTCCTGCACCCCAGCCAGAGGGGCCCCCGTTCAGGAACCCGTTCTTCAGAGGGCCCCATTCTGGTCCTTTGCCAGTGATGCCCCCCCCACAGTACCAAGGGGGATATCTGCCTGCTTCCCACAACCTCCTTCTAGACTTTCCGCTACGTACCCTCAGACTGGGGCAGTCCGCATGCTTCATCTTTACCACCCTATCATTGCCTACAAGACGTTAAGTGTAATATTTTTTTAAAGATTTATTTATTTACTTTGGGAAACAAACTGAGGGCTTCAGAGGGGAGGGGGGTGGGGGAATGGGATAGACTGGTGATGCGTAGTAAGGAGGGCACGTATTGCATGGTGCACTGGGTGTTATACGCAACTAATGAATCATTGAACTTTACATCGGAAACCAGGGATGTACTGTATGGTGACTAACATAATATAATAATTATTATAAAAAGAGATTTATTTATTTATTTCAGAGAGAGAGAGAGAGTGCGGGTAGAGGGGTAGAGGGAGAGAGACAATCCTGAAGCAGACTCCCTGCTGAGCCCAGAGCCCAGCTCCGGGCTCAATCCCAGGACCCGAGATCACGACCTGAGCCAAGAATCGGACGCTTAACCGACCGAGCCTCCCAGATGCCCCTTGTTAAGTGGATTATTGAGATGAGTATTGACTGGCTGCCCTAGGCTGTCCTCCACTGCCAAGCTTCTCTCAGCTGCAGCAACTTCTTGGGAGATGTTCGTCTTTAAAGGCCCGTGGTGACTCGCCTCCCCCGGCTGGGGAAATAGGAAAACCCACAATTCCTGTGCAGGACTCTGTAGTGGTTCGTGTCTAAGACACGAGGGTACAAGGGCTGAATAGCAGACAGGTGCCTGCTGGTGGGGACAACAAGAGTTATCTAGCGGCAAAATAAGCCCCTAGGGAAGCTGCTCTGCTTTTCTTAAAGGTGTCGGCAAGCCACGTGGCCGTTCTGCCTGCAGCCCATCCATTTCGTGTTCCATCACAACTGGTAGCTATAATTAACTGAAAAGGCTGAGAACGAGCTTCGTTCACAACTCCATGCACTTGAAGTGATGAAGGGGCTTGATCAAGAATACATGTTTGGGGTGCCTGGGTGGCTCCGTCAGTTAAGCGTCTGACTCTTGATTTCAGCTTCTGGTCATGATCTCAGGGTCGTGAGATGGAGCCCCGTGTTGGGCTCAGTGCTAGGCATGGAGTCTGCTTAAGATGCTCTCTCTCCCAATTCCCCTCCCTTCAGAAAAAATACATGTTGATTTTGTACAACTATTCCAGAGGAAGCATATCTTGATTGTAATGGAATTCTTTCCCAAGTGGCTTCAAATGTTTTTTGTGTCAGTCTCTAACTTCTGCTGCTACCTGCTAGCTATTTACAGCAAACGGAGATCCAGCTTCTTCTGTTTATGATGGTAGACCTGCATCTGAGCTTAAAGACCTTGTCAGCAGGCATTGTAACCAGGCTGCCCGCCCTTAAGCCTTGATAAAGAATTCCGGCTGAATGGATTGTACTGGCAGCTGAGCACTGCCTAACGTGGACCGAGGGAGCAAACCAACCACACTCTGTAAGCTGTCTACATGCCCATAGCCGGAGTCAGCTGTCACTGCTCAATATTAATTGGGGTGCTATCTCAGGATAAAGGTCTTTAGGTAACCTTCAGCATTTAAAGATCAACTTGCATCTTGAAATAGTTATCGTCGGTTGACTGCCTACCAATGTACCAGATTCTGTGTTAGGATCTTTGCATATATTATCATTTAAATTCTCATAAAATGTGTAATAACTACTGACACATTAAAGCATCACTACAGGACAGGCTACGTTGACAGCTTTGCATAAACATCTCCACCCTATTACTATTATTCTCCCCTCACAAAATACGAAACGACTACAGTCAGGGTGGGAAACATGAACTTGTCACATGGCCAATGACAGAGATGGCCCTCCAGAGCTTGCTTCCAGCCACTTCCCAGAAATGCCTCGCTGTAAGACAACTTGACCCATCGCCATCATTCTGTCACCGAGAGAACTGCACGTAACTTGTTCAAGGTCATGTTAGAAAATGGAAAAGAGCATGATGGGTGTATCTCTCTCCGACCCTGAGACAGATAGGCCAGTTCACCAGTGGCCCTCCTGTTCTAGACAGCTCTGTTTATATATGTTCTTTGATAGTCCACATGTAAGGTTTCAACTTTTGTTAGAAATTATAGAGCAGGAAATAATGGGGGTTTCTGCTACTACAAATGAAGTAATGGAAACTGAATTATGCAACATGGGGACTTAAGATGGACCGGCAAGTCATTTCTACCCAAATCAGCTGAGAACCTTCTCGCTAAAGGGAGCCTGGATCCTGGCAGAGCCAAAGAACATTTCTTTGGGATTACATACTTTTCTTTATACTCTCCTGTTTTTCCTAAATTTTCTACGAGGAAAGTGTTACTTTTTAAAGTAAATATTCACAGGTAATGCTGAATACATTCTCACGTTAAACATTCAACTACACAAAGCCCTTCCCTTAAACTTACCTTCCACTCCCCCTATTCTAGTCTCCTTTCCAGAGGTAATCACAATTTAGAAGTTGGTAAGAATTCCTTTGCATGACAGACCTGCACAGTCCTATAAGGAAATCACTACCCATATGTGGCTATTGAACACTTGAAATGTCCTAGTTCAAACTGAAGTATGCTTGTAAGCATAAAATACACACGAGATTTAAAGACCAAATATGAAAAGAGGGTAAAAGATCTCATATAATTTTTATACTGATTACATGCTGAAATGACAATATTTGGGATGTACTGGGTTAAAGAATTAAAAATAAATAAATAAAAACAGTATTAAATTAATTTCATGTTTCTTTTTGCCTTTTTAAAAGGTACTAGAAAATGTGGCTTGTGTTGTATTGTTATTGGCCAGCACTGCTCTGGAGTCTAGATCATTTTAAGTATGTTTACACATTTATATATAATATATATTTTTTGTGCTTTCTAAGATAAATATGTGTTACTTTTATACTTGGACTAAAACTTTTTTTCTTAAAAAAGTATAACTTTTAAATGCGTTGATCATTAATTCCTTTCTTCCTTCCTGTCTCTCCCTCTTCCCCACCCCACCCACCAGCTCCAACGCACACACTTCTTGACAACCGACAAAGCCTCAGAGTGAAGAAAGCAATAATTACTCTTGGTCATAGAAATGCTGAAGCGAGCACACCTAACAACTGGATTAATCCAATCCAGGCACAGATTAACAAAGAAAATGCTAGTCAATGGAAGAAGGCTTTGGAGTTAGTGGGTCCTAGACAGAAGACATGGGAAATAGCTACAATTGCCAGTAATGACTACCAGTTATTTTTAAAGAACAGACCCAAATTTGCTATTCTTATCATGTCATCTCTTCCTCTCAGATTTTTTTTTTCCAGAAACATAGTTCCATTACTTTATGTTGGGTGACTATGTACCACTAACTCCTTTTCCCTTGATCAATATTGCCTAGAAAGCGCCAGTTCAGCTACTGAATCTTGATCGTTGCCGGACATAAATGTTGACATGTGTAACCATGTCTGACTCACCGAAGGTTATAATGTACCCATGATTTTTGTTTTGTCTAAGTAAACACCTAAAAATGAGTCCAGTTCAGTGGATTCTGCAAAGGAAATGACCCCAAACAAGCTCCTGTTCTCCCCCCACTTAAAAACTGCTAGCCTGCGTTTACGTAAACAGTTGACACACGCTGCACTCTTGTCACTGAACGGGGACACGTACACGTGCGGCACTCATGTGTTAGGCTGGAAGGGTGTTTCCTGTGTTCTAGCAAGGCCTTCAGACCTGCAACACATTAGCAGCTCCTCCTTGGCCTCAGTGTGGAACCTCCTTGAAGGCAGAGGAGAGACAACACGCGGCACGCGCAGGGCTGCTGTGATAACTCACTATTCTCTTTCCCGCGGGTGCTCCTTGGTGCTCTGTCCCACCTGCGCACGTGGGTTCTGTGCTGCCCCATACGGACCGCGGCTGGGTACGTGCTTTCCTCTGCCGCCTCCTCGCTGCCCCGGCGAGCTTCCCAATGACGGAACAGAGGCTGCGGAGGAGGAGGAGGAGGAGGAGGAGCTCCACGTTTTCCTTCTAGTGCTAACTCTCCCAGCCTAAGAAATCAAAATTTCCTTCAACCGATTTCATGGGGGCTGCTCCATTTCAAGTGGACATTCAAAAAGTGTTTCTTCTCTCTTCTTCCTATTCCTCACCGCCTTTTCCCTTCATGCAAAGAAACAGAAAACAAAACAAAGACTAGGGCAATGCAAGGACTTTCAATCTTCACTGAAGTGCCGAACATCACCACAACTAAGGCAACCTTCTGAAACGTAAAAGAAAAAAAATTCTCCCTTAATTAGGATTGACTTCATCTGCGTGGATCCCATCTGCTGAGGCAGCCCAGCCCTGTCCTTCTCGGGGCTGGGCAGCTACAGGGGAGTCGGGCCCCCTTCTTTCCCACAGCCCTGCTCAAGAAGCTGCCAGGGAGCTCTCAAGCAGTTTGGGCAGGCGGGAAGTGGGGTGGGAGCGCGGGGGTCTCCACCCATCAGCTGCTGCTAAAGTGGTAGGAGGGGAACCGCTCTACAGAGAACTGCAGGTCAGCAGACATGCCAAAGCAGTTTAGCCCACATGCTTCCCAGTTGTGGAATTAAATTAAAACGCTGAGGAAGGAAGGACCTGGAACGCCGATCTCCTTATTTTCTCCCTACCTGGTGCTCGTCACCCAAAAGAATAAAAGAAGCACAGTTGGACTTGGTGGTTTAAAGGGAATTATTAGGCAACTGGGAGGAAGTGAAGGCAGCACACACCAAGGGCAGCTGTCTTCATGGAACATCATGTACCAGTGATTAAATGTCAGGACCCATCATCGTCCAAGCGGGGACGTCTACACAGGTTTACTAACTTGCTTCATTCAGATTAAACCAAAAGACAAGCTTGACAGATTATCAGAATCTTTGGGGGAAGGCGGTGGGTGGAGTGCAGAAAGGAGTAAGGCAATTTTAAAAAATGACTTCATAATTTTTTTTTTAAAAAGCACAACATTTATCACCTCTGTGGTTTTTGCTTCAGTTTCTTCTAGCGTAATGTGAAATCGAGGTTTTGCTGAAAGCAGGGGAAACATTTTCAAAGAAGTCGTTGTAGATTACATTCCAAATCTAAAATAAAAACCTGTAAACATGTGTTTGTCCATCAGACTTTAGAAATGTTTGCTCACACTTCTCTTGTGGAAGAAATTTGACTTTTTCTTATGCTACTTCTTTAACAAGAATTTGCTACGGTTTTAACAAGTGACTAAGAGCTGGGTTCATAATTACATATATAGTATATACATATATTAAAAACATTTTTTTTTACATTCCCTCACCAATAGGAAAACATTAAATGATTACCTCTGTAAATTTGTTCCGATTCGCTTGCAATCCAACTTTTACTACCTCAAAAGGGTTAACCACGATAGCTTCTGTTAGTCCAGATCCTAATCCAGCAATGGCAAATGTCTAGAAAAGTTAAATCAATCAATACTTTCAAACAAGTGATGTGTACTGGGTTAAACATCGTACTCCTTACACTCAGCAGCTGAATGTTTGGTGGAGAATGGAGAAACGTACATAAATACACCACATACCATTACTAAACAGCTTTAGTTCTTGATTAGATGCTGACAATTCATGAAGAAGAAATTACAGAAGCCACAAACCACATCCTAACAATTCAAAATAAAATGTCAAAGCCCCATCAACAGCGACTTTTTCCTTTAATGAAAAGAAAGGTTGTTTTAGTGATTTAAGGTGGATACTAAAACATCTGCACATGTAACAATTAAAAGAGTTTGACTTGTAAAAGGAGAGCTTCGTTTTTATTTTTTTTTTTTCTTTTTTTTTTTATTTTTTTATTTTTTTTTAATAATGATTTTTTATTATATTATGTTAGTCACCATACAGTACATCCCCGGTTTTCGATGCAAGGCTCGATGATTCATTAGTTGTGTATAACACCCAGTGCACCATGCAATATGTGCCCTCCTTACTACCCATCACCGGTCTATCCCATTCCCCCACCTCCCTCCCCTCTGTAGCCCTCAGTTTGTTTCTCATAGTCCATAGTCTCTCATGTTTCATTCCCCCTTCTGATTACCCCCCCTTTCTTTATCCCTTTCTTCCCCTACTGATCATTCTAGTTCTTATGTTCCATAGATGAGAGAAATCATATGATAGTTGTCTTTCTCTGCTTGACTTATTTCACTAAGCATTATCTCCTCCAGTGCCGTCCATGTTGTGAGAGCTTCGTTTTTAAAACACCTACTTAAATCATTATTGAGCATCTCCAGAAAATTCAAGGAGCAGAACCAAAAATAAAATGTTTATAAAAAGTGAGATTTCAGGTAACCAAACAGTGCAGCTGAAAACATTTAAAGGTATAGCCCTGTTGTTAGAGTCACTATTCTAGACAATTGACAAACAAAAAAAAATTTTTTATTCATCCTTTCCCTATCTAAAAAAACCCCCCGATAACTGCCCTATTCTTCTAGACGTAGAAAATGAGGAACAAAAGTTGAGATCAGAAATGGCAAGGTTGTTCTGAAGGGATCAGCTAAAATCTAGAACATCTCTCAAAAGATGATGTCAGGTTCTTATTTGCTCTCAGTTAAGAGTTTCTGCAAAAGGAACTACAACTTTCTTGACTTTTCCTCAAAGTAGAATGTTTAAGGGTTTTTCAGAAACTCTGTATCAAAAAAAAAAAAAACAAAAAACAAAACAACAAACCCAACAAACCCCACAATTAAAACACACACACACACACACACACACACACACACACACACACCAGAAAAACAAAATGAAACAAAGCCTCAAATCTCCAAAACAGATGCTGAAAAAAAGTAATTCTTTAGTGCTGAAGCTCTCATTGCAGGAGAAGAGGGAACGCTACATACAACCAAAAGAAGAAAAAAGCCAATGAAGAACAAAGGACAGGTAACTCTTACTAGGAGTCTCTAAATTCTCCAAAGTAGAAGACTGGAAGAGAAAAGAAAAAGGAATATTCCCTAACCTTGGAACAACAGGCAAGGTGGAACAAGGGAAGATCCAGAGGGAGGTCTGGGTTCTGGTCCTGGTTCTGCCACTTCTTGGCTATGTGACCAGGGCTGCCATGTGCATTAGTTTGTGCACAGAAAAAGGTACGTGTGTGTGGATGTGTGTAGGCTGAGATCCAGCCTGCACCCCACCATCCAAGCCGGAGCCCTGGAGAGGCATCAGCCAGGACAAAGGGTGCCTTTGCGTAATTCACACAAAGGCACCACGTGTGCGAGCTGCAGCTCTGTGTCTAAATCACTGAGCCTTTTATAAGCCACGGTTTCCTCATCAGTAAAATGGAGACAATGATGTCTAATCTCCCCACCTCATAGGAGGATCAAAACAATGGGCGAAGCCCTTTGTAAAGTGCTTTACAAAAACCATTGTTCCTGTCGCACATAAACATGCCGAGGAAGAATGGGATAGTACACAGATTCAAGGAGAGGGAATAATCCATCATGTTTTCCTTTCATGCCCCTTCAGTACTACTTTAAACACATTTGCATAGGGTACCAGAGCATGTATTTTATTCATTTATCTCACACTTCTATCATGGAAGCCAAAACGTGTGTGTGCACGGGTGTGTACACACACAGACACGCACACACACACAAATACCAGTCCCAAACTCTGCTGACTGGGAAAGCTAAAATCCAGATGTTCAGGTTTTTATTACTTACTATATGCAATCTTCCAAGTAATTCACTTTTTTGTTCTTCTATAAAACTCAGCTACATTTGCTGTCAGAACTAGTGTTCAGCAGTCCCTTGTCAAAAGAATTGATCAGCTATCAGCAGATCACGTTACTTAGATGATTCCAGAGACCGGCGGTAACAGTTGGGTTCCCAGCCTCCTAGGCTTTTCATGTGCGAGCACCAGGGGACATTTAAGGGCTGTTTAAGTGTCTAGTGGTATCAAAAAGAAACTGGAATAAATGAGTTCAAGGAAAGAGAACAACTGTCTACAGTTTGCATGCATTTACTTAGAGTAGCTGGAGTGGCCAAATGCTTTTGTTTTAATTCTCAGGAGTCCAAAGGACTGCAGCGTCTCACATGGTACCAATGCTCAACACAGGAACAGCCAGCTGGCCCTCTGGAGACCATATTTTATTGTCTTTTGCTAGGAAGTTTTTAATCCTCCCCTTACCAAGAGGTTTTCAAAGTTGAGAATGACATTAAGAAAAGGCAGTGAGGCATAAAAAAAAAATCTGAGCTAGTATCAGGACTCATGCTGCCACCTCTACCACACAAGGCTATTTCGCAGTCACCTTGTTTTGGCAGGAGGCTTGGCAAGAAGTTTCTTAACAGTATCCTTCTTAGAGAAGGGGCATGTAGGTTTTAAAAAATAACAGATATTTTTTCTTGGACAGTCTACTGGGCAGAGTAAATATTCTGAAGTGAACCTTTACAAGTTAAGTAACGGCAGAGCTGAAGCCCAGAACACTGCCTCTCTGGTTGAGTTCTGAGGCCCACTGCAGCAGGAAAACTGGAGGACTTTTCTAGGTGCTGGGAGGCCCACTGTCGATTGGAGGGCCAAGGATCATTTGTTCTTCAGATATGGAGGGAGAAATCAGTGCACTTTCTCTCTCTTGGGCTCTTGTCGCACACATACTTGTAGAACCCATTTGATCACTCCAATTTGTCTTGTGAAAAGCAGCAAAGTCACCAAGAAGGAGAGGAGAGGCCCTGAGAAATGTTCACATCACCACGTGATCTCCACGTAACAGCTGAGATGCGTCATTGTAGCATCCCTGTTCTCCTCAACGACAAAAGGTCCTTCAGTCTGCATCTGCCTGCAGGGTGACCCGAGGTCCTGTATTTCCTACAGCTTGAGCAAAAGCTGGAAAAGTGACCTGTTAGGAAATGTTTTAGGCATACTGACTTCTGCATAAACACATATGCGCAGTACCTAGTATGTAAACATATGCACGTTTTGGCTTTCACAGAACCTTTGACAAATGTACTCTTTATTTTATATTCTTGACCATATCTCATATGGGTCTTTCCACACATATCACTGTTATCATAAATTCATCACTGGGAGCTATAAAATAGCCAAATTGTGAGTTATTAGGAAGATGGCTTTCAACAAGTAGCTGAACATTGAATAACTCGAATTCATATTTTAGTAGTTGGGCTTGGGGAATCAAAAGGGTTTTTGTTTCCAGATTTTGCTTTATGAAATAACTCACACACTTAAGTATAATAAATACTCTCACTTACCAATGCTGGCGACAGTGACACATATCCTAGCAATTTCTTGTACTGCTCAAAGGTGAAAAACTGTGAAACAAAACCAAACCCAGAGATTTATAACAATTTCCTGCAACAAACTCTTTAATTGGCTCAAATTAACCAGCATTTTAGAAAAATGATAAACCATCAAACACAGTTTTTAATCTGGTCTCGGGTAGTTGCTAGTGGACCTGACTTTTTACATTCACATTTTCAAATGCAACTATAATAACCTACAGAAGAGCTGATGGAATCCTTTATAGCAGTAAATGAACCATACAGCTTCCATTTACCATGACCATTTTCAGTTTCCCCAGACATCAATAGACTTCTTTTTTATGGCAGTGATTCAAAATTATAGGCAGAGAGACCTGAAATCTCTGGTCTCCTATGTTTTCTCTGTGAACTGCTTTCCCAGTGAATGCCCAGTTTTCTAACCCACTTGTAAAAGGCACCCACCCCCTTCTCATCTTTAACTTGTGCTTACATTGCTGTGTATCTCTGTTGTTCCATGAAGTTTCTAAACACTCACTGATGATGACGATGCCGCGGTAAAACAAAGACCCAATAAGGTCCTCTAGTCCATCCCAGAAACCCAATAAGGTCCTCTAGTCCATCCTAGAAATTTTCTCTGCAAATAAATTTCTATGGAGGTAAATCTCATCAGACTTCATGTAATGTGCCCCAAATACATTTCTCTCCTCTCTTTCTGTACTCTGTATTCTGGGAAACAACTCCGCTTGATCATGCTGTTTGGCTCCCGAGTGCTCTGTCAGCAGTAGCTGCCGATGTCACTGATAAGGCACAATCATAGGTCTTGCTAGGGTCTGAATTTTAAGACCCCAGGAAAGGCCTGGGAATTTTATGGTCTCAAAGGTCTTCTACTCTATTACTTTATAACCCAATAAGATGGGGGAAGAAAAAAAAGCAAATTTGGGGATCGAATAATACTCTGTTGTTAGAAAGAGGTAGTTCCATGTAGACATGGCTCTATGAGTCTCTGGGCAGCCCCAAAGTCATTATATCACCAGATAGATTTTGATTCTTTTAAAGACCCAGGAATAACTTTTGTGCCATACTTCTTTAGCTCAACTACAGATGTAGACGTTTCTAGATCAGGGATTCATTCATTTACTCATTCAACAGATATTTATTGGATGCCTCCTACAGCAGTAAATAAAGAGAAACCCCTGCCTCTTTAGTCGAACATTCTAGTGTATGGTGTCAACCCTGAAATTCTCCTGGTGTTAAAAAAAAAAGAAAACAGCATCAGCGGCCACTACTGTTTTAGTGAAACCATTAATCATGGAAGGAAAAGTGACATTGTCTTAAGCTTTACAAGTAAGTTTTTTCCTTCATTTTTATAGTCATTATCATCACTATTCTTCGACAATCACCTTGCTGGGGTTTTGATGGGAGCAGTCCTGGGACTGAATCCTGCCTATGCTACTTAGCTGTGAAAGCACGGGCAAGTCACCTGACCTTTCTAGCCCTCAAGAACATAAAACTTAACTTCTGAAATATTCCTTAAATAATAGCATTTAACTAAGATATTCTGACATGCCTGACCCAGATAGGACTTTCAGAAAATCTTAGTTTTCATTCTCTTTCTTCACTTTGGCTCATAAAGGAACCACAGTTACTTGTATCACTCACGAGAGCTTGCCGTGGTCCAGAAAACACGCCACGGCCTTTGCACGTGCTACTGCACTGAGTCCATACAACGGCATCAGGCAGCAGGTTATGGTCATGATTCTCATTTTGTAGATACATATCCTGCAGTTAGTGGGTGGAAGGACCGACTGCAAAGCCTGTGTGTGCTCTTAACCACGACACATGCTTGCTCACTGCGGAGCCGTGACTGTTAACAGCTTGGGATTCTCTGCCCTGGAGTTTTCTTGCTGCTGAGGTCTTCTTGCCTTCCCTGACCTTGGAAACCCAGAGTCCCTCAAGGCAGAAGATTTCAAACCTTTCTGAGCACAGTCTATGTAAAAAGTATTCACATAACACGCACGCACACACACACACACACGCACACACACACACACACGATGAATACAGTGTACGCTTGTGTTTATAACTGAAACAAAACATTGCTGTAAAACAGTGTTTCCCCCCCTCACTATGTGTAATGCACTATGTTTCTATTCTGTTTCATGAAAAAAATTCTGGTCATGACCCATTACATCCAGTGACCCACTAAATTGATTTTATGACTCATAGGTCATGACCTACATTTGGAAACACTGCACACTGGGTTCGAGGAAGTTCTGGGATGAATGGACCTCACAAAAGACCTCACTGCCTTTTCTCTTCCAATGAGAAGATGCGGTTTGATTTTTGTCTTTCTTTATTTCTGACTTTCTGTAGTTACAAGGGATTAAGGACCAGACTGGGACCTCAGGGGAGAAGCCTGGGGATAGGCACTTGGCCTGTCATTGTAGCAATCCTCACAGGGAGTTCCAAGTCTCCAAGTTGGGGCAATTCTATGCTTTTCTTATATCATCACTAAAACTGTGAGAAAACCAAACTACTATTAGCTGACTGGTACTCATCAGCAGCGTTGCTGGAAGCTTTTGGTGAATGGCTAGGATGAAATGATTCAGGTTCCTGGGAATAAAGAAGCCCCATAAGTCACAGTGATGAACTGTCAGTGTACTGAATTCAAAAGTCATGAAAAAAGTATTATCATATATTCCAATAAACAAATAGTGCTTCAAATAAATAAGACACTAGCTCAAGGAAGGAAAAGGTACAACCTTTTAAAATGGAGTTTCAGTAACAGTAAAAGAATGTAAATGTCATCATTCTAGTTTGAAACCAATATTTACTAAAAAATATTCATTCATTCATTCAACAAATATTTACTGAATGTCTCCCAGGTTCAAAGCTTAGAAGACATTATACCAGAACTATATTCTTAAGCACTAGTAGATGAGCTGTTATTTTAATTCCTCTCTATATGACACTACTCCTTTATGGCTTTCACGAAATTTCTCATCCACAACATTGATCAATGCATAGATGTGATATAAGTACCCTATCATACAAGATGTGAGGTTACAGTCTAAGGATAAAATTGGGGGGCTCAACACATAATAAAGCTGCCTCCCCAAAGTCATACTGATATGTAACTAAAGAGTTTTGAAAACATTCATATTCAATCAAGGTTTTGAGAATCCTGAATGTAAAATCTTGAATCCAAATGAATTGTGCCATATATAAGCTATCAACTGGAATCCTGAAATTGGTAGTCTCATGTAGGGAGAGGGGCTGCCATGTGGTCTCTGGAGAAGTGTCAGGCCGTGGCTGGGCAGGGGAGGTCGGTGCAGTTTGCCTGGTGACACAGCTCACCAGCACTTTTCCCTTTGCTTCTATTCACGCTCACTCAGCAATCTGAGGACTAACCTGACCTCCCGATGTTCTGTTCCCGGATGCAGTTAAATTACATGGAAGGAGTCTGGTCCATTTGGATCTTGCTTTTAACTACCTAAGCTGCGCTCTGACTAGGGCCAACTAGTCCCCACTACCGGGGCAAACCCTTTCTGAGTACTCCTCTCAACAACGCCCTGTGCATTTTGAGGCCCTCCGGTTTGGCTGGTGGGAACAGGTACTATCCCTGGTCCCGCATGCTGGCCAAGCACTGTTCCCCCGAATGCTCTGGACAGCTCTTTCCCAGCCTTGCTAGTTTCCTCACATGCATGCACTCATCGGTTCTCAGCTGAATATTTACGGGGTCCCTCTGAAGAGCTTATGAGCTCTCTCTCTACGTGGCTTTCTCTTTTCTGGTACCTCCATCCTGTGAACTCTAGCTGCCTTGCCCTCTCCAGCCTGCCAGTTCCATCTCAAGCCAGGGAGTACACTGGGCTCTGCTTACATTTCCTCTGTGTGCCCGGGGTCTGGAAAAACCTCTCAAGGCAGTAAGTTGGGGAGAACCATAGAGCTCATCTCATTTGTTTCCCGTCCCCATCCTTCCTTGTCTGATGTCCAGTGTCT
Source organism: Ursus arctos (assembly GCF_023065955.2). Taxonomy (NCBI): domain Eukaryota; kingdom Metazoa; phylum Chordata; class Mammalia; order Carnivora; family Ursidae; genus Ursus; species Ursus arctos. Next base: position 17,189,011 of record NW_026623053.1, read on the forward strand.
TGAAAACTGTGGTTTCATATTTTTTGTTCATTTTTGTTGCCGTTTCAGGCAGGAGAGTAAATCTGGTCTCTGTTACTCTATCTTGGCTGGAAATGGAAGTCATGGTCTTCCAGAAACTGAATAGTAGATGCGGGAATTTTGGGAAATAGCACAGGAATGTCTCCTGTTTTAAATCAATACACTTTCTATTTCTCTCTGTTTCATTTGTGCATCTAACATTGAGAGAGCATCTAGTGTGTGTAGACACCATGACAGGTGTAGGGATGGTGGTGAACAGACAGCCTTCACAACTCCTGCTTTCTCCTGAGTCTGTTTAGCGTCAGGCAGTCCTTGAGAATCTGTCCATGGAAAAATGGTGTTTCTGGACCTGTGAATCTCAAGACTGGACCCTGGAACCTGGAACATCGTGCCTCCCATGTCTGAAGGAGCAGTTGGTCTCTTTCTGAGGTCTTTATTTCCTTTTGCTAACTGCAATACTAATTCTGTCTTAATCTGTGAAAGGTGAAGTTTCACTTATTTAGCATCAATGAGTCTTATTTTAATGATGAATCTCATTTCAAAGAATAAAGTGCAGAAAAACTTCATATTGTCTGTTTCTGATTATAATAATGATTGTAATCGAAGTGTCAGTACCGAGGAATACACACATACACACACATTCACAGACCATATATATGTGTATGTATGTGTGGGTATATTTATACATATATGTATGTACGGTCTCTGAATATTTTTTCTGATGCCATACAATGAAGCAGTTTATAATGTATGAAATCATTATAATCAGATGATCGCTTTCCTCACAAATTCTAAGATAAATATCTATAAAATGAATGTTTTCATAAATTGTATTGAAAAACTAGTGCTATCCATCTGGCAAAGATACACTTAACTCCAAGTTATACTTAAAAAGCCAACGCACTTACCATATGTCTCAATAATTTTAAGGTAAAATCAACTTGAAACAAGATGTCTGGGACACATACACCATATCCAGTTGCCCAAAAGTTCATCTGTTAACCATTGTTCTGGCAGGGAGCGTTGCTTTTTTCTTAAGTAGAGACTAACTCAGTTTTGTAAAGCTCAACTTTTTTTTTTCTTACATAAAAGACTGTTCAACACTGATAAACTTTAATCCTCTTCAAATTTAAATTAAATTGTCTCCAATGTATAGTATTAAGGAAAAATATTCCAGGAAAAACTTTAATTATAGTTTACTCTATTTATCCATGTAAAACACTGAACAAATGAATATATTATTCCACGGAGACAAAGTGACTTTCCTTTTGAAAAGGAACTCTGCTCTGTTTGTTTACTTGGGCAATCTTTTATCAAGTGAAGCCATTTCATAATTCAATTCAGCCCTCTTGTGTACTTTGGTGAACTTTTTCCAGATTCTCTACTGCGATTCAGATCCTTATAATGAAATTTGTATTGAACTAATAACACAAAATCACAAAAACTATGGCAACAAAGGGGACGAATTTATAGAGAAAGTATGTTTTAAAGCTTTGTTTTTTGAATTCTAGACCTGAATTAAATCCTATGAAATTACTATTTTGACAGAATGTAGAAGTATGGTGTCTGTGAATATATGTTGGTTATTTTATTATAAATTTTAACTTAGTCAACCTCTTAGCTTACTGAGCAAAAGTACAGAAATTGTCCCATCTTACCTGTCAGGAACATTGGGAATACAAATTGAGTAATGTATCTGAAAAAAGCTTTATGTCATTAGTTGGAAAGGAAGCCTTTTGGTCTAAGGGTATGTTATCCTTCTATGGAAAGACAAAGCCATATTTGGTGAAGCCAGTGTGGGGGCAGGGGCACTGCCAGCCAGAGTCACTGTGATCGGGACTTCTGTCCAAAAGAACATTGAAAGGAGTGATCAGATTTAGTTCTTTGTTCCCCGGAGGTCCTGCCAGATCTCTGTGTTCCTATCCAGACACTGAACCGGCAAATAGTACATAAACTCCATAGTTATGTGGTTAAAGAATGGAAATCAGCATAGTGGAAGTAATAATTTTGTAAAAACCAGAATAGAGAATTTTAACAGAGGAGACCAGGGAAGCAAATGAAGTTAGCATGCCAAATAAATGTGTTCTACGCGAATCATGTACAAAGTAATGTAGTGTATTAGTTTGCTCTGTTCATAAAATGGAACTGATTTAGGGAAAAAGGTTTTTCTACCACTCTTCCCTCCTCTCCTCTCCCTCTCTCTTTAATAATTACTGCTCCTAAGGAAAATTGATGAATTGCTTTGAGAAAAAAAGTTATTTTGTGGCTGCTGTGGTTCAATTACGTGACTTTCATTCACCACTGTACTTTTTGTATAATTTCCTCATCAGAAGGGAGTGCCTTTACCTGAAAAAAGATCCATAAACCAATATTTGAAAGAGTGACCCAGCCTAATTATAATAAAAGTTATGCTATAGTTTCCACATTAAATTTTAAATTATCTTATCTTTAATTCACATTAACGTCCCATAGATTGTTGTGGGATGTTTTAGGGCTGAAGTTGTTACTGCAGTCTTGTTTTCCCTTGGTGGAAAGGTTAACAATGCTTACCTTCACTGCTCTTTTTGGTGTTTCCGCCAAGATTGGTGGCAGGATCCCCTTGTAAAAACCAAACAACCTATTGGAGAAATAAAAGATTTTAAGTAAAGGAATCAGGAAACAGGTAATTCTGCCTCTGTTTATGGATAAAGCAACTAATCTAAAGTATCCCCAATTATTCAATGTAGTACACCAATCATGAAGTCTTCCTTCGTTTTAATTCTGAAGTGCAGAGATTATATTTGCTGCAACATGGACGGCACTGGAGGAGATACTGCTTAGTGAAATAAGTCAAGCAGAGAAAGACAATTATATGATTTCTCTCATCTATGGAACATAAGAACTAGGAAGATCGGCAGGGGAAGAAAGGGATAAAGAAAGGGGGTAATCAGAAGGGGGAATGAAATATGAGAGACTATGGACTATGAGAAACAAACTGAGGGCCTCAGAGGGGAGGGGGGTGGGGGAATGGGATAGGCTGGTGATGGGTAGTAAGGAGGGCACGTATTGCATGGTGCACTGGGTGTTATACGCAACTAATGAATCATCGAGCTTTACATCGGAAACCGGGGATGTACTGTATGGTGACTAACATAATATAATAAAAAATCATTAAAAAAATAAAGTGCAGAGATTATGAATTTTACATTTATTAACACTATGAAATTCAGAAGAATAAATGGTACTGAGACTGGAATCCCCTGAGTACATTGCTAAACACTACGAGTTGCACATTAAGGATGAACTTGACCTTCCTCAGTCTAAAGAATCTTGAATTTATTTTCTCAGGTGTGTGGTAGGTAGCTTCAAGCTGTCTACAGTTTAGCATTTCCTCCCTTGTAACCAAATGAGGTTAGGGTTATACCTGAGCCTGCTAGACTGGAATTTTCTGCGCTAACAAGGGGCACAAATCCTTAATTTCAGCTTTACTAACACAAGGGAACTAACAAGCTCTACGGCTGTGAAAACTGGGCTCCCAGCCCTATCCTGAGTTAGTCATGATTTTTTTAACTTCACTGATGGAGATAGAACGTCAGGGACATATGTTGCTGACAGAAGAAATGTCAAACTTCCTTGCTGATATAGTCTTACAGGGCCTGGGACAACTGTCGTTGCCAATGTTGAGGGACTTATCACATACTCAAATGTTTTTAGAAACAAAAACAAAAACAAAAAACAAAACCAAGAATGAGCGCCATATGCTTATGATAAGGTTCATAAAATGTCACCACTTATTTCATATTAGATTTTAAGATTCAAAATTTTAAATTTGTCTGCCCTGGAAAAAGATATATACGGCATATACTCATTTTAGACCTGAAATACATAAGTAGAATATTCCTCATTATTTTCCGAGATAATTCAGCTTTCCTGATGAACCCACACGTGACTGCAGAAAAAGGCAGGACTCGATGTGTCTGTATTTTAGGATGTTCATTTAACATGGGGCTCGAGCTTCTCTGATTGACCTCTCAAGCTTCACTCCAACTTCCTTAAAGTGCTTCTAGAACAAGAAAGTTAAGAATTTATATATACTAATCCACTCTGCTACCCAATCCAATGTGGTGATCTCTTGTTTTTCCTTGATTCACTGGCGTACAAAGCACACTTCAGTTAGGGAAGCAAAGGACTTGTTTCATAGCTTCTAAATTGTTAGCTTCTTGAGGGCTGAGTGTGCATTAGTGTGCTTACCCCAGAGTCTTCTCTGTGTGTGAATATGTAACCAGGATACAAACGTTCGTTAAGCATGTGGATTTTGTGAAGGGGAAGAAAGGAATCAAATGATCCCTTGATATGGGCTTACTCTACCCAGTATTTTTGACATAATGGATAGTGCTAGCAGACATATGATTTGAAGAACTATGGGAATTCATGCTCCCACCTCGTTTCCATTCCAATTTCAACTACTAATGCCTGAAATTCACTTACAAAATTCAAATACCACCCTTTATCATTGAAATGTCATTATAAATTAATCATTACATAATTTTCAGTATAAGAGTGATTAAGCATAGGCTCGGCCTTCCCAGAAGATAAATGTGATTTTCCTGAATAGAAGTTCTATATTTATAATGAAAGATTTATGAGTTCTGTTCTTTCTGTGATTTTTCTGTATCTGGAAGATTACATCTGGTTTTTGGGGAAAAAATTAAGAAGAACATTAAAGTAAGTAAAGCTTCTAGAACAGAGTGTCCCTGTTAATAATAGAGGTACTTGAAATCCCATACAACAGAGAACAGTTATAGGAAGAACAGTCGTTCAGCCTGGAGAAGAACAATCACAGGGAGTAACATGATGAACGTGATTGATTTCTTGAAAAGTGAGCATGTAGGAAAGAAATTCAACTTTTCTGTTTGTTTCCAGATTGTAGAACTAGGACCAACAGGTGGAAGCAACAAGAAAAGACACATTATTCGTCCAGTAGGAGCTTAATACAAGGAAGTACTCTTAATAGAACTACCTACAGATAGAATGGGCTGTCTTGAAAAATAATCAATTCTCCTTCATGGTATGTGGCCAAGCACTCTGGAAGGCCCTTTGTCATGGATGCCAGAGATGGGATGTATACAGCAATGGATGAACTTAATGGCCCTCAGGATTTGTCTACTCCAACCCTCAGATTTTGTTGCTCTAAGAAAAATAACAGGAGGATATGGGAAAGTGCTTTCCTGAAGAGACAAAATCTGCCTTAACTGCAAACTTTTGCCTAAAGTAGAGCACTGCTTTTCTGGAGGAGGACAGAAATCTTCTAAGTAACACAGAAGGTCTTCATTTTAAAAATGATGGGAAAAAATATTAAAAAGAGGTGTAAGGCAGGAGGGAAGAGAGGCAGCTGGGAGAACCATAAGGATTTAATCTGAAAAGAGCTGGGAGGTCCAGAGCCCTCTGCTTCAAGTTGTCTATGCTTCCTTGATGCGCCCTCCTTCCCTTCTCTCTGCTCTGTTCCTTTCATGTGTAATCATCCCCACCGCCCCAACTCCCTGCGACCGCCTCCAGCCGTCCCACCATCCTGAACTTTCTAACAGTGAATGAACAGCTTTAATGGGAAATTCTCAAGGACCATAGGCAGCCTTTGCTGGAAAATGGGAGGCTAGATCCTTGCACTGTTTTCACAGTATAGCCTAGCAATAGTGGACATCTACAGAATAGTCAGGCCAGCACCTCTTCTGTTGAGAACTGCCCCACCCAATTTTTTAAAACATTGGAGCCAACACATTAGTATAATATGATACTACTTGCATGCAGTTGGTTGATTGGGCACCTCACCAAATGGATCCAAATGGTGTTCTGTCTCTTTGCCCCAGTTAATCTGATCCAAGTTAGACCTAGCAGAGTTTTTCTCCAGGATTTGGGAATTAGAACTGAAAAGGTCAAGTCTCACTCTGTGTGGTTGAAGCTCGAAGACAGAAAACTAGCGTATCAGTGACAGTCACATTTTCTGTCTTTTGGAGAGTCAATCTGCAGTGATAAAAAAGAAGGAAGCTACTATTCAGGGAAACGCAGAAGCAAGATGGAGAAGAGTTCTGGTACTGTGAGTATGACCTTCTGTCAGCAATTTTTTACCCTTAGTTACATCTCAACGCTTCTTGCAAATTGGCATTTCTCTTTGCTTTTCATTCTTTGAGATACCCAGTATCATTTAGAATAAATTCCTTTTTTCAACCTAAATAATTTTGAGTTGTGTTTATTACTTACCAGTCCAAAGTCCTGGATCTAGAAAGTAAGCCTCATGGGCCCTACAGTCAAAGTGGTTGCCACAGGACCTCCATGCCACGCCCTCTCCCATGAAGAGCCTTTTGTCAGTGAAGATTGGCACTTGGGCCAGTCAGAAGAGTCACACCCAAAATTCGAGAAAGAGAATGTGGTGGGCAAGGGTGCAAGCTGACGATTCTTGATTGATTAGATAATTACTGGAAGCTTTCCCAAGGTAAAGTATGAAATACAGATTCTTAAAAAACAAAAAAAGAATTGTAATGTTTTATGAAGGAGATACTTTTTTTTTTTCTGCTAAAGAACTAATGTTTATACCCACATGCACTGTTCACTTTGCCAAATTTTCTGCCTTCATGTAGTTTTGGCTTGAAATACAGAGCATGTGGCTTAGGAGGACAATAACTAGGGACGTTAAGAGATTTGTGACACCCATATCAACATGCTTTATCTTGCTTACTTCTCAAGAAGCAGACTGACACACTCAGTCTACTCCCTAGATGAATGGAAACGAATTCTAATGTGTATGTGGCATTAATAGCCACTCTTTCCCTGAAAAGACAGTCAAGCCACCATTCTGGCTTTCAGTTTTGACCAACACCAAGCCAACCGGAGAACTCTTTGGAAGATGCTCCAGACGCAATGCAAGACCTCTCTCAACAAGATGGTATGTACTATACGACAGGCCTCACGGTTTGTTTCTCAAAGCTGTTACTTCTAGAAGTTGTGAATTTGATTTTAATTATCCTGTGTAGGAAAACGTTAACTTGGATGTTTATGGACTTTTGTTGATATTGATATAAGTAAAAACAGTCAAAATTTGTTGAAAGCTTACTATGTACTAGGCACTCTGTTAAGAATAAATGTATGTAGGCAGATGGCCATATTTTAATCTCCTTCAACGTTCACAACAATCTTTTGAAGATGGTATGATTATTTTCTCTTCATTTTGCAGGTGAGGACTACTGTCACATCACCGCCAAACACAGTGACTGAAATCAAGTTCCGTTGTCCTCATAGTCCATGTCCTTGACCACTGGGCTACACTCTATTGCAATTCTTCTTGAAATAAATTTATTTCCATAAACATTTTTGAAAAGTTATTTATGTTGCAAAAATGTCTTACCACTACTTATTTTAGGAAAAATCAGAAATGGCAATCAAAAATCAGTTTTTTAGTCCCATTTCCATTCAGTTCTGTTTTAAAGTAATGTGAAACACTATTTGTATAACTGATTGATCTGGGCTGAGATGAACAAGATCATTTTTTTGTGAAAGCTTTTGGGTTGTTGCGTATTTTCTAGTTTTATCAGAATGAGAAAAAAAAAGTACGCCCAAATGTTTTTCCCCCTCAGGATAACTTTTGTCCTTACAAGGAATACCAGGATAATACTGTCAGTGTGGAAGAAAAACAATGCTTCAGTAATACGGTAAAAAACTGAAATATTGATGCTCTATATTAAAGTAAAAACTGTTATTATCCAAAAAAGTCAGTGGGGAGAACTGTTGGTTGCTCACCCAATAGATATCCATAGATATCCCTCTTTGTTCCTTGGGGTGCAAGTATTCACCATGCCCTGTACTCAGGGAAGAAACCCCTTCTCTAGCCCAGGGGTGAAGCAGCATTCTTCAAGCCAACCATGGTGGTCCCAGTCCCTTGCTGGTGAATCCTGTCACATTCATGGACATATGATCCAAACCTAGCCCATGAGACCAGTGGTGGGAAGAGGGGGAATGTATGTTGGAAGTCCTGGATTTCTGGCCTAAGGAAAAGAGGAACATGGAAAGAAAAGTCCTTCTTTTTTGCTAGTTGTTGTGCTATCTGCATGAGACGCCTGTGTGCTGCATTCAGATGAGAGATCATCGCCCACAAACTGAAGAAGGCCAGCACAAAGACGGGAAGGACCTGGATCTCAATGACATTATCGGGCTGCCGAATTAGTCAATCCCAGCAATCTGCCTCCAGATTTCTGGTTAGGTGAAATTAAAAATACATCGTTACTATCTGAGTTGCTTTCAACTACGTCTTCCATTAACCTATGGCTAAAAAGAATTTGAGAAAGATATGTACAATGCATTTTTGATTTTCACTAGCAAATAGCCTTTAACACCCCGTTTCTGAAAAAGCCTTAAAATAGAATTCTTCAATCATAATTATAGTGACCACAGTTGTTGAATGTTAAGCAAAGCATTTAGAAGAAGACCGTGAGAACCATTTTGAGAAATGGTTTTAGATGATTTCTTTCAGGAGCCCATCATACATTAAAACCCTGTCCTATTCAGATGATTACCTATGAAGGAACCCCATACCACACATGGAAAAGTTCATAAGCAAATATCGGATGGGGTTCCAGGTCTCCAAAGCCATTAATGGTGGTTCGTAGACTAATGAGAGCTGTTGTTCAGAAACGTAAGTAGATACAGAGCACGACAATATTGGGTCACATTTGTTTTTCATTGTATAATCAAAACAGGCCTTGTATTACTTATGTACATCTATAAAACGAAGATCAAAACTGCGTTGCACGTGTTCCTCGCTCAAAGACACAGCTCATACATAGCTTATTTGAAATACAGATTTGTGCCAAGCCCCACAAAATAATTTTACCCCTCATTTCCCCCACCCCCACTTTTAAAGTGCGAAGCTATTTTAACATATTGGGTGGCTCCAAGGTCATAGACCGATCAATGAAAAGATGCTGATTGTATGAAGCAAGGAGATGTGGAATTTCCTTTGAGTTCCAGTTTGTGTCCCGTCTTGGTGGTTCATTTATGGCGAGTCAAACCCTTGAAGAAGCCTTCCTGCTGTCTCTCATTAGTAGGCTCTAATTTTAGGTTACCTTGTTTAAGGTCCAAACTTTAGACGCCCAAAGAGACTAGACAGATCCTTAATTAAACATCTTGTACCTGACAACATCTTTAGTCCATTTGGATGGCTGAAAAAAAGTTACTGGCTTTCAGTCAGCTACTGAAATTTGAAGACGTTGTGGTAAATAATGGGTAGACAGGACAGGGCTTAACATTCTCAAAATTTGACTCAGGTAAAGAAACCAAAAAGGAGTGGAAAAATCACATGTTCTGTCTGCCCCTCCTTTTTTCCTTCTGAGTCACCCCCTTGTTGGTTTTGCTGTTTTTTTTCTAATTTAGTATGTAGAAAATGTTTGTTTGGAAGTCATTTGTACCGTGCAGTTGGACTGCTCCTACAGGCAGGCTGGGAAATTTCCGAAGTTGTCGGGCTAGTACGCAGGACTTTGGTGTTAGGAAAAACAACATGGAATCTTTTCTTCTTTGTGGCCCTCAGGGAGAGAGGGAAAAGTGTAGCTGCTTCAGAACCGACCTGAGAGGGAGTTAAACCCTGTTGTCCATCAGAAAGGTTGTCAGAAAACTCAACTGATAGGTTACTGAGAAAACGAGTGTAAGAAAACCGTGAATAAAATGTCTTCCTGCCAACTCTACTGCCAATGGAAACTGAGGCTTTTCCTGGTTGTCAGAGACGAAGTGCTTTGGGGCCCAAACTGCTGAGACTCATAACCGAGGTCCAGCAACCGTAACACTGAATGCCAGGATCGAGGTGCACATCATCCAAGCCTGAACAGGCCAATTAAAGAAACGATTTCCAAGTTTTAAAGCCATTTTCAAAGCCACCTGCAGCACACTCACACGCAGCCTGAGAAGGATGCTTTCACCTGGATCCCAGGTCTTTGCCAAAAACCTGGCATTCACTTAGTGTCCAGAGCAGCAATAATACTCACCGGTGAAGCATGAAATAGGAACGACAGGGAAAGTGACACCAGATCCCCAGTTGGGGAAATTGGAAAGCATTAACACGTCTGTGTACCTAACAGAGCACAATTACTACATTTTATTTTGTTTCAACAGTCAGAACCTAAATGAACATCACCATTCAGTTCTGTTCTGGGCAATGATCCAAGCTCATCTTTGGTACAGTTGATTTTGAAGCCTTACAGTCAATCATATCTTCACAATTTGTTCTTCTTCCAGGCTTCAGGCATCCTCCTGATTTCCATTTCTTGTTTGGAAGCCTTGAGTCATCTGCTCTGGCAACATGACCAACCCAAATCAGTCATTTTCTCCAAATTACATTGAAATCGGGATCCTGCTAGTTTGTTTTCTTCCTCCTTCTTTCTTTCACATAATTTTCCCTTCAAGGATCTCCTAATACAAAGCTGATTGAAGGCATACAATATCCTCTTTCTTCCGCTGTTGTCAAGTCCAAGTTTCTTACCCACATGCTGTAGCTCTGTAATTAAAACAATGAGGGCGGCCCTCGGCCCTGGGTTGTGAGTGCAAGGCTCTTACAGCCCGATGGGCCATGGTATCCCAGGGCAGAGTTCTGGCCCTGACACTACACCTTTAGGGCATCATTCTGACATCATTTCTACTCCACAAGTCTCAGTGGTTCGCGGAATCCAAATGAAAGAGTGGAGCTTCATGGCTCTGTTATTTGAATTACGCAGAATCTGCGATCTGAAGTTCACAAATTTGCATGCATCTTCGGGCCATTTTCATCTAAGCAACGGAGAGAGAGAAAACTATGCATCCTTCAAAGGAGAGGAAAAACAGCTTAAAAAGACCGAGTGACACAGATTCGGCTTTTAAAACCAGCAACTGAACTTCAAGGAAGTGCACCCTCACAAAAGTTTTAGCTAACATCGTAACATAAGACTAACACAAGTTTTTCCTCCTTCAACTCCTATCAGGTCTTCAGGCACAAACAATATAGTTATTATTTTTCATTACAGAGAATTAATTGAACTAAGTTTCTGCATATGGTCCTTGGATATATTTGTTAGCCCAAACCATGCCACTTTCATTATATGCTGTATGGAGGGTTTCTTTAAAGTTTTCCTGAACACCCGTTTTTCCCTGAACTTTTAGTGGGATTCTACCACGTCAATTAAACTTTGTTGACATGTCTAAAATAAACTACAACTTTGATTTTCTAAGATACAGAAAAATTAGTTTAGCTGTCAGTACCATTTAGGAGGTAGTTCTGTGGCTCGATTCCCTGGAAAGTTGGCTGGGTGCTCGACGCACTAAACACGTTGCACAGCTCAGCCCAAGGAAGGCATTAGCGTGATATAAGAACCAGAACCCTGATGGAAAACGCTAAGGAAAGAGAAAGCAAAAAAGATATTCGAGAAGTGATTGAAGTAAATAATGTGGGTACAGTGTGGTGTTAATTGCTCCATTAATCTATAAGTGAAGAGACTGCACAAAAAGTGTATTAATATTCAGTGACAGCACATTGCCTTGCTTATAAAGATAAACACGTTTCCATTAGGAAATAGGAATCATTTAAGGGCAGTCTTTGACTCGTGCGGATGGCAACTATGTAGAAAAGGACTAACAAACAAACGAACGAACAGACAAAACCTCCAAACCAACCAAAGCAACACAATTTCTTGGAGTGAGACTGAAAGTCAGGAAAGAAGTCCCGATCGGGGACTCAAAAGCTCTTCACCGGCAGCTCTCTGCTAAACAGGGCCCGCTGAGGGGATTCCTTGCTTCATCCTACTAATCCCACCTCACCTATCCTCATTTTTTTTTTTTTACTTCCTCTGTTTCTAATTTCTGCCCTTCCCATTCCTGAAGTAACTATCTTTCATTTATTCATTCACTCATTCTTTCAATATACTCTGTTCCAAGCATGAGGCTAAACACGTGTTTGTAGGGTCAAATGTTGATACAGTGGTCCCATTGTCCCCATACCAATTAAGACCTTAATTTTCTTCAAGAAGTCTTCTCTGAGATAGTGGACAGAATCTTGATATTGCAATTACCCCCAATACTTAACCAAGATGTTGCCTTTCATCTTACATTATGTGCTTAGCACACACTAACACTCAGATAACATATGTTGAATATAGCTATATTCAAATGAGAAATGTATATACTTACGCATATACACCTATACATATATACAGGCATGTATATAGATCCATGTACACAGACACGACCCAGACACGATCCATATTAATAGTCTGAATGACCTGTATATTTTTAACTGAGTAGAGTATGCATTAGACACATGATTACCATGTTTAATCCAGGTTATAAACTGCTTGACAATGGCCACTCCTGTTCTTTATCACCACCCTCCGGCATTTAGCATTAATTCGATGCTACCTGTCAGTAAAGCAACATGATACAGTGGGCAGGAGTGTGGGCTCTGGAGCCACACTCCTTGAGTTTGAATTCTGGCTCAATCATATGTTAGCTGTTTACCCAGCATGAAAAACCTTTGGCACAAAAGGTGAGCAAATTAATTCCAAAGCAGTACTGCCAGAATAGAGATTTTTTTTTTTTAAATGTCAGCTCTCTCTACAAGTGCTTATGAAAATGAGTTGGTACATTGTTGTAATAAGTAGACCAATTTAACAGCTTGACCTAGCAGGGCTATGTATGACCACAGCTGGGGCAGAAAGCCTCAGAATTCAGAGATGTCCTTCACAAATAGAACCTTACCTAAGTGTATGACGCAGTACCTTAGGAATTCATGCCCTGTTGTGGAATTCTGCTGCAATCAATTTATACATATTTGAGGCCAAAGATGTTGTGCACTAAATGCACTGAGCAGGCTGCTCCCAAAGTGTAAGTCACATTTAGAAATTCATTAACTCTTTATGGCTGCCAGTTATTACAGTAGGCTCCAAAATTAATTTCTTGAGGTGCCCCCTAGTGGTATTGGAGTTAAATGCAACTCAACAATTGTCTCAACCCTAATGAAGGAAGCCTTGGACCAGAGCATTTTGTAGGTTACAAACTACAATCTGATTTAACAGACCTTCATTTCACTACATTAGGTTCCAAAGGAATAGTATTATAACAGCTTGGAATTCTACTGCAATTGAGACTACTGAGAGAAACTTTAGAAACAAAAATAGTGATCACTGTGCTAAATGCTTTGCAATTATCATCCCATTCAATTCTTACGTGAAATAGATTCCACTCTTTCCATTTCATAGGCAAATACCAGCGAGACTTAGAGATGTTAGCCACTTTCTCTCTAGTGAAACTGGAAGAGTTGGGATAAGAACACAAGTCTACTTGACTCCCAAACCTCTGCTGTTGAGCACTCTGCTTGATTCTGTGTTCTCAGGTTGAGCCAGTGTCAATCCACTGGGAACTGTCGCTCCACCTCCGCTCTAGTGCTCCTTCCGTGACTGTGTCTCTAGTGCTCGGGCCCCGGTCTCTGCCTAGTTGGCTAAAATGCTGGGTTTTGAATGGAGGAATAGCTGAGCCAAGGTTTGTGGCCTCCTTTGTCATCCACAGTCCCTTACACCAGTTTTTTAAGTGCCTGAATTTTTACATAACTTACTAAAACACAGGTTAAATGAGTAGTCACCAGGCTTTCTGGATGCAGTAAGTAAAAGTCTATATGTACTTTATGGACTCATGGATGTGCACAGTCTTCCAGATAGCTTTGAAAAAATTTCCCTTCATATCACATTATTGTCAGTGAGTAATCAAGGGTGAACTATTTTCCTAACTCCTGCAGTCAATGTCCTAAGAAACTACAAGTTGGATAAGTTACATAGAACTCAAGACATTTAAAAAACAATGCAGAAGATAATCCTAGGACTTAGTGTCTGGACCTTGTCTACCTCTTCCCAGTGATTTCATCCTGTCCTACTAATTTAATTACCTTCCTTATGTAGATAACTGTCATATATCTCCAGTTCTTCTAGTCACCTACTCAACATCTCCACTTGGATATGTAAATGGGATGTCAAAATTAGCATGTTCAAAATGGATTCCTGATTCTTCCTCCACAAACCTGTTCTATCTACAATATTCTCCAGATCAGTTTATAGCAACTCCATCTTTCCAGTTACTCAGGCCAGAAACTTGGAAAGCATATACTTTAGTCGAGTTCTTGCTTTCTCTTATTCATCTCTGTTTTTCTGGTCCAAGCCCTGGTCATATGTCACTTGAACCATTGTGATAGGCTCTTAAATAGTTTCCCTACACTATTCTCAAAGCAGTGACAGAATAATCCTATTAGAATAAAAGGTAGACAGTATCACTCCCCTGTTCCCAACCTTCCAGTGTTCTCCCATGTCCCTCAGAGCAAACCCCAAGTCCCTTCAAAGGCCTCAGGTAATGTGGTTCTACCATATTGCATTATACATTCCACCTCATCCTCGGTTCACTCCCGTCCAACCCTACTGACCTTCTTGCTCCTTGGACCAGGCACACACCCACCCCAGGACCTGTGTACTTGCTGCATCTTGTCTGGGATCCTTTTTCCCACATATCCCCATGGCTCACTACTCATATCCTTAAATTCTGTACCAAATTACATTCTCAGTGAGGCCTGACCTTACTTCTCTTCTATGTAGAATTTCAACACCCTTCCTTGAGTACTACCTATCCTTTCTGCCTGCTTTCTTTTCCTGTATAGAAATTATCCCTTCAAATGTGCTTTATTGTTTGCCTACTTGTTTTATTTCTTCTCTGTTGCTCTCATTAGGATGTAAGCTTCATGAGGAAAGGGCAGGGGCTTTTGTTTATTTTATTTATTGATGTATCCCCAGGGCTAAATACAGGACCGGAGGACATATAACAAGTGCTCAGCAAATACTTGTTGAACAAAAGAACGAATGCATTGTATTCCCACTGGCTCAGTCTGGCAGTGTTGTGAACAGAAACTCTTAGCTGGCATTTTGAACTATTCCAAGAGCAACCTTTTTCATTTTCTTACCAAATGTCAATTCTACCTGGTTTCTTCAGAATCACCTAGACTTCACCGAAATGGCTATCAATGAGGAAAGTTTTGGGTACTTGATCGAGAGAACATGAGCAGACTTCAGGAAATGGCAACAGAAGAAATCTAGGCTTCATGTGAGTTATTATCCCTCATCAGCTACTAAGTCATGACTGCGAACTTTATTTTGACCCACCCAATAGGCTTCATCTCTTCTCCAGGCTGTCAGAACCCAACTCTAGTGTTCACACTCTCGAGGCCATCTGCTCAGGGAAGTAGAACTCTCTCCAACCCTGGCACGATTGATTTAATCACCTGGTTTTATTCTCCTAGCTTGTAATTGTATGAGATGTGAGCAGGCAACTGAATTCTCACCAATCAAACTTGAGGGGGATTTTGAGAGAGGTTTTTTTTTCCCCCTTCCTGATAAAAGGGATCCTTGTGGCTTACCTCCAGAGATTTGGATTTGGTAGGTCTGAGTGCATGTTCAATAATTTGTATTTTAATACTAGCCCTAATTCTTACGCAGAAGGTCCAGGAACTACACACTGAAAAATTAAAAAAAAAAAATACTTGTTTATCAGGTTAATGACCTAGGGCTGCTTTTACCTAGATGTCTATCTGTTAGGAATCAGGCCAGAGTACTCAGTACCATTTGATCTGGTAATTCTTCTAGAAACTTGATGAAATTGTCCTTGCTTTCTTCCATTTTCTAGTCTAGAGCGTACTTGCTTTTTTCAGTGAAAAACTGCTAATTGCAAGCGTGCTCCACGCCTCTGACATGGCCATCTCTGGCCTTTGAGACCAGGAAGCTATAGATATTCTTAGCTATAGATATTCAGTCACTGCTGAATAGAATACCAGGCTGTGTCCCCCCAACACCTGCCGGTGGCTTTGCTCCTCCGAGGGCTACTTCTTGGTTTCCTCTTTGGCTTATTTAGAACAACACTGAGACACACCAAAACCAGATCATTAGCTTGCCCGCATCTTTTCAAAAGAAACTAAGATTTCATTCCACCGTCTGTCTATGAAGACTAGCAGAAATTGTGGTTGGCAGAAAGCACGTTTTCACTGTTTAAACACCAGAAGAAAATTTAAATGAGGGTACTTGTCTCTCATTCTGCTAACAGTCGTGCATTCTGCAGAACAGGAACAGCAGGAAGCAGCCCCTGATGTAAAGCAAGCAGGACCACACCTATGGCTGTGTGAGCTGCACAGTGTAGGAAAACACTCCCCTTGTGCTTTACGGCATGAACCAACCAAGAACTCAGGCGTCTCTGAAGTTCTGCCGGTGACTGATTTTTAGAGAAGCGACACTGCATGGGGAGGGTGGCTATAGACTTAGCTTCTCAATTGATTACTTGTTTGAAGAAAAAAGACCTATGAATTACCCACTCATTACCCACTCATCATTAATTCTTCCCACCAAAACCACCATCCAGGGCTCTGTCCTAACCGGTTTCAAGTGTCTCGCATACAGTCTTTATTTTTAGTTACCAATGACTAACCATTTTCAGGACCATTCACTTATTTATCAGCAAGTATTTGTTGAGCACATACTATATGCCTGGTACTAATTACGAACAGTGCCTATAATTTGGTCATAGAAATTGCAAACATGCTACAGTTTCGTCAGTTATCAAGTCTGTAAGCAAGACTGATCCAGCCATAATATTTTATTAACCTAATTTAAATTAGTTTGTCCATGAGGCGCCAAAGGCACAAGTATATTGTTCTCTCATTTTCCAAGGAATGCTAAGTAATGAAAAGGTTACACTTACTTATTATCTCAGGCAAAAAAATTGAATGCTTGAAAAATAATTTGGACTTTGAATTTTTCTCTCCGGTAAATTCATCCATCCATCCATCCATCCATCCATCCATCCATTCATTCATTCATTCAACAAATTATTGAGTATCTTTTATGGCCAGTGATGGCTCTCTGGGTTAGAGATAAGTTGTGAACAGGTTGGACGTATTTCCCATAATCGCAGAGCCTGCCTCCTGTTTGGGGAGCCAGACAATGAACAGGCAACAGACAAGTGAATAAAATCATACCAGATCAATATCACCGATCATTAGGGAAATGCAAATAAAAAGTGATGAGATACCTATTCACACCTATTAGGAACATTTTTTAATTAATTAACTAATTAATTAAAGAGAGCGAGCGAGCAGGGGGAGGAGCAGAGGGAGAGGGACAAGCAGGCTAGATGTGGGGCTGGATCCCACGACGCTGATATGACCTGAGCCAAAGTCAGATGCTTAACTGACTGCACCACCCACGTGCCCCAACATGGATAAATCTTGAAGAATTATTGTGCTAAGTGAATTAAGCCAGAAATAAAAGGATAAATATTACATGATTCTACTTATATGAGGTACTTCGAGTGATCAAATTCATAGAGAGAAAGTAGAAGGGTGGTTGTCAGGGGCTGTGGGATGAGGGAATGGGGAGTTAGTATTTAATGGGTATGGAGTTTCAGTTTTGCAACATGAAAAGAGTTGTGGAGATGGATGGTGGTGACGGTTTTACAACAATGTGAATGTCCTTAATGCCGCTGACCTGTACACTTAAACATGGTTAATGTGGGGAGTTTTATGTTGTGTCTATTTTGCCACAATAAAAAAAATTATGCCAAAGAGTGAGAAGTTATAAGGAAAATTAAGCAGGAGGGTAACTGGTTGCTGTGAGATGGGAGGAGGCTACTAATTCTGATTGGATCTCCAGGGAAGGCCTCATTGGAAAGATACTTGCTGAGCTGATGACTTGTATTTAGAAGAAGAAATCTATGGGGAAGGGAGAGAAAATTGAGAAATGGAGAGCTTTAGGAAAAAAATACAAGGGAGAATCCAAGGCAGCAGTTTTTAAGCTTTTGCTTTCTTCACATAAGGAGGATGAGGAAGCCATGATTTCCAAAGTAGTCTCTTGGGATGTTCTAAAAACTGATTGTAAAATTAGTTGACGCTCTTCAGACTCATTCTTCTTCCCATAGGGACTCAATGCATAGTAGTTGCTTACTGTACTGAAGATTTAAAACCAAGTCATTTGTTAAGACCAACCAGAAGCAAAGCCAATATTAAATACAGAATTATAGGACCATGACATCTTTGGAGTAGGAAGGGCCCTTAGGGTCCTTAGTCCTCTCTTCTGAAGCTTGCTTTCTCTTTATAATGTCCCTGCTATGATATCACCTGGCTTCTGATCAGATGCTAGATGCCAGGACCCCACATCCTTTCTAAGTGCCCCTCTGACCTGGATACCTTTGCTGCTGAAGAGAGAGACCCTCCTGCCTTGAGCCCTGTTCTGTTTTCAGGTGACTTTCCTTTGATTCTGTTCACTAGGTGTGATGGTTAATTTTATGGGTCAACTTGATTGGGTCACAAATTGGTCAAACATTATTCTGGGTATTCCTGTGAGAATGTCTTTGGATGATATTAACATTTAAATCAGAATACCATGTAAAGCAGATTACCCTCCATAATGTTGGTGGGCATTATCCAATCAGTTGCAGGACTGAACTGAACAAAAGGCTGACCCTCCCCAATTACAAGAGAATTCTTCTAACTGATGGCCTTTGAATGGGAGTATCAGCTCTTCCTGGTTCCAGACTTTGGACTTGAAGGGGGACAGTAGCTCTGCAGATTTTGGATTTTTCAGCCTTCATAATCTCATGAGCCAATTCTTTATGATCTATGTATGTACGTGTGTATGTGTACATTCTATTGGTTCTGTTTCTCTGGAGAACTCAGACTAATACACCAGGAAATACAGAATAAGTCTAATTCCAGTCCCCTTAAGGAATTGCAAAATATTTGAAGATGGTTATTGAGCACTCTGATACCTCTCTTCTATAAGTCAAACTCTCAGCTCTTCATACGACAGGGTCTCAGACCTCTCATCATTTGACCTTGGAGTCCCTGGACCAAAATCCACACTTAAATAGGCTGATCTGGGCACAGTAGAGCAAGACCATTGCCCCCATGTTCTTAATATTATATTTCTCTTCATGTGGCTAAAGACCAATTTAGCTTTGTTTCATTCACACCATTCTGTCTGTGTGTAACACACACACACACACAGATATACACAACCTGCTGTTGTAAACTTATCCCTCTTCTACTTCTTTAAGGCTATGATAGAACGAAAGAGGATGGGTAGGAGTAAATATGTTCCAAGTACATGAAAGGGGAGGGAAATAAGATTTAATGAGGGTTGCTTAACATATATAATGTTATTTCATCTTTATTTACAGATGTGGAAACAAAGACTCTTGGAACCTATGTAACTTATCCATATCAACATAGTTTAGAAGTAATTGGGATGGGACTGAAGCCCAGTTGCCTCTGATCTTAAAGCCTGTGGTCTGTCCACTGCCCCACATCACACAGCATACACACTGTGGGCATTTAAAATAATTTCCAGAGTAATATAAAGTGTGAGAGAGATGGTGTCCAAGAGGAAAACAAGGAAGAAAACTATTAATACAAAGAAAAATCAAATTTAATATCAAAGGTATTATTAATTCACCTCCTAGTCTTTTTATACCTTCCTACAGATTCCAAGAACTCTCATAGAAAAATTTTTCACACACACACACACACACACACACACACACACACAAAGAAAAAATTTTCACCAGCAATAACAGAATATGCGGCAAAGAAGGAATAAGTACATGTTTTTCAGGTGTGCTAAGGAGTGAGGAAATGGAACTAAAAAAAAAACCCAACAACACACACTCAATAATCATGACTGTTAAAGTACATTTAGTCTCAAACCTTGGCAACCGTGGTCCAAGTCATACTCCCACGTAGATTATATTAAATGATAATGAGAGGGGAAAAATCTGCTATCCGACCACATTTTAGAAAAAGCGGACACCAAAGAGTTTTCATCCAGCCATA
Organism: Ursus arctos; assembly: GCF_023065955.2. Classification (NCBI taxonomy): domain Eukaryota; kingdom Metazoa; phylum Chordata; class Mammalia; order Carnivora; family Ursidae; genus Ursus; species Ursus arctos. Next base: position 17,208,917 of record NW_026623053.1, read on the forward strand.
AGTATAGAGGTTCCCTATTCACTGAAGAAAGCAACAGTGTGATACGTAAGAAAAATTTGTAGTTACCGCCCACCATGAAAGACCAACACTGTATTCAGAAAGTGGGCATTTTGCACATAAAATAATCCCATGAACCACTCACATGTGCACACACAGAAGCACACTCACACACATAGTGGTTCTCCCCCCTCCCATCTCTGTCAGTGCCCTGGGGTGGTGTCATTGATCCCTACGAGACCCACACTCTCATGGGGCCTGGCTACATATCTGTCCTACAGAGCCACCACTTGACGTTCCTGGTGATGAGCTTGGAGCTGTCCCCCTCCTGCTCGAGGCTGAGTGGATTCTGTCTAGAGGCCTGGCATTTCGACCAAGACTGCAAACGAGAGCCTGGGATTCGGGGCTGAAAGTGGATTTCCTGCACAGCTGAGCCAAGTGCTTCCAACCATCCAGCCAGATGTTTCTCTATATGGTCCTGGCAGTCATAGCTTGGGATAGAGCCAGAATTTGGCCTGATTTCTACAATGAAAAGCTTGATGGAATGCTGGGGTGGTGCCATCCCATAATAAAAGGGGTGGTCTCTCAGATTGGCACACCACTCCCTTTTGGACTTGGGAGTCCCTCCAAAGAGAAGAGGTGCTTGAGTAAAAGTGGGTGTGTCCATCCAGTCCTTGCCAGGGCTGGGGTGAGGAGGGGAGGGTACAGGCGGAGGGAAGGTGGATGGAGAAGAGAGGTTCTGAGTGATTGGAAGCTTGTGCCAGATGGAGCTGGAAGACGGTGCTCTGTTGCTTCCCTCTGCACATGTGTGGCCACCAGGGGATTGCCTGGCTATGCACACTGCTTCACATCTGTCAGCTAAATCAAAGTTGCATAATTGAAGATGCAAAGCAAGAAACATTACGTGGTTCACAAGGCTCCCCAGAGGATTCTGGATCTGTAATCCAGTGAGGAGATTTTAATGAGACATGAGCCTAGCACTCTCATCTGTGAGAGACGATCTTACTCCAGCTGTGTTTAAGGATGTGGAAAACTTTTTTTTTTTTGCAGAATATGAGGAGTCTTTCTCAACTGGTCACTGCCTGCCCATTTCTCTTGGCACCCTTTGGCCTTCCTCCCAAAGAAATGCTTCTTTTTGAAGCTTGGGTTCTCAGCATGAGGAAGGCACAAAAGATGCTGTGATTGAGGCTTTAGGACAGTGAATCAAGAACGGACGTGCTAGATAAAACCATTAGCCTGCTATCATTTCTTACAAGCAAATTTAAACATTTTTAAATATTTAATCATAAAAGTAACATATATCCAAAGTAAACATTCAACCATACATAAGGAAGGAAAGTGTGAAGTAAAAGTGTAAATAGGATTCTTTGTTTGAGTTCCTAGAACAGTGTTTCTCAAATGTTCTATGGTAAAGGAATAATTTTTCCTTATTTTCAATCCTCACAAACCAATACTTTTGTAAAATACCATAAAAATTAATTATCAGAACAATTATAAAAAAGGACCCAAAGGCATGCAGAATACCAACCCATTAAAAAAAAATTAAGTTCAGGGACGCCTGGGTGGCTCAGTCTGCTAAGCATTTGCCTTCGGCTCAGGTCATGATCCCGGGGTCCTGGGATAGAACCCTGCATTGGGCTCCTTGCTCAGTGGGGAGTCTGCTTCTCCCTCTCCCTCTGCTGCTCCCCCTGCTTGTGCTCTCTTTCTCTGTCTGACAAATAAATAAAATCTTAAAAAAAAAAATTAAGTTCAACAGATCAGCCTTAGATGTAGTGGTAATACCAAATTGCTACAACCTTTCTGAACATTCTCAATTTCTGTACTTACTGTAGCCCACACTTTGATCATTTTCTTCCGGAGATTTTCAAAAATTCCTATACATATCAAACATATGAACATACAGATAACTTTGTTAAACATAAGAGTAATTGTGCTATATGTATTGGTCTGTAACTTGCCTCTTGACTTAGTATATTTTGACATCTTTCATATTAGCCCTTGAAGAGCCACACCATGCTTTTATGTGGCTGCCTGGCTTTCCACAGTCTGAACGTACTACATTTTTAAAAAAACTGGTCTCAATATGTATGAGTATGTGATGGTTTCTAGATCTTGCCTATAGTCAAAATTTGATGGCATGACCTCTATAAATGGACTGTTATTAACTCTATATGCCTTTTAAAAAATTAACATTTTCATTAATTAATTTTTTACAGAGAGTGCACGCACACACGTGTTGGGTGGGGGAGAGCTGGGAGGGAGGGACAAAGGGAGAGAGAGAATCTTAAGCAGGCTCTATACCCAGTGTGGAGCCCAACATGGGGCTCGATCTCACAACCCTGAGATCATGACCTGAGCTGAAATCAAGAGTTGGATGTTTAACCGACTGAGCCACCCTAAGCGTCCCAATTCTATATGGATACCAAAGTTGCCATAGCACTTGTTAGAATTTCTGCTTTGTGAGCAAAAAGCAAAATACTTTGCAGTCCAAAGGTTCTTTACCTTCAAACTAGCTTGTTGACCATTCTGAGAGTGGTTGGTGGTGCAATGATAGGGCTAAGCTTCTGTCACCACGCACTGTGTAAGGCATACCCTCCGCCACTGCAAGGGGCTTGGGATGGATCCCATAACGACTGGCTTTGCCTTTTTCACTTAGTAGCACAAAGGTGGATGTGCGACAGTGGATGCAGGCTGCCTTGGGGGGTCCCACAAACCCCAGCCACTCCGCGGTGAGCTCTTCTCTTGCTGACTCAGACCTTCCCAAAGAGCTTGTATGAAGGAAAGGTCAGCTTGGTGGCTAACCTCAGCTCGGTGCCCAATTCCTCTCTTACAGTATTTTTGCTGAAGCAGTAAATTTGGGGCTCTACACGATTACCTGCATGATTTTTCACATTTCTGTTAGGGCCTCCAGTGGCCCTTTGTGGAAGCAGTTAGCTTTGTATGTGTAAACCCCACTCCCAGTCAGGCAGGTCCAGTCAGGATGAACCTGAGCAATTGGCCCCAGCAGACCTGCTCCAGGCACAGGGCATGACCCAGGAGAGGGGTGGAGTGTTTCTGATGTTTACATTTCAGATGTCTCCAAAGCAGCCAATTATGTCAGGTCCCGGGCATGTATGGAGATACGGGAGAGGATTTTGTGTGGAAGGCAAAACGCTCGAGCAGAAAGACAAGTTTTCCTTTCTACTGGGTTAGCCGGGCCAAGAGAAAGAGGACGGTCTAGGTTTGTACTATGGAGTTCGTCGGCTTGGGTTTGGTGAGCCCAGATGGAGGGAAACTGGCAATAACTCCCCTCTGCATTTTCAGTTGGGAAGAGAAATAATCTCAGACACCCCAAAGGCTTATAAGGACCTGAAGTTCCCTTGCACGAGGATTAGGCATATCCTGACAGGCAGCGAGGGAACCAATTCTTTGGTCTTGCTAGAACTTCAAGCGGTCCTGAAGAGAGTGGCCCTGAGTAGAAGCATCTAGGCTAACAGCCAAGTTGGAGCTACATGGAGAACGGATGAGCTTCATCGAAGGCTGATTCAGCTTCGCTTCTGGAGTGTGCATTATCCGTGCGAAGGGGGCCCAACAGAGGTCCGGCAGACAACCCAGACAGGAGTGGGCGTGTTTGTTATTCACCTCACGCTCGGACTGGGCTCTGAGACGGCACCCTGAGTCGCAGGCATGGTCTGCACGGGGAGAGGACTTGGGGCTCAGGATCTTACCAGTGACCTGCCAGCCCTTGATGTGAAGCTCCTGCAGGATTTTTTTTTTTTTAAAGATTTTATTTATTTATTTGACAGAGACAGCCAGCGAGAGAGGGAACACAAGCAGGGGGAGTGGGAGAGGAAGAAGCAGGCTCCCAGCGGAGGAGCCTGATGTGGGGCTCGATCCCAGGACTCCAGGATCACGCCCTGAGCCGAAGGCAGACGCTTAACGACTGAGCCACCCAGGCGCCCCCCTGCAGGATTTTTTTTAAACACCCACCAAGAGCCTTTTGAGAGGAAACCTGCCCCAGCAGGCCTGCCTTACACATCCCTTCAGAAATGTCTTCTTTTTCTTCTGGATATGTTTTTCTGAGTGGGCACTCTTCCTACTGCCGGCCTCTTTTGTGTGAAAGCAAAGTTGCCATCTAAATCTGGGGGAAGTATTCTTATATGTGCATCTAGTTTCCTTCTCAGAGAACCAGGAGACCCTTTCCCAGTAAACATCTTCTCCATTCCAAAGTTCTTAGACATTTTGCTGTGCTGACATGGAAATGCTTATTCTGTCTTCAGACTCCCTGATTTTGCAAACTCTCTGCAGACAGGATCTAAACGTTTTGTGTCGCTGAGACAGTGCCTGGGTTACAAGTGTGTCCTCACAGCCCTCATGCCCTGTCCCTGCTGCTTGGCCCGAAATGACTTCCTTTATGTCCTACGTTGGAGACAATCACGGCCCCAGAGGAGAAACACCAGCATCACAGAATAATAATTCAGTTAATGCGGGCAGAAAAAGGTCGCCCACTTCCCCCTCACAGCACAGAGCTCTCATCTCCAGATGATGACTAAAGCAGTTACAAAAGTAAACTGCTAAGTCCCTGGGCAGTTTTTTCCTCACGTCATCTGAGTAAACGATTCAGTGTGCATCTTCCCGCACATGTGTTCTCTCTGGGTGAGTGAGGAGCGAACCGGGCTGCTCTCTGGCAGCTAGCTTATGGACGACTTCCCGACGCTGGAACTCCGCGGGCAGCGAGGGCTGCCTCCCCTGCGACGGACCATTTGCACTGCTTTGCTCTGCATCATCACGGGCCGTGCAAAGCCAACCCGGACCACACTTCACCAGGCGTGACTATGTGATTCCTGTGACATACTGCCATGTCGATTGCATCGTCTTAGGTAGGCAAGGAAAAGCTTGGTCCCTACCAACCAAGCCCTCTCAAACTTAGTGGGAGTGCAAAATGAGACGCAAAACGAAATGCCATTCCCTGCCTGTCACAGGGAAGGGATGGCCAGCCACACACCGGCACACCCAGAGTTTGTCTAATCACCCGAGATTTTTCCATGCTAAAGGGAATGGCTTAGTCAGAGATGTCCGAGAGCAAGAAAGCTCTCTCACACTGAATTTTTGCAAATGTGTTCACCTCCCTCATTCATTTCCATCCCTACCGATGACATGGAATGCCAGCCAGTGTGTTTGGGAAGATACCCTTCAGGAGAATGCTCCTTCAGGAGAATGTTCCTGCAGGAGAATGTTCCTTCCCAGAGAGAGAGGAAAACACGAAGGGAGCAATGTTGATCACAAGAGAAGAGAAAAGAAGGAAGGGAAGGAGGGATGAGGACAGAAAGGAAAAGAAAAAGAAAAAGGGTATCAAGTGGTTTCTGCCTCATTATTATTTTTCCTTCTTGCCAAAGTTGTTTGGCAGATTCTTAGAGACGGCAGAGCCTGTTCCTTGAAAACCAACTGGTTGTCTAGACCAGGCTTAAAGGCATCTCTTTAATTACAGCCACAGAGATGCTCTTCTTCCTTTCATCTCAGGCCTTGTGGGGCTCAGCTCCGGCCGTCGCCATCATCTCCTGAAAGGTTATACGTGCCACATCACCATTCAGTTTGTGCATCCACACAGAAGCCTTGAAGCATTCCCCCTCGCTTCGGTTGGCACGGCCAGCCCGTGGGGGTGTGACTTCGCTCCTCTCTCGTCCATTTTTTCGTTTTCCCTTTTGAGCGCATATCACATTAGTGTCCTGCTCTGTGCCAGGTATGTCCCTCACCACAGCTTTCGCTTCAGACAACTTCCTTGAAGGGGCAGTGACTACGCTCCTCTCTCGCAAAAGCTGCAAACCCTGCAGGAAAATGCCTGCTACTCTCTTTATAGAGTTGGCTCGTGTTAAAGCTGACGCAATCGAGGTGCAGAGCCTGCTAAAGAGCATTTTTAAATGATTTGTAACAATTACTGAAAGTCAGTTAATCTGCTCAAATTTTCATGGAGGATCATAAACTGCGTTTTGTATATAAAGTAACAAACCAATAGTCTTCACTGACTTGTCGGAGGCCACACAGCAGGTGGGGAAAGAGCCAATTTAAGAGCTTAGTTTGTGAAACACTTGTCTGGTCTCCTGACATGATGATATATTTGCATAGAAACAACTTAAAAATTGGTCTGGAAAATAAAAAGATGATACATAAAAGTGCAGACTATTATGACATTTAGAAAGTTTGAATTATCAAATCAATTACAAAGATATGTAAATTGATGCATAAGAGATTGAGAGACTTCAAACACGTAGTTAACTCCCATTATTAGGTCGAATTATTCACCTTAATGGGTAGTCTTTGGGGTCAGTTTTATTTTTGTTCTTTTTTCCTTCCTGCTGCCAGATTTCTGTTTCTATTATTGCTTAAGAGTGGGCTATAGACAAGAGAGGAGAAAATGTATAGCTCAAATCTCATTTTTATCGAGGCCAACCTTTCAAAATACAGGGAGTCATGAGGGATTACAGGTAGATTTCGATTAGCTATATTTGCATATGTAAGAAGGTACCATGCGGCAATAAACTTAGTGAAGATAGTCTCACCAATTCTAGTTAGACTTCTTAGAGAACTGAGGCACTCTCTCCTCTAGTGGTCGTACGGAATAGATTTGTCATATATTCAGAAGACTTTAATCTCAACAGCAAAAAATGATTAATCAATACCAATGCAATACCAATTGGAGTGCTTACTATGTATCAGGTACTGAGTTAGTTATTTTATACATATTATTTCATCTAATTCTCATGATAATCCTGAGGTAGATTTTCTTAATTCCATTTTTTTCACATGAGGAAACTGAGCTCAGTACTGAGCCACCAGAGGCAGCTCTGGTCATAGGGCTGCCTTTCCCTGAGATGCTCCCATGACCTTGCCCTCAATGGAAACTGTGTCTGGTTGTTGGGAAAGGCAGCTGTGAGATTTATTCAAAGTCACATAGATAGCAAGAATTTGAAACTAAATGCGTAACCAGATTCATGGGGGGGGGGTATTTATAAAGTTGAGACTTCCCTGAATATTGCAAATTCATCTGAATTTGAAAATATAAACTGTAATCGATTCTATATCATGTGATGTGGTTATCAAGCATTTAAATCTGGAATTGAATCCTAGTTCAAATCTGGGCTCTGACACTCAGCTGTGTAACCCTGTGCATGGATCTCTCTAAGCTTTAGTTTCTTCATCTGTAAAATGGGATCTTATGCTGCTCTCTTTGAGTTGGTACAGAGATTGAGATAATGTTTGCAAAGAGCTTACATGTGCGTCTGGTGCATAGTAAGCCCTCAATAAATGTTAGTATTATTGCATCTCTGTAGCACAAAGTAGAAGTGAAGAATATGTCATTGAATTAATCCAACATACTTACTCACACAATTTAGCAAAAATAGGCCCATTACCTAAATTACATAGACCCTGGTAGTTATGTGGATGTATGAGTTTATGACTCCTGTAAGAAGGTAAACATCATGTCATGATTATCTCCCTCTAGTTAAAAAAGCCTGCATTAAACCATGCAAAGCAAAGAGATTAGGTGTCAGAATTTCAAAGAGTAACACTGTAATTTTATAAAACAAGTGAAACATGCTAATTAAGTTATATTCAATGTAGACTTCCAAACACCCAATAAAAAAATTGATACACTGATTCTGGGATGGGATTGAGTAGTACCACAAAGGCCCAGATTGAGGTTTTTCTCTGGAAAGATTTAGGACAGAGAGAACACTCATTTGTTTATTTCTCATTCATTCTCTTTTGTTCATGTGACGAATACTTATGGAGTGTTGCTAAGCTGTGCTTGGGTGGTGCTGGAGATACTGGGGTGAATCACACGAGCTCTTCCCTGTCCTTATGGGGTTTATAGTCCATGGGGGAGAGAGAAGGTATTACATTAGTAGAAAATAACTAATGAATGCAAAGGTGATGAATGCTTTCAGTGAGAACTATGTGTCTCTTAGTCACTCTGCCGCTGGAGGCGAGACCAGGAAGAACCTCGAGCTGCTTGGGCTGGAGAAGAAATGCTTGCTGGACCACCTCAGGTATTTGGGTGGGGGTGTTGGGCTTGAAAAGATGTTCACTGATGGGGTGGGGTCCCTGCTGGATTTGAAGTGGTGCTCACATAGGAGCCAGACACATTAGGGCACAATGAGACCAGAAAAAGCAGTCCTATCAAATCCATTACCACGGACACTGTGTAGCCTCCCAGGACAAAATGTATCCCAAGGGAAGAGCCACGTAGGCACCTTCACTTGTTCTAATGACAATGCCTCAGCCCTGGGTCAGAGTGTTGTCTCTCACTGAGATTACTCCTCTGGCCATGGAAACTGGGTCTGAGTCCTGGGGACTCCTGCTAAAAACAGAATCAATGGAGAAAAAAATAAATCCAAGAAGAGTGGTTTTCATATATAATTCCACGAGACATTAAAGCACAAGCTGCTTTTGACTGGGGACCAAGATAACGTACCGAAAGGGATTCTAAACGTACACCGTAACACATACATACATATCTACGCTGACACAAGACTCAGCATGGCTTTGTTGGACTTGGAGTTCCAAAAATTTAGGCGTTGACCCCCGATGAAGCAGTTACCAGCAGGGGTGGCTGTGGACATAAACAGCTTTTACAGTAATGGGAGACAGTGCTCCTAAAGTGTTGTTTTGATGGCAGGCCCCTAGCAGGGTCTGTGACAAGGCTCCCTATGTGGCTCCGCATGTTGCAGGAGCCCTTCTGCTCGGGTACCTGAACTTGGAGGAAGAACATGGTGGACCACAAATTAACTAGCCGTCTTGCTCTTAAGCCCATGTGACACCCTTTGTATAGACTTCTGGAACTAGTTGAGCAGGAAAGTCTGTGTTCCTTCTCTTTAAATCTGAATGGGCTCTATGAATATGACCAATAGAATATGGTAGAAGTGACACTGGGCCAGTGTTTGGGCCCAGACTTCAGGCAATTGGAAGCTTCCAGTTCCTGTATTTTTTTAAAAGATTTTATTCATTTACTTGACAGACAGAGAGAGAGAATAAGCAGGGGGAGTGGCAGGCAGAGGGAGAAGGAGAACCAGCCTCCCTGCAGAACAGGGAGCCCAATGTGGGGCTTGACCCAGTACCCTGGGGTCATGACCTGGAGCCGAAGGGAGATGCTTAAACCGACTGAGCCACCCAGGCGTCCCTTCACTTCCTGTATTTTGAAACATTTGCTCTTGGTGCCCTGAGCTGCCACGTAAGAAGTCTGATTATCTTGAGGCCACCATTTTCTTTTTATTTATTTATTTATTTATTCATTTATTTATTTATTATTATTTTTTTTTATAATGATTTTTTATTATATTATGTTAGTCACCATACAGTACATCCCCGGTTTTCGATGTAAGGCTCAATGATTCATTAGTTGTGTATAACACCCAGTGCACCATGCAATAGAGGCCACCATTTTCTGAGACCTGGGCCTTATGAAGAGGCCCTGGAGGATGAGACCCTCCCATGTGGAGAGAGCTAAATGCCAAGGAGCCCTGAGTCACCAAACATGTGTGAAGGGACCACCTTGGAAATGATCATGGAGCTCCAGCTGCCTTAGCTGAGCATACGGAGCAGAAAGGAAGTAACAGGCCAAGCCCTTCCCAAATTCCTGGCCCATAAAAGGGTGAATGAAATATCACGGTTGTTTCAAGCCCCTGTGTTTTGGGGACAGTTTGTTACACGGCAGAAGATGACTAAGGTCTTAAGGAAAAGTACAAGAACCAGTGATTAAGCAGTTGGGTGCCCCAGAGTGGAAACCAACACCGTATATCATTGTTTACTGTTTTGCTTCCAGTCAGCTATAGCCTGGGAAAACCAAGATTTTACTAGAAAAGATGAAAAAGTAAAAAAAAAAAAAAAATGAGAGAGAGAGAAAGGTTATACAGTGCACTGTTTTGGTTTTCCTGTTGTGGCTTTGTTTTTCTGACTCCTCTTGTGTATCCTTTTCCTCTGTTACTCCCCAAACATATGTGTTCAAAAACATCTGTCCTCAGACTTTCCCTTCTCTCACTTGGACATTATGCACTGTCTTCAACTTCAACTCCTCCTCTGTACAGATGGCGATGCATGACACTCTAGCCCCAAAGCCCACCTTGGGCCACAGGGTCTTACTCTCAAATGCCTGCTTAATACCTCTCGGAACATGAAACTCAGCTTGTTCAAAATCAAACTCTCTTCCCATACAAATCCAGTTTCTCCACCCATCCGCCCAACTTCTGCTAACAGTTGTCAGCTTTGGAGTCTCTTGAATGACTAACTCATTCCCTTCCAGAATATCTTTTTTATATGCTCCTCCCATTTCTCTAGTTCTAACCTTGATCTCTACAATAGCCTGTCATTGGTTTGTCCACCTTGTCCCTATCTTCCCCAACTATGATCTAAACCAGTGTTTTTTCCTACTGTGGGTTGCAACCAATTCACGAGTTATGAGAATCAATTATAATCAATACTATTTAAAAAAAACAGGAATAGAATAGAATAAAATAGAATAGAAAGTATGAGCATTTGCATACAGAAAAGGTATTATCTTGTACAAATTTTGTTTCAGTTAGAAATGTATACTTTAAATACGTATATACTAACTTGCAATGAAAAATGTATTTCTTACTGTTGGTTGTGATCAAAGAAAGTTGGCGAAATAATGATCTGAATAGTACATTCCTGTCCGACTAATGTTCCTAAAGTATAATTCTGTCATATTGCTTTCTTGCTCCAATGTCTTTGATGGCTAACTATTGCAACCAAAGGAAGTTCCCACTCTCATTCTGGGTTCCATGACGTTCTTGACTTGGCCTAATTTCCTTTCTAGTTTATCTCCCACTATTTTGAAGATTTTATTTATTTATTAGAGCGAGCGAGAGAGAGCACAAGCAGAGTGGTGGTAGGGGTAGAGGGAGAAGGAGAAGCAGGCTCCCCGCTGAGCAGGGAGGCCAATGTGGGGCTCCATCCCAGGACCCTGAGATCATGACCTGAGCTGAAGGCAGACACTTAAACTGACTGAGCCACTCAGGCGTCCCTATCTCCTACTATTTTTGTCCACAGTCTCCTAAGCAGGGTGGGCTGCTGTCTATTCCCTGAACATTTCCCATGCTTTCTGTCTTCAGGGACTTTGCTTACGTTGTTCCCTTTGCCTGTCCTCTTCCACCAACACCTCCACATACTGACTTCATTTCAGTGCTCAAGAGGCACCGTGGCATGGTAGAAAGGGTGAGGCCTTGGAGTCCCACCAATCACAAATTAACTCTGGGCTCTGCCGCTTACTCCCTTGACAAGTTATTTTTGTATCTTGGCAGAATTTCTGTATCTCTAAGAAGGGACCCATTGACATGAGGATTATCCGAAGCAACGCACATAATGCATTCGGCCCCCCAGTAGGTATCTATGAATGGGAGCCAATGTCTCCAACATGCCAATACTGTGCGACGGCATTTCTGTTCATAATGAAGTAGCTGCTGCTTATACTGTTGTAAGTATAAACAATTACGGCATAACGTCAGGCATGCCGGAGATGTTCAAGTGCTAGTTCTTTCTTCTGTCTTACTCTAAGCTTTCTAATTTTGTTCTATTTTATATTCAGTGATTCCTATGCTTGTTAATTTTTTAGTGCACTTGATTCTCCCAGATTAGGGATTTTAAACTGACTCTGTCTGATCTCGCTCATCGTGCTTAGTAATAGGACTTTGATATAGGAAGTGATTTTTCTGGAATGGAGTTGGAGGTGGAAATGCTGCCACACTGTATTCCAGCCAGAGAGAAGTTCCACATCTGTGGGCCCCGAGTACACCAACTGAGAGAAAATCCTGACTTCTTATTTTGATTTTGTCCTGCATTCACAGAATGGTTGCATGGGTGTCACTTAAGGTTTGTGCGCACAAGTACCTCCTCTTAGAGTGAAAAATAGACTGTGGTATGAAGATTTGCCTTAGAGAGAGGCTAGGAAGCTCAAGTCCATAAATTCTAGGCAGAACCCGGGCAAAATCAGCATAAAAGTAAAAAGCGAGAATTTGAAACAAGTTATTTTAGGGGAGAAAGGAGGCGTCAAATCTTGAAAAGTTGGAATGAGTCAAATACACCAAAGATCAAATGTATAAATCCCAGGACTACACTTACTCACTTCTTGTCGTGAAGGCTCTTTTCCTCCTAATCCATTATGCTAATACAGATGCCACATTTTATGAGGCCAAGGTGAAAACTAATCAGGCTCTATTGTAACTAAGCCTGTTTAGCTGACACATGACACCCAAAAGGATTTCTAGCCCAGCAAATCAAGCCCACTGGTATCTGCTGGGAGGTGATGAATAATGAGGTAATCACAGAGGATTGTCTCACCAGGGCACTTTGTGAGGAGGTGGCAAAACAGGCTTCAGATCTGAGGTTTTAACCCTTTTTTACTGGACATCTGGTGCTGCAAACACTGCTGTGACGAGGCTCTTGTAATCCTGACACACATCTGGGCCAACTCCTGTGACACGGCGTCACTGAATTTTGGAGCGTGGAAAAGCGTGTAGCTGCCTGCAGATCCCTACTCTAAGAATTTTTAGGATTCCAATTGGCTCTTCGCATTTCTGTGGCCCTGGAATCACCTACTGGCAATACCCTTTGTTTAACGGCTTTGTGCATTTGCCACGGACTTTGGAGAACCAGCAAGCAAGAGAGATGTACTTAGTATCAATGTTAGTGTCGAAATGAACAAGGAGAGAAGCAATTGTGTCACTTGCGCCATTTTCTATTAGTACTGACAGCCTTAAAGCACAAACAGAAAGCCCAATCAGTAAACTGACGGTGATTTGGGCTTAAATACCAATTCATTTATTTTTGATACTACATCTGTAATCCACGTGGCTAGGACAAAAGCACACAAAGTGCTTGAAGCTAACCGAAAGTTGCTTTCAGACGGACCTGGGTCCCAATCTCTCCAGATTCCGTGACAGGGGGAAGATTACTCAACTGCTCTAAATCTTGGCTGCCATGTTTGTAAGATGAGATGGCCATAGAAGTCAGGCTTTAGGGTTGTTTAGAAGATGAGTAATGCACACACCAGGCTAGCACAATGCCGGGCTAAGTACCCGGCAAATGACAGTATTAAAGGTGATAAAAATCCTCGCACTAGATTGTCTCTATTGTATACTTCCCTTACAAAGCAATATGATGTCACTTGATGTGACTTCACCTGGTATTGTTGCAGCTGAAGAGACAGGGAACATAGATGATAGGGTGTTACTAAAAGGTCTGCAGCTACACGGATTTACTTGGAAACTCAACAGTGGGGCTCTTCTCTAGATAACACAATTCAAGTTTCCTTGTCTTGATGTTCTATCTTGGTTCTTCTTAGTATTTCTGTCATATTTCCAACAATTACAAATTCTTCCTCCTTCTGGGAATTGTCAGGGTAGGCATATGCTTCTCCCTCTCCCTTCAATATTCTCACGAATGGAAGAGCTTGTTTTTGAAGGAAACTTCTTTCTCTTTCCTTTTTTCAAACCACTTTGTTGAGGTATGACTGACATGCCGACAGCTGTACATATTTGACGTATATGACTTGATGCGTTTGGAAATAAGTATATACCTGTGAAACCATGACCACAATCTATCCCTTAAATATATCCATCACTCCAAAAGTTTCCTCTTGCCCTCTTCACTTATTATTATTATTGTTATTGCTATTATTATTTTGAAGGAGTTTCAATAGCCCTTCAAGTATTATTGCTTTTAAAATGGTATCAGTTTTGAAGGTGATTCCCAATTTAGGAATTTTTCACCTATCAACATTGCAAAAGGGTTTTAAAATAAAATACTAGTGATCGCGAAACAGAGCTAGATTTGTAAAAATCCCAGGCAGAGTCTACCCTCATCATATTATTTCCATATTATCCAAATGCTTGACAAGGATGGCAATTTATCTTTGGACGGCCTATGTTTACATATTTCTTCTCCCAAGGGTATATTAGGGTTTTAACTTTCTTAGTTGCTTAAAATTCTTTTTAAAATATGTAGACCCATGTTTTTGCTACAAAGATAGAATCCATGACAAGGAAACTGAAGACATCTCTCAGAATATGAAACCTCAAGTGGCACTGAAATACTTAAATTGTTGTGTCATTTCTATTTTTACATTTCTGTAACTAGGATTTCTTACTTTTGTATTTCTGGGTGACCATTGTTTTCTACCTTGTTTAGTGTCACATCCTCACAGGGCCTGGCATGCAGTCTTGTTTGAAGAAGGAAAATCTACATTTCCTGTCAGGTCAGAGACTGTGGTGTCTTCGAAGACGGTGGCCACATGCCTTCAGAGAGCTTGTCCAGAATCTATCCCCGTCTAAGTCAGGGGGCTCCAGTCTAGACAGAGCTTGTCTCTAAGACTGGGACCTGAAGGACTTCCCTCTTGATTTATATTCATTTCAGAAAGCATTACGCTATGTATACATAGCATTTGCTGTTGATTATTTATGATTCCTGGTGATTTCTAGAAAATGTTAGGCATCATGCTCTTGGTGAGGCATATAATCCCCTATTATAACTGTTTCTATGAGGAAATCAGATTTGACTTATGTCTTTGTTACTTATGTAACCTTTACTGGGAATGTAGGTAGATTTGGAGGCTGCCTGTATTTCATTTTGCCATATGTAATTATGTTACATGTATAATCAGTGCTAAAAATGTGTTGGCTATATTCTGTTACCCTTGTAACCCTCTTGACTTTCTGCATATCTGTTTTATTTAGATATTGTTTAACTTACATTCTGATGTCCACCTTATGCTCTCATGTAATTCTAGTCTATCAAGGAAGTCTAAATTTAAAGGCCCTTCCTGGGGATCAGGTCTAAGGTGCTATGTTCTGACTCCACAGCACGTAACTGATATGTCAACATTCCACTGTGATAAACAGCAGGTGAAGATGTAGGTTTTCAAGAATAATCTCTTGTGAGCTCAAGTTTTGTTATCTGACAGCCCATCTGGTCTTCAGCCTAACTGCTATATTTAAATCTATAATATACTCTAAAAAATTATTGCCTAATATTTCTCTTAATTTGAAAATCTCAGCATTCTTTAAGTACTGTGTGAGTCTTATAAAAACAGAGGTACTACAACTAAAAAAAAAAAAAAGAAAAGATAGAAAATAAATCACTGATTCAATCTTATTTTTGCAATTGTCATTTTTGGATGATAGCCAAGAATGGATTTTTTTGATGCGGCTGTGAACGCAGAGTACAACTCCCTCCATTGTTATCAGAACAAAGATCACTTACTTTAAATGGCTCAATATATGTAAACACAGCTGGTCCAATAGCTTGAGTGGCAATGAAACACACTGCCACAGAAGAGCTGGTTTCAGGTGTGACCCGAGGACTCAGATGCACTTGTGCAAAAAGCCTGGAGGCCATACTATGTCTCTTTCTGATAGAGAGCAGTAATTTGTGCTCTCCAGAGAAGTTTCTCCCTTGCTGAACTTAGAACCTTCCAACTAGATATAACCTCTCAGAGTTCCCAGATATACAAAATTTCCAACACTTTGCGAGGACTTGCCAGCTTTTAGTCTTACCAAGCAAGAAACATCAGACAAAAAATTCCTATCAGCTACTCTCTCCATCATTTATTAAAAAGGACATTTTAACATAAAAAATTAATAAGGAATATCCCTTTAAATTGAATACCTTTAAGCTTTATAAAAACCGCTGCCTTCTTATTTTACAGTGTATCAGAGAGGCTTTGTTACACACAGTGTGGTGTTAGGGCCCCCTGGCCTCAGCCCTGTCTGCTAAGTGCTGATTACTGATGCCCAGAGAGCCCCGCTCACGGGCAGCATCAGGCGAAGCACCATTTTCCTCAGGGCCAAATGGTGGAAGAGCTTGCCAAACCCTAAGATTTCACATTCCCAGAATGTGCCACTTCAAGGCCACAGCTTGGCCACAAGGGACTGCTCACAGGCTGCACGGGCTCCTCCAGGAGCAAGGCAAGCCATGGAGAGCCTTCATAAGAGAGAACTCTTGTATGGCTCTCAGAAGCCATATTTCAACAGCATCAGAATCAAAGCAGGGGAAATCTTTTTGTATTTTAAAATCTCATCCAGACCCTCTAAACTACATGTTTGGAAATCCTTGATATTTATAAGGGATAAATCCTGAGATATGAAAAATCTCCAAATATGTGAATATGGAGATTCTTGCATAGGCTCCTCACTTTTTAAATAATTAGGTTGTTTTTTTCCCGTTGAGACATGTATTTCCAAAACATACTATCTTCCCAAACTAAGCAAATGTTTTTGAAAGATTTATTAATTTTATTTTTCATATGCGGACTATATTTTCTTTTTCACAGAAACCAAGTTTTCCATCACTCTAAGAATTACTTCCTAGGTCAGGAGTAGGAAACAAAAACATTTGATTGGAGAGGGACGCTGAGTGGCTGACTAGGTTAACCCACTAGCTCCTCAATCACTCCCTAACGCTAGCTTCAAAGTACATGTGATTCAAATTTGAACCTCAGCAAAACTGCCAATTAACACATCACAAACCTTCATGGTCGATTGCAAATATTCAAAACCTAGAGTGTTAAATCTGTGAATACCAAGGGTCTCCTGCATAGTTCTCTGGCAGTTCAGTGTTATATAATTTAGGGTGAGAAACCCACGCTGCTGTTGGCAATGGTAACAATCACTAACTACATCTTCTTTTGTTGCAATTCAAAAGCACAATAAAATAAAAGCAAAATACATTTTTAAAAATGAACATACCAATCGCCTACATCAATTTCTCTTGTTTTCACTATGCCCTGGCATGGAGTCAATGGATATTGTAAATTAAGAAACTGGGAGATCGCTAAACATTGTTCAGGAGAAAAAGCTGGTTAAAGGTCTCTTTATCGTTGAACCACTATGCTAAAGAAAAATATCTCACATTTACCAGCATTCTTGAGGATTTGATGTTCTTTCAAAATAAACTTAAAATACTTTGCCTGGTTGGATGCATGATGACAGATTTTTGAGAGGAAAAAAAAAAATCACCTACCAGCCACTGGGTGGCTAAACAACAAAGTGGAATGTTTGTCCCTTCTCAGCTGTGATTGATGAGTTAGTCTCCCAGACGCTGCTGTGATACATGCCCATGTCACCAAGAGCCATACCAATTAACATTCATTTGGAAAGACCCCCTAACTGGCATATATGTGATAGGTCAGAAAGAGAATATGAGATGGAAAAATACCCTATGCTCGGCTTATCCTCAGATTTCACCACTCTCAGAGGGAATATGTTCAAAAGTTTTAAGCAACATACATCTATCAAGTATTTATTCAAAATCTAGAATTCTGCTTCGAGTAAGTTTTAAAGAAGAACAGTAAATGGTCCCTGTCCTAAAGGAGTTCGAAATCTCCTACTGAAAAGAAGCAGCATGATAACAGCAAATATAGTAGTAACATTTACCGAATGCTTGCCAGACGCCCACCACTCTGCAATGTGATTTACTCCTCACGATAATCTTACGTGTAGAGTTCCAAGGTTGTCGGTAGGTCATAGATGAGAAAACGGAAGCTTACAGAAGTTAAATAACCTACCCAACTAAGTCTCTCTCACTCCAAAGCACGTGCTTTTAACTCTTCCATCACGTAGACATCCATGTGTACATACATATATAAATACATACGTACACACATATATGACAGTGGGGGAAAACAGAGTTAAACAAGGTGCGGGTTCAATGATATTTATTGATGCTTTACGTAATGAATAAACATGAGTTATGTTAAATGTCCACTTGAGGGACATTTTTGGGTGTCTTGGAATAATATGCCTACCTCTACGTAGCAGGTGAGAGGAATGCCCAGCTATGAGCTCAAATTCCTTCTTTCTGCAGTGGAAGGAATTTCTAGGAGGACTTTCTTTGTACTCTTCTAAGAGCACATGTTACCTTTTGTCATTTATTGTAGTGATCTGTGTAGGCATTATAATTCTCTACTAGGCCGTAATAAAAAGGGTTTGGTTGCTTTCTCAATATTTAGCAATTGTTTCATATCTAGCAGCAACTCGACATCTGTAAATTCTAATAGTCTAATGAATTACTCAGCAGATACAGGAACTAACACGTGTTCTTGACTTTGATTATATTGTTAGTCTCCACCATTGATTTGGCTTGCATGTTAGCAGATATTATTCCATATGACATTGGAGAAAATACTTAAAAGGCAGACAAAAATAAACTGTTTTTCTCAGTATTTTTCCTGAGATTACTTCAGTAATGCCAGTAAGAGGAAAAGAACTGATAGTTTGCTAGATAGATTTTGATAACAATATATTCTGGACTTTAAATTCGAAAATGAATAACAAAAAGTTACAGGAAGAACTCAGAGCACTTGCTGGCCTGTGAGGACATTGACTAATTTTAGAAACTTTTCTCTCCTTAGTAATGTAAGTGTGTCAATCATCCTGTCATTTCATTTAAACAAATTGTTGCAAATTAAAGGAAAAAGCTGACGTTTCTATTTTAGAAATAACCATTATTTAAAATATTTGAATGAAAACTTAAAATAATTTAAAATCGATCCCAATGGTACTACCCGTAAAATTATTTTAAGCACCTTTGCAGCATTATAATATTGATAAATATAACAATATTAATCACATACTTCATTCTCATCATCCATGAGATTCTACCTCCCTCATTCGAGAGCTGCATATGGAGCATTCCGTAATTGCTCTTTGCCAAAGAACTGTTTGAGTAGACATTAATTCCCATAGGACTTGTAAAACGAAGTATGCCAGCTTTAGTGAAAGGTAAATGACTGCCACTCAGGAAACCAACAGCAGAAAAGGGGAAGAGTAGAAACTCAGTCCTATGTTTAAGTTTAGTTCTCAGAACTTACTTAGATTTATCCCTAAGAGGCTACACGTAAGAACCATTTGAAGTAACCAGGGATATGAAGTCTGTGTAGCTCTCTAGAAAAGATCTTTACCTTGCTAATTTATATCATTTTACAAGTTGACAAATACCTGCGAGCATCAGAAGTCAAAAACAGTCAACCCATGTTGTGGAAAACGAGATACTGGTTCAGCGTTGGGCAGCTGGGGGGCCCCAGGGGTCCTCCACTGCAGAAGTCACCAGCATAGACACCGAAGGCAAAGTTTGGAAGACTGTGTGTATTTAAAACCATTGAAAGAGAAAGAGCCTTTCTTATTCCATAACCAAGTAACCAATAAATAACTTTTTTTTGATGGTCCCCAAGCAGAGGGGTACTTACTCTCCTCTCTCCCATTGTTCAGAGCTATGAGTGAAGTGTGTGTTAGCCGCCCAATTTAGTGAGGATTTAAGTTTTTTTGCTTTGCATTCATCAATACCAGCCATCATATTCGACAGTCTCCCCACCCCACCTTAACACCCTTGCTTGATATTTCCTTGACTTCTTATTTTCAAAATTCTCTACCACCACCTCAATGTAGCACCCTGTTCCCAAGACGCGGCATTGCATAACCTGGAATTGAGATACTCTGAGACACTGAAGGCCACCAACCCATCTTTCTGTCCTTGCCTCACCTGTCTTACTGCTTTGGTTCAATAATACCTGCCTTTCAACCTCATCTGGACCTGCTTCTTCCATCTCTCCCACTTGTCTCAGTCTGTTAGGACTTCTCTTCTTTTTTTGTGCAACTACACTCAATCCATCAATTCTTAAAAATTTCCAACTGCTTTCTTTCCATCAACTGCTCCTATCCTTAGGTTTTAGTATCACTCTATGATCTGACCTAAAGATTGGTGCCACCCCAAATGTACAGTGGCCAGTGCCAAATGGGAGCTCAATATGACCCTTGACAATCCTGCTGTAAGTTCCCGGCCCTTTCTCTCTTCTAGTATCACAGGTGCTATTTCTAACCTTCACACCACTTTTCTCAAGTTCCCTCTTCACTCTTAGCAGATAAGCTGGCCTTCTATTTCACAGAGTAAATAGTGGTTATCACAGAGGATATCTGTCAACATCCAGCTCCCCACCTTCAAATCTATTTACCTTCATACATCTGTCTCAGAGAATTAGAGATACCCCCTCTTGTTAGAGTGTGTTTCTCCACTGACATCTTTGGCTTATGCCTCCTTAAAGGTTTTGATCCGTCAATTATCCTTTTCTCACATAAAACCTAGGTTAAATCCCTCTCATCTTAAAAAAAAAAATCTGACCTCAGTAATGTGTTTAATAGGTCCCAAAGAGATATGCCCAAGTCCTAACCCTGGTACCTATGAATGTGAACTTATTTGGAAATAAGGTCTTTGCAAGTGTAATTAACTTAAGGATCTGGAGAGGAGATTACCCTGGGTTAGAGTGGGTCCTAAATCCAATGACAGGTGGAAAAGGAAAAGACACGCAAAGGAGAAGGTCACATGAAGATGGAGGCAGAGACCAGGGTTATGCTGCCACAAGCCAAGGAATGCTAAGGACTGCCAGCAGCCACCAGGAGTGAGGAGAGAGGAACGGAATAGATTCTCCCTCAGCCTCCTGAAGGAACCACTTCTGCAGACATATTGATTTTGGACTTCCAGCTCTCAGACTATGAGACAATACATTTCTCTTGTTTTAAGCCACATAGTCTGTGGCGATTTATTACAGCAGGACTAGGAAACAGATACACCCTCCGTTCCATAAGCCCTTTTACTTATCAACGATTTCGATTTTATTCCCTGAGAGAAGAGACTATGCTCTGTCTCTTACCTTGACTGTGTCACTGAAAGTGTAATCCCCATAGTCATTATCTTCCAACACCTACCCTTATGATCTCATTTAATCTTGATTGCCTCCCTAAAGTTCCTATCTCCAAATATCATCACGTTGGGGGTTAACAAAGGGTTTCCACATATGAATTTAGGGTGGGGGGACACAAGCACACATTCTGTAATAGGATGCAAAAAACTCCGTTCCTGGCATGAAGTAAGCGCTCAAAGTATAGAAGGTTCCTCACCGCCATTCACTCTTCATTCAACAGTGTTTTGGTGAGAGTCTGGTAGTATGTGAAGAGCTGGGGTAAAAATGTAAATCTGACAGAGTGTTCACCTTTAAGTCATTCCCAGTCTAGTCAGGGGGCAGATTCATTAACTGATGATGAGTGCGGTGGTCGATCTGTCCACAGGGTGGAAAGGTGGGTGAAGAAGTGTTAAGGAACAGATGACACCTCAGCTGAGTCTTGACCAAATGGTGCAAACAGCCAGGTGAGAAAAGGAGAGTGTTCTAGGCGGAGGGAACACCACATGCAAAGGCATTTGTGAGAGACCATGGTATGTTCTGGGACAGTGAGTGATCTAGTGTGTCCAGACTACAGGGTGTGTGTGGGGGGAATCAAAGCTGGAGAGGGAGACAAGGACAGCTGATGAACAGTTTACACTCTAATCCAGAAAGTCTGGGGAAGCCATTGAAGAATTTAAGGCAGAAGAGTGACACATTCAGATTTATATTCAAACACTACTTGGATTAAAAAAATGGCTCCATCACTTACTGTCTTTGGGACTCACGAAAATTACTTAATCTCTTTGTGTCTTATTTTCCCATCTGGTAAGTGGAGAAAATAGATAATAATACTACCTCAGAGGGTTGCTGGGACGTGATTAAACAGTTTGTTATGTGTAAAGCACTCAGTGTCTGACACGTTTGATACGTTCCACGAATGTTCTCTCTTTTCATTATTTTAATAAGAGTACTCTGGCAGCATAGGAAGCATTCTAGGTGGAAAGAGACTCACAGGATAGCTCCCCCAGGAAGAAAACGCAGTCATCCAGGTTCGAGATTGTGGCCCTTCCCTGCGAGCTCACTATGTTCCAGACGCAGTGGCCTCCTTTCTATTCTCTACCCCACTGAGCTCACTCCAAATTTTTCCCTTTGCGCTTGCAGTTCCTACAACCCAGAATGTTCATTCTCCCAGCTCTTTGAAGGGCTGGCTTCTCATCATTCAGTATTCAGCTCAAATGTAGTCTTTTCAGAGAGGTCTCCCCTGACCGGCGTAGCTAAGGAACCCCCCCCCATTCATCTGTCTTTGTTTTTCTGATAGAAGTCATCACTGTCTGAAATGGTCTCTTGCATTTATGTGTTTGTTTTCTTTTCCTTTCACTAGAACGTAAGCTACCTTGTCTGTCTGGTGTACCTAGAACAGGCTTGTTCATGGAGAGAAGGAAGGAGTGAATGACCTTTGAACTAAGGAGACGGAAAGGGAAGGAACTAGCCCATGTCAGGTAGCCACTGCACCCACCGCAGCCCACACAACCCCTCTCCCGGGTACTGCAAACGCCTCTACACCCGGAGCTCTGCCCTTAGCTCCACCGATCAGGTACTTCATTCAAACTCCCTTCGGTTGTTCCACGTGGGGTCAAGTTTGGCTCTCGTGAAGACTCCAGCCACACGGACGGCAGTGGCCGCACCTAACTCGTCTCCCATCCCTGCTAACAGCAGTAGTGGCTCCGGTCTTATGTTTTCCCCTTCTTGCCAAAGACTCTTTTGCGAATCTAATGAAGACCATGAACTCTCCCCAGAAAAACACACGTAGACACAACAAAATATCTGCCGGCTTCATACCTCTCGAGGTCTATGGACGAGAGTTTTGATCCCTGCTCTCTGGATGCTGATCACGAGGCAGGACAGTCAGAACGTGTGCACTGACTTCCTGCAACTGAAAAGCTACTTCGTCTATGAAGCTAAGTGAGGGCAGAAGTCATTTGGCCGGGCTCAGTTCGGGTGGGGCTTGATCTGGATGTTTAGGTATGGGTAGGATTGAATACATAGATGAGGGGAAAGTGTATTCGAGGCAAGAGAAAACACGTGAATAAAGGCATGAGCTGGAGGACCTCAAGGTGGCCCACTTGAAGAGCGTGCTTGAGAGAGCAGAGAAGTGGGCAGGGATATAAGGTAGTATCAAACCTGACCTAGCACAGGAGGCGATGAGGAGGCTGTAGACCTTTCTGAGCGGAGAAAAGATGTGATGACATGTTCAGACAAGTGGACATTAAGAAGAGAAGAGAGAGGGGGGCGGGAAGCAGAAAGCCTGGCCAAAGTGGCTAAGATGGTAGCAGTTACAAATGGAAAGGCAGAAAAGAACGGAGAAATGTTCCAAAGGAAGAACCAGAATTTGGTGAGGACGGATTAAGGGATCTAGTGTTGGAAAGAGCCCAGGAGCTGGCATAACCAGTGGAGCAGGGGGAAAAACCATCAGTAGTACTTTCCTCATAGGATGGTGTGCCATGCACCAGACTAAAACCAGCAGAGTTGTTCCCTTCACCAACTTAAGAGTCTACACCAGACACCAATGTACGTATTCAACATGCTTCCCAGAAAACCTGCAGTGAGTTCTACCAAATTCTAGTAAGTGAAATAAACCCATGAGTAATGTTTCCAGAATGTCGATCAAAATGACCACATTGAAAACATCTCAGAGAAGCTCTCTTTTAGCAGCCGGTGCCCTGCACGGAACCTGCTTTTAATGCAACTGCATCTAATCATTAGTCACGTTTCCCTTCTGCTGCCTAAAGCCTTCTCAACAACAGCAGCATTGATAACGCCTACCAGCACTGCTAATGGCTTTGCACAGCTCCACTCTACCCTCTAATGAAGGCATGCCCAGGGGTTCCCACGGATCTCAGCAGTAAGTAAAGGAGCACACCTGCATCTAAGGAGCCTCTTACAGGAGGCACTGGTCACAAGCCTTCGCAAGGGCACAAAGGTGTGTGGCGGCAGCAGCTACAGCACCATGACTCATCCAGATTCCCCCACATCAAAATTGTCCTTCAGGACCAAGCCGTACACGGGTTGTGCCTGGTAACAGCTGCAGGTAGGAACTAAGTGATTAGGTAACTGTATTGACTCTAGGATGATGCAAACTATTTCAGTGTCTGAAACATTCTGCATGGTGGTCGATCATTTTAAGGAAAATTGGGCATGAACTTAAATTTGGGGTAGGCGGTGGATGGGGAGATCAAATCGCCCACTCAGATCAACTCTCTAATTGGGAGCAATTAGAACAATGAGTTCTAATTGTTCAGAGGAAGGCCAGATTCAATAAAGACACCTTCAAACTGAGCTTGGAGCTGGAGCTGAGGACAGTCTTGGCATTAGAATGGACGCCTATGGGAGCCCGGAACCAGCCTGAGGCCGGAGGGGTCAGTGTGAATTTGTGCAAATCAGGAACCACATGGTGGGTTCTGTTTCCCATTTCCTACCCCAGAGCCTTCACCAGTCAGTGAGACACACCGCCCAAACTTGTTTTGTGGGACAAATATTTAAAAATTAAAAAAAAATAAAAATATTAAAGAAAATTTAAAGGCTTAAATATTCTTTTCACCTTTTTGTGGTCGTTGTTAAAAGTCTCTTTGCATCATCAAAAATAAATTGTTCCGGTTGTCAGGTACTTGTTGATGAAAGTTACTAGTCTGTAGCAGAGGAGCCCAGGCACCGTACATGAGCTCTTAATGGCAGATCTGAGGAATGTTTAAATCAAGCTGTGGTTTGAGGCATTTTCCAGCACGGTATTTGGTAGATACACTTGATCTCCATGATTTATTAGCACGAGAGACAGTGTTTTAAATCAGGCCTGTTATGCAAGAAGTTCAATAGTTCCTGATAGAAACTTCCATACTCACACAGTCTGGATGTGCCATCAGAACATTGGACCCAGTTGTTTGCATTCTCTGGGCTGGAGAGATCTTGAGAGTTAGCTCATGGGTGGCAATGGTTCTATGTGAGAATGACTTGAGATTATCCTAAGCAGCATACTATCATTTCTGGAGCTAACCTCTCCCGTCGGCTTGAAGGCCAACCATACTGTCTTTCAAGGTTCGAGAGGAGTAGACTGAGTGAGTAACCCTAGGTGTCCCCAGGTGGGAGACCAGCCCTTCCTTTTAGAAACAGACCTGCAAGCTAACGCCAACCAGACAACTTCTAGAGACAAGAGTGGGAGTAGCGGAAGTGAGGGCCAAACCGCACAGGCTCAGCTTTGTGTCTCTCTTCCTTCCACAAGAGTGGAAGAGAGATGGGAAAAGAAACATTGATTGCTCACTTACCATGTGCCACTTTCTGTCTTACCCCACAAGCTGACTCTTGTGATTTCATTTTGCAGATACAGAAACAGAGTTCTAGGGTTGTGTGTGCTTACTATGCACTGCACATTTGGTAGTTTGCTTCTTAAAAGTATCTTCTGGAGGGAGCAAAAAGGTACCACATCTGACTGGTAACTAAAATGAATTCTTGAATGCTCTGTATCATCTCTCTTTACTATTCCCGATTCCCACATGAAATGATGAAAGTAGAAATCAATTAGTCTGCTAATTCCTTGACCTGACAGGCTCTGCCTAAGGGTGGCTGCCAGGGAAAGACGGACCAACACAACGTCTCAATGAATACTGAGTCCTCACGGAGTACAAAACTGGCTCAAGAATATGTGGTCAATTTTCCTACAGGCACAGATCAGGGAAATCCATTTAAGACCCGCCCATTCCTCTCTGGCATAAAGGAGGTTGCTTGTGAGTCCAGAGCAGGGTGAACCACGTGCCCTCAGGCTCCTTTGATCTTTCTGGAATTCTGATTCTTTTTGGATCTTGGGTTTGACAAAACCCAATTAAACCAAATCAACCAGCAAAGACACACTATATATATATTTGGTGGTTTCCTCAACAGGCATTTAATAGTCTGACACATCCCTTTGCCAGTCGTTTAGAAAGTAACCTTGCTGTGCTTGGCTTTCTGCACATGAAAAGTGGAGGTGTATGTATATTTTCCCTCATCTACCCCAGAGGATTATTGAGACAATAGCCTCAAAGCTATGTGAGCTTCTTACCAAATGATGCTACTGGAATACAAATGATTATTAGCATCACCACTGTTAAATGATTTAAAACTACAATCTGAAAAGCAGGGCACATGGATCAGTGTGTCATCATCCTGCATAATTTAAGTTCAATTTGAAGTTAGTTGTCCTTGCACGCTCAGGTTCTGTATTAAAGCATTCTTTTGATGAAAAGCACTCTCAAGAGGCCAGATGTAGTCACCCTGCCAGAAGAATAATGAAGGGGCAAGAACAGACATGCACAGGTAACACCTGTGGAAAATGGATGTTTGAGCTCTCATTTCTTTAATGCATGTTTATATTACAAAGTCCCACCGCGGTGAAGTTGGGGGAATCTTACAAGTCTTTATTAAGTGCTTAATGTACAGATTTATGTGACTCAAGACTAGCTGGAAACAGATACATCTTGCTTTGGTAAGGGAAGCATTTTGATAGAAACTTAAAACGTGGTATCAATGAACATTATTTCTTGGGGACAAATGTGATATTTCTAGTCATTTAAGACCCTGCTCATGGGTTTGATTCTTGGGAGGCACCCTGGAGTACAGGCAAGAGCGTGGGCTCTGCAATCAGACACGCCTGGATTTATTTATTAGCTGTGGGACCTCAGGCTCCTTGGTTTCCACCTATAAAATGGGGACAATAAAATCTACCTCAAAGGTTGTTGTGAAGATCACATAATGTAATGTGTATAAAGAACCCAGATCCAGAGTAGGCACTCGTTAAAAATTATTCCTGTTCCCTGCTGTTTGGCACGTTTCAAGCATCTATATTGTTCTTCAAATACAGTCGACAGACTGGCATTTAAAAAATACCTGGTTTTGAACAGTTGAATCTAAATGCTAAGTAGGCCAGAGGTCATTTTCTTTTCTCACTAAAAAAGATATTCTGCAATTAGGACAGGCCTATTGAGAACAGGCTGTTTAGAAGAGCTGCGTTTGAAAATGAATCAGGAGAACCGTCACAAAATGAATCCAGAATGTCCCTAAATGGTGTCTCAATATCCAGGGACATCGTTCTGCAGGCAGAGCTTAACTGCTTAGCTTAACCCCTATGACGCTGTCTCCGTGAAGTTCTTTCTCTGAGTCCTGAGATCATTCTAATTCTCTTCTTGTGGACCACAGAGGTCCTATATAATTTCTGTTCCCTTTATCCTATTGGATGGACCTGTACTTTAAAACTCCTTCTAAGGGCCATCTAGAAAAAAAGGAAAAAAATGGCATGAGGAATGGGGGTGGGGTTGGGTGGGGAAACTCTGAAAGGGTTTGGCATATCACCCTGCACCCCAGACTCCAGCGTCATACAGGAAATGTTCTGGGCCATGCCATGGGCCTCCGTCGAGCTGATGGAAGTGGGGCTCCTCACCTCCTCGGCAATAAGAAGTCACTGTCCTCCCTAAATTTTCTTGCCTGAGGGTTGCAGAACCAGCCCTGGAAACCTTGGTAATGAAAGTTATAGTGTCATGGCAGTGTGTTCTTTAACATTTATTTGGTGGCCCCGGATGAGTCGGATTCATGTAGAACACAAGGCCCCCCGCTCTCAGCGACTTGAAGGAGTTTTGCATTAGTTGGCAAGAGCAGCAGAAAGAACAGCAGGGAGAGAGAGGCCGTTAAGACAAAGACAGGGAAATGGCCTTTCAAATATATTCGCCTTAGAATATCCTGAGAAGTTATGAAAACTATGGTGGGGTAGGGGAGCAGTCATTTTTTCTAATCCTAATCCTAATCTAATCTAATCCTAAATCCTTATATTACCTCAGGATTTTGAGATGATATAAATTAATTCATCATTAATTTTTCCTTTTCTCACAATGGGGCCAATGGCATTTAAGAAAAAATTTATAAAAACAATAGATAAAAATGCAGAGGGTTTTAAAACATACTTAGTATGCAAGTTCTAGAATTCAATTTTCTGGGTATTTTCAAAAAGGACACACTTTTGTGAAAATTAAAAAAAAACTAATGCTGAAACTGACATTAATTTAGAAAAGATGAAAAGAATGAAAGCACAGCCCATTTTACACTAAACCGAATTAATATTATTCCAAATAACTGCACAGATAAGTGAACAAAACAGATGCAAATGTTGTTTACAAAATAATATTAAGTACATCATTTTCTAGAAAATTTTTCTTCCTGAAACACATCAAAAAGTTTTAAGAAATTATTACTTCTTCCACTGATGCAGAAACATGTCTTGTTAACATAGGAACAAGTAGGATGAAGAATTGCTTTGGCCTCATGCTATTTTTAACACCTAAATTCCCTGTTTGGATTTTCTTAGGCAGGGACAAATGGTTTCTTTGACTAGCTCCTTGCAAGCATGCCTGTTTTAATCAGAACGCTTGTGCAATGCATAAACTTAGCTGTATCAAACCAAGGCGACACGCGGTGTAGACACTCAGAATAATTTGTTTGATGTGGACCCTAAGCAACTGCAAACACTAACTTAAAGCACATTGCTCTCTGTACTTCGAAAGGAAATGACTAGCATTTCTTGGGCACTCTGCATTTATTTTTCAAGAAATGCAAGAAATAGAGTGGCCACTTTTATAAGTTTGGACATATTTACAGCATTGCTTTATTTTCTTAAAGCATAACAGCATTCATTCATCACTTGCGAGTAACAAAGCAGTAACCTGATATATGACAAATATTACGAGCTTAATGGCTGATGTCCATTACTGATGGGTCCTGCTCACTCTTCGGAGGAGATTGGCACTGAAGGATTACTGAGCAAACAGAGCACCTGAAAAAACTTGCACTCCACAGTCTGTCATCAGGGCTGTGATCGAGGGCATTACCTGAGAGCAGCGGCTCTTATCTGAAGCTGCAAACTGCTGCCACTGCCAACAATTCTCAACAAAGAGCAGCGGTTTTGGAAGGCTGAGCCACGGAGGCCGGCGGCCGGGGACGCCACCTTCCCGTAGCCCACCCCCTCTATGGATCACCTGAGCCCAAGTACCACACCACCCTTTAATCTGGATGGCCACAGCAACTGAGGACAGGCATCCCACATCTGTATGTGTTGAAAAACAAAAAGGCTCCAAACATTCTCTTTATAATACTATAAAATACTTAGCATTTAAACTGCTCTTTAATTTCACAACCAAGGACTGTGTCTGTGCATATGGTTAAAACCGTGATGGAAATCTTTGGATTCTATCAATATTGAAAGTACTTGTTTTGCTGTCATCTATCTTTCTTCTCCTTCCCTAAGAGGACCTCATAGCCTTGAGAACTAAACTTGTCACACTGGTTTGACCCTCATGAAAAGTAAGTCACTGCTTTCTCTTTAGCTGTTCTACTTACCTAGAAAAGATCAGCTTTCCAACCATAGGGTTTATGGCTTAATGGGCTTGTCAAATTATAAATTCCAGGTGAAAACAGGATTTTTGTAGTTTTGGTTTTACTCCTTTTACTGTGTCGGCAACCAAATAAAATATCTACAGCTTTCCCAGAAAAAGATATTTACCTAATGCTGCCTTGTTGTTATTGTCGTTTCCTTGTTGGATTTTATTTCAATTATGTATTAACCTTTGGCTTATTTGTTAATGTCCTTTCAATTTCATTTATGAGCTGAGAAGTATAATACATACAATTACTAACTTTATAACAGAAATAAAAAACTACAGGAAGTTGAAATATTTGGAATTAAATACTGACATTGTATCACTGTGATAATCTCTCATCAATAGTTAAAATTCAGTGAAATGAATAATAGGAGTCATTTGATGTTGAAGTTTTGCTGCTGATAATGTTTTGCTTAAAGTATTTCATAGTTTTTTTTTTGGCGGGGGAGGAGTGCGGGTGGAGCAAGCATCGTCAGGGAAAAAAGGACAAAGGTCAGAATGAAGAAGGAACAGGACATGTCTTTTTAAGAAAACTGGTGGGAATTTGATGCTCATATGTTGTCATTATGCTTTCATTTTGCTAGTACCTTTTCTCCCGAAAAATTTTATTTCTATCAGTCTTTGTCAAAGAAACTATCAAATAGTTGATAAAACAAAGAAAAGTAAAGGCATGTGCAAAGTATTATTGACGAGATTTAAAGATGAGATTCACAACTTCATAGGGTGGCATTTAATATCCGCTGGCCTTAGCATCTAGAAGTGTTTTTGTCAAAATTAAATTTTCTTTTTGAAGTGTGGCAGCATCTTAGGGTATCAGGATATTTACAGTGACAATTCTAAGGTAATAAGCATAATAATAATTATGAGCTACCTCAAAGGAAATGTCCAAACCAAAATAAATCATCATCAAAGTCTCAAATCTGTACAAAAATTTTCATTATATCTAAACCTAATTTTTGAGGGTTTTGATGCATTATTCTGTTTAAATCTGTAAGTTCTCTCTCTCTCTCCTTCTGCCTTTGAAGTTCTGCCATATCTGCTCTTGCCAGGTAAAACGCTGAATTTATTCTGCTTTAGCTCACAAGAAAGAAAAAGAAAACAACAACAAAGAACTATGGATTCGGACTGTGAATTCCCAAAATTCTTTTGCACACAAGCAAATATTGGATATTCAAAATGGTCTCTGTTGTGCTCATATTTAAACAGATAGTTCACTTAATTATAGATTATTGAGAATTTTTATTCTCCAAAAAGCCTGCAACACTTTTGAGGGTGCAAAAATAAGCCCTCTGTTAGAAAAGCCACAAATAATGGGATTTGGGAAATCTGGTGTAAGATGAAAGGTTAGCTAGCACACACAATTGCACAGTGATGATTGCCCTACATCTTGAAAAATAAACTTTTCAAAGCAGGAATTTGGGAAGGTTGGACTATTATAAAACTATATATATCATAGCATCACGGTACTGGAAAAAGGGGATGTGTATAGTCAAATTCTATATTACATGTTCCAAAGATAGTATTTCAGTAATAAAAGGAACATGTTATATCAATTTTCATTTAATAATAGAGTTCAAAATTCAATGCAGCAAGAAATACCATCAAAAGATCTGTCCTTCCTTTTAAAAAAAATTTCAAAATAAACAGCAAGGAATTAACAAACATAAGCAAATGACTGCAGGCTTTAAAACTACTGTTTATGCTTATATTAGAATGGTTAATCTAATTGAACCATAGTATATTTCTAAGATGATCTTCCCAGAATTATTGAAATCTAAAAATTTTGAGAGAGAAAATTATGCCATAAGTTGGTAATTAACAAGTAAGCATCTTTTTCAAACTCAAGTATTCTTATTAGGTAACACTTTAGAAATGCATGCATTACTTTGGATGTAACTTTATAGCACTAAATCACCTTTCACAGGGAAACACTTTGTACTTTACAATAAGATTCTTGTTCGTTACTTATTGACTTCCTCCATCTAAACAAAAATACTTTACCCGCCTTTTAAAGTCTAGAAATTTCTTTTACTGATTTCACTGAAAGTCTCTAGGTTTTAGTGACTAATATCTATGGAGAAAAATCTGGCTTAATTATCGTTCTTTGCTCCACCAGCAGCCATTTTAAACAGAAAACTGGTTTAGTTGTGTTGACAATCACATTTTAAACTGATTCTTTCCAGATGAAAAGATACTTTTTCAAACAATGTAATAAAAATGTAAACTCAGCTGTTTCACAGACATAAAAGTGATTTATATCACATGTACTGTGCTCGTGGAGTTTTCTCCTTACACAATGGAAGTTTTATTTTAAGGAAAAGTTAATAATTAACAGCTAGGAAAATCCCACAATGCAAAGAAGTCAGCTATAGGGGATTAACTACCCCCCTTTGCTCTCACACAAAAATCAGCCAAGAAACCTGGTGAGGAAACGATGTGATATCTGAAAATTAAAAAGAGTCAATATCAGGATGGTCCTTACCTTTGGTGGGGGCCAGGTGAGGTAGTGAATGGAGGGAGGGACCAGGAGGCTTCTGGGAGATGAAAATATTCTGTTTTTTTATCTGAATGCGGGATACATGGCTATCTAGTTTGTGAAAATTCACTGAAACTGTACGTTTATGTGTACTTTCTGTACGATACTATACTTCAATGAAAATGTTTAAAAAGAGATTACGTATCATTTTTTAAGATAGTATGAAAAAAATTAATGTAACTAGATAAGTACTTATAAATACTCTGAGGTAGAGTGGAACCATCAAAAAAAAAAAAAATTACTAGAGGACCAAAAATCATGCTGGTGGCTCATGTGATGAGTCCCATGCTAGCCCTAAAGAAGCAGAGAATAGGGTCATATTTTACATTTTAGGAGAGAGAAATATGTGTGAGAGAGAAAGAATGTATCTGAGGGCTCATAGCTGCAATCTGCACAAAAACATGATCTTTTTGAAGAGACTTTAACAGAGGCCTGTAAAATTCATGTTTCTAGCAGAATTTTGCAACGGCTGTGAATCTATATGCTGTACATCCAGTTCCCAATTATTCCTGTTAATGGGAGGCAGGCCACACGGGTAATTGAAAACTCACAGTCAAGAGCTGGAACGTACCCCTCCTCCATCAAAATGGGGGTCAAGTATTAAATAAATAGAAAAATTGGTCTCTGTTTGAATTGCTAATAAACTGTGAAATGTCCAAAGTGCAGGCAACTGCAGGGCAAGCAGAGGACACAATCCAGCCAGTGATCCCCTGAAAAAATTCTAGAATTGGACAGATTAAGTGGATACCTTTATGTAGCAAAAGCTTACTTTGTACATCTGCTCCGTGAATTCTGGTATTTAAAACTTTGAAGTTTAATCCGTCGGCACACAAATGTTTACTATTTCCATTTTCTCAATGTACTATTTCTTCTGTCATTAAAAAATTGAAAGCAATACGTAGGATTAATCTGTGATATCACGCATTCCGAAAGAGTTCTCAGTCGTCCACCACCACCGGCACTTCTATCAAGGAAAAAATATTTTTACCACGATCACAGTTCCCACCGCATCTCACACCCCACAGCTTAAAGGCGGTCGCCACCAGCTCTCTCCTCCTAAAACTCCTCTTTCGCATTTTTATTTACGAGTCCTTGCCTTTCTGTGGTGTCCTTACCCTCTGAAACGGGGTCTTATACTGCTTTTATTTACTTTTTCTTCAAGTCTGAGCAAAGTAAAAAGATCATCTTTAAGCATACACGTATGTACACATGTTCAGCTCAAATAAAACTGAAAGGTTTGGATACGAACAGGCAACAGACTGGCGAAGATACTGTGACTTCTTCTCTGTACTGTGTGGGGAATGCAAAAGAATCCCTTCGTAATTTGAAATCTCCGAAAGAGCTGTATTCTGAGGGAAAACAGAGGCAGAGTGTGTGTGGGGGGGTGCTGGGGGCAGCAGAGATAGATAAGCAAACTTTTTGTCCCGGCAAAGGCACTGATGGGAAAACCTGAGTAAACAGAGTGAGCGCAAGAACCTTGGCTTCACACTTCCGAGCAGCCAGGAGGCTGACGTGCCATTTT
Organism: Ursus arctos; assembly: GCF_023065955.2. Lineage (NCBI taxonomy): Eukaryota > Metazoa > Chordata > Mammalia > Carnivora > Ursidae > Ursus > Ursus arctos. The sequence goes on from NW_026623053.1 coordinate 17,242,123, forward strand.
CCAACTCACAGTCGTCCTGAAGAAGAAGAAGCCTCTTCCCATCCCTCTTTACCCTCTGTCCCCCTCTCCGTCCCCAGAAGACACACAAAAATCCCTCAGCATGAGTACCATGATGGTCTCAGACATGCCATGTTGTTTGCAGTTAAGAGTTAGGGCGAAGCGCAAGCAGAAGTATATGATGAACCCAAAGTTAATGGACCAAATGTTTTCAGAGTTACTTGTGTACATCCCCAGGGTCAATTTCAGTCCTCAGAAGTCCACGTGCAGTTTCCATAGAAATAACTATAAATACTAAGCAGGGAAGAAAGAGCTGCAGTCAGTCTTTTTCTCTGTATTGACACATGGTCTTTATTCTCTTCTGGCTTTATCTCTTGAATGGCAAGTTTTGGCTTGGTTTTATTTATGCAGGGGAACTTCATCAACTCACACACACCTTCAAGAGAACCAGAGTAAAATACTCGTTGTGGGGATCAGTAAAGAACTGGAAAAAACTTGGCAAGAAGAAGCAAATCAAAGAAGGTCATAAAATATATTTATTTTATTGGGCTATGAAAAAAATACGGACTTGGAAAGTGATGTATGATGTATATGATGTAATCTCAAAGGAAAATAAATAGTTGACAGAGATGGAAGTGTCAATCAGCAAACCATCAAGGCAAATGAGTGAAAAGAAGTCCGTGGCCAAAGCAAGTGTAGATAAAATACCACATAGGCAATGAGTACATACCATCAGGGGCAGGTGCACAGAGCGTTAACAAGGGAGTAGAAATAAGTAGGAAGCTGTTTCCTAGTAAGTGGTGTTCACGTTTTCATTTCTCTCCTTGAGTGTTTTTGTTTCCACAAAGAAGAAAAAAATTACCCTTACTTTTAGTAAAGTTTTAATAACATGAAATGCAATGAATCTTTTAACAGATACACAGCACCAATATGTAATATGCTTGTTTCAGGCTGATTAGAAAATATGATTATGTAATGAATGAAAAATGTAATTGTAGAGCTGCTTATTGATGATGTATATAAACATCCCAGTAAAATAAGACTCTTGTCCAGGTAATAAAAACTAAAGCTTTATGTCAATAGCTCAGTACATAAAATTGACTAAAAAAACAACAATTTAAGAATCTCATAAATTTCAAATAATCCAAATTTTACTCACAGCCAGAATTTATGCATTTACTGCATTTGTCTTTAGCATACAGCATGCTTGTATTATTGAAGGCCACTAGACCTTTCTGGTGAAAACTTTATTTACTATGACTTTGTGAATCGAGGGGAAATGAGGGAATTTCCAGGCCACTCTATATGACCATAGCTTATTATAATCACTTTAAAGATACAATAAAAATAATCTATTTAAATTGCTTTTTGTTACAAGGGCTTTGAGGGAAACTGCCTTTTTATAAACAAAATTAGAACATGATTTTAAAACGCTGCTGAGTGGTATATAGCTTAGAAAATGATTTTAACTTTGTTCTTAAGTCCTAAGGATCATAAATAAGTGATCAGTTTGGTCAGTTTAAGCTACAAGTAAACCAATTCCATGCTGAGCAAAATTTTGCTTGGGGCAGGTTTTTGTTGTGTTACATGATTCCTCAGGTCAAGTTCTGAGTTCAGCTTCTTGTGGCGAAAGTACAGCATACCTGTACCACACTCCTGCTCGCCTGACAGATCCTAACAAAGGTCCAGGCGTCTCAAAGAAAGGGTAAAATGAAGTGTGGACCACTCAGACTTAGCGTATCGTTAGAGGTCTTTGGTTCTGGTTTTAAAAGAAGGATGGGTTTATAAGCAGTTACTTGCTACCTCTAGATTTCTAGTCAGAAAAGCCCAAGACTGAGGAAGAGTTGATTTCTAAAACCGGGGCTGGCGTAGATCTGAGACCGACAGTGTGATGCATGAAGTGTTTGTGCGGTGTGCGTCTCATGCCCAAACGAAGCCCTTCTTGGGACAACGGTAGCAGCCAACTGTTTGCCACTCAGAGACTCCTGTCACCAACTCAGAGAAGCAACCAGGAGGCAAACTCACACAGTAAGTCTGATAACCATGGCGATACCATAAACTGTGCCTGAAAACTCAGTAGGCAGTTCATGCAGACTGGCCTGGAGGGCGTGGGGAAGAAGAGCAGAACTCCACAGACGCAACGCAGCATGTACATAATACCCTCAGAACAAGGGTAGCCTCAATGTCAAGGAGTCGTGGGAAATGTGATAAAGGAGGACATTGGTGTCTGATCAAGGGAGGAGATGCTTTTCCTCGTTTAAGTAGTATTGGCACCATGTAAATCAGAAGAAGGACCCACAAGTCTCTAAGTTAGCTCTCAGGAAGAGGTAGTAAGTTGATGCCCCAGGAACAAAATGAAAATTCCATGGACACCATAACTGCCAATTGACTAGCAATCTCTGCATGATAACATATTATAACACTTTAAAACTGAACATAATAAAAAAAATAAGTCAGACATAGAATGACAAATACTGTATAATCTCACTTATATGTGGAATCCATGAAAATAAGCCCAGAGAAACAAAACAATAATAAAAAGAATAAAATGTAGGCAATCATCACCACCATGGATGTGACGCAGAAAGGAATTAAGAATAAATTAAATCCGTTGAGGAATAAATTCTGTGTTCCACTTAGTAAATAAAGAAATAGTGTATTATTTTCTTTAAAAAAAGGACCAAAACCATTTTTAAACAGAGTTAAAAGTTTTAATCTAGTTTCGTTGAGTTCAACAAACGTTTGTTGAATTCAGTCTAAGATTCAAGCACTGTGTCGGGTCCCAGGGACATCAAGACAGCTGTGAAAGGCTCTGGACCCTCGAATAGCTCACTACTGCCTGGTGGCGACATGCTAATTAGCTTTAGATACATACTTGGTCTACGAGCCTCAGCTGTTGCAAGATTCTGACATCCCCGGAATTTCTCTGGTCTATTCGCATGTATGATACGCGACACACCTGCACAAAAACCTACCCGTATCCACAGGGCCATTTAGTTCTGGTGGTGAAATTGAGAACTGAGTTATGTGAATGTTCACATATCAGCTTTGTCAGGAGATACACATTTTTTTTCAAAGGGAAAGTGCACTTTAGATAACTGCCTTGGGGCGCTGGAGGCAGCCAGTAAACCTGGTTTGCATTTCTAGCTCCGCAGCCACTCCTTAGCAAGTGACCTTTAACAAGTTGCCTAAATTTTGTCTCCCATTTATTTTACTCAACCTAAAGCAGGATCAGCGCCGGGTGGGGGTGGGGAAGTGTGGTAAAGAGGGAAGAAGCAATAGCTAGGATGAGTTAGCGGAGTATAAAATTCTTCTTTTATTTTTTGGAGGAAAGATGTAGGCAAAGAGATGTTAGTGGGAATTATAACTAATGCCAAGTTTAAAAAAGTAAAGTGAAGTATCATTAATCTAACATTAATTTGGTGAACTATTTTTAACCTAACAGATCATTTCCAAATGGGTAATACTTCTACTTACAGACAGAATCGCTTATTTTTTGAAACCTTTTAAATGTCTCATTTAAAATAAAGACAAAAATCTAATGCTGTTGATATTTAGCTATAGGTGAAACTGAAAAACAAACAATTTAACAGTTTAAAACCAGTTTACAGCAGTCTGTCCCCCTTCCCCACCAACAATGATGAAAAATAGCAAAAACAAAAAACAAGACCAAAGAAATTTAAGAGCTCTTACTATATGTAAGTTACAGGAAACAGTAGAAAAGACAGTTGATATGATAAGCAATGTGGCTTAGATTTTGCTTTACTGTTATCTAGAAAGTTTGCATGGCCCATGTAAATTCTATGGCAGTGAATCTCTGAACGGTAGCCTCTTCCTCTTCAAGGTTTTACTTACTTCAAAACCCCTGTTGTAAAACATAATTTGGGGTAGCGAAGTAGAAGGGAGTGAGCAGGGGCACAAATTAAGGGGAGAGGGTTAAAGAAATCGACACAAAAAGTTTTTATGTAGTTGATCCCAAACCTTATTTGAAAAGTCTGAATAGGATGAAAAGGTTTTCTCTCTTCACTAGTTTCTCTTAATCCTCAGTCCAAACATTTGCCCCAATAAACATTAGATTATTTTTATGTTAGCTATAAAGCTGTCAGTCCTCAATAAACAGATACACTCCTGGTGGTTTTACCTTTGCTGTCAAAGAATTGTCCATATGCACACTGGCTCTTAAATTAAAACGAACACACAGGAAAAGATGTGTAAAACAGAAGCATGCAGGAGAGGTTAACAGGAGGCTGCTGAAATCCTAAATAAATGAGAGTCCAAAGAGAGAATGGTGATCAGAAGTTCAGTATTCTGTGATACAGTCAATGCGTTGTTAGCGCTTTGCTGTCTCCTTGATGGAACGCTGTCATCTCTCCTACTCAGATAAGCCGGACCCTTCCTTAAGTGTGTCTCAATTAAATTTTATGTCTGATGTGTCCATTGGTCGTAGAAAAAGAAACAAACTCAATGAAAGGGACACTTTGAAGATTTTTATTTCCTATGGGGACAGTTTACTTCTGTCTGGAAAGTCTCCTCGGAGTTTTTGTAGTTTGTTGTCCTGTGATCGAGAATGGTTATACAAGAGATGTGAGGAGATACGGAGGTACAGAAAATGCAAATCCATTTTCTGGTCGAATGTCTATCATTTTCACAGTTGCTTTTCAAAGGATTTTTTCCACAAAGGCTAATAGAATCATGTGACTCACACAATAATTCTTGCTCATATGGTTATCTCACTGCAGAATTAAGATTTTAGAAGGCCAAAGCTGTGCCTTTTTAATGTACTCTCTGTGTGGCTTAACAGAAGTCTGCGTAAATATGGGCAGCCAATAAATACTATTTGCTTGGTGGGTTACAAGTGTTCTTTTAAGGCCAGTAATGAAACAGCATAAATGTAGAAAAGATACAGAAATCTGTTCTTAGCCAGAATAATGTTGTTTGCCCTCCATCTCTCATATCAAAAAGCTATGTAAACTCTAGGGAATTGGGTCTAAAACCAGAGAGACACTAAGAAATACTTAATAAAGTGACTGTCCACGATCACAAAAGGAGCTGTTCTTTTAATTTTGTTCATTTTCTGTCTGAAACGAGTAGCTCTTTTTTCTAGAAAGAAAAGAAACAAATAAGCAAGCAAGGAAACAATGAAAGGGTCCTTTATATCGAAGGGTCCGAAATAAGAGATTAAAATAGGATGTGAGGCACTTAGAAACGTAACCTGGATGAACAAAGAGTTTGAGGAAAAGAGAGCTGACGGCAAATATATTGGGAATCTTAAGGCTCTGATGAATACTCCCTTTGTTCTGTGCAATAAATGTATGCTCTTCCCTGCCAAGGCTGAAAGAAATGGATTTCCCAAGGAATGTCCCATCACTGGAGAAGAGATCTGCCATCAAAAGCCGTCATCCTCTGACGAGGTGTAGCAAAAAAGAGTAAACATTTAAAATAAATGATGGGGTAAAGGAAGAAATGAAGACAGTGATGTAGAAAAGGTAAAATGTCAGCATCCTGAGAATGAGATCCACCAACATGAAAGGAGGAAATGGAGAGTGTCAACTTTAAACCCATGTTTTGTATCTTGTGGCCTTGGGCAATTTGGAGTTCAGGGAGAAAGATGGGACATTTGTTCATCATGGTGTTGTTTCTTATATGTCAAACATACATAACAGAGCCCATGCCAAAATACATCAAGTAGTATCCCCTTGTCCAGAAGGAACATCTGCGAAGATGGAAAGGTCATGTTACAAGAAAAGTTTAGTGCCCTGGCACATGTCACCAAGCAATCTGGCTTCTCAACTCTTCATTTATTTTCTAAGATTCGCAACTAGCCAGTCAGCCAAAACAGAACAATTTATGTTTCTTGAAAGATTATTTCTTTTAAAGTAATGTAGAGGCAAAGATCTAGACCCAGATCACATGGGTTCAAATTCCTACAACCTACGAAACATTAGATAAGTTACATAAACATTTTGGCCTTAACTGATGCATCAGTAAAATGGAAAGAATGATGGCTCCTCTCCCACAGGTTGTTGTAAGAATACACAGAGTTAGCGTATGTAAAGCACTTAGCAAAGTGCCTGGCCCCTGGCAAATTATTATGATTATTTTAGTTGCTTAAAATGAATTTTTAAAAACTTTTATGATTTCTCTCAGCAAAAATTTTTGTTATTATTATTATATCTGTACTTAATCAATGAATTACAATATGGAGTACCTACTACTGCAATGTAGTCAGATAAAACATGTTCCATCATATTTAAATATTTATAAGATAATTAACAAGTTAAGTGCTGCCAATACAACATGTGGGTTAAAAATCCACCTACCGAATTCTTATTTTTAGCTACAGTATTTTTTAAGATTTCCATTTGAGTCCTTAAAAAACAAAAGATTCGTATCTCTGGTGAAATTCCCTATCTGTTACTTTTTCAGACATATTTATTATATCTTTTTTAAAAAGTTCTTGTCCATCAAACACAGAATTATATATGATCCAGAAATTTCACTTCTGCATATATACTCAAAAAAGCTGAAAGCAGGGATTTGAAGAAATATTTGTATACCCACGTTCACAGTAGCATTGTTCTCAATGCCAAAGGGTGAAAACAACCCAACTGCCCACCGACACAGGATGGATGAACACTATATGGTATATACGTACAATGGAATATTAGTCAGTCTTAACAAAGGAAGAAATTTGGACACATGCTACAACATGGATGAACCTTGTAGACATTATACTAAGTGAAATAAGCCAATCACAAAAGGACAAGTATGATTCCCCTTGTATGAAGTACCTAGAGTAGTCAAATTCAGAGACACAGAAAGTAGAATGATGGCTTCCAGGGGCTGGGGGCAGGGAAGAAATAGGGAGTTACTGTTTAGTGAGAATAGAGTTCAATTTGGGAAGATGAAAGCATTCTGGAGATGGATGGAGATGATGGTTTCACAACAAAGTGAAAGTACTTAATGCCACTGAACTGTATACTTAAACAAGGTTAACATTGTAAATTTTATGTATATGTTACCGCAATAAAAATTAAATAAATTAAAAAATCACCATCTGATAATCCCAAAATTTGAGTCACTTATTGTTTCTGTTTGCCTTGATATTTGGTTCTTTCGTCTTTTCTTCTCTAAGTACCTGTGATTTTTTAATTGAAGGTAGGGCATCGTGCATAAAACAATTCAAAGATCCTCTGGATGATGCCTCTTCCCCCAAAAGAGGAATGAATGTTCTCCTAGTGAACAGAGAGAATATAGCAGATCAGTTTCATCTTGCTGAGGGTTTGCTGACTTAGGCTTTGTTAGAAACAATGTGTTTCTATTTTGCCCTTATTCCTAGGGCAGAGCCCTTCCTCTTGGATGTGGGCATTCTGAGTCTCAAATGAAAACCTGTTGTGTTTACCGGAACTCCTCTACCTGGCTGGGTTTGAAGTCCAACCCTTGTCTCCCCGGCATCATGGGGCTGCTGAACTTTCTGCTCCTCTCTATAGCCTCTCAGCTTCTGGGGTTTTGTTTTGCTTTTTGCTGGGTTTGTGGGAATTTTTCCTATTCACGTGTAGCTTAGGAGTTGGCAAATGCCTCAAGGAGAAATTGCATATAAACCCAAAGTTCACTTCTCTCTAGTTTCCCTCTTCTTTGGGATATTTTTGCTTCTCATATCCCAGACATATGAGAGCTCTGCAAACCGATCTCCCACTCCTCTCCTCAGGCTTGGTCTGAACTCCCTTCCCCACCCCATCCCACAAGACTTAGCAAAGTATGGAAAAAGCCTGGGTAAATGTAGAGTTCACTGAGGTGGGCTTCCTTCCCTCAGGTCTTGTAGCTCTTTGCAAGTTCTGCCTGCTTTTGATGACTCTCTAATGCCTTCAAAAGTAGTTTTGTGTATTTTGTCCAATGTTTATAGTTGCTTTCAGCAGGACAGTTGTTCTGATACAAACTACTCTGATTGCTGGAACCAAAAGTTTGTTAATACAGTCTTTTAAGATTCTAACTCTTCATTTGCCTCTGATTATGTTTTAAACATTTGCTTGCTTTTACTTTAATTCACCTTTTTATTGACCAGAATATTTGGCTTTTATTTATACTGTTCTGGGTCCCTGTGCTTATTAAACCCTAGGCAGGCAAGTGTCATAAAGAGAGAACACATTCTAAGCAATGGGGGTAGATTGTTTGCCTTCGCTTGGGTCTTCGTCAGCTCTTCCAGTTTCCCTAACCAAACCTGTCAAGTATCCCAACAACACTTGTCAATGGTGAGTCCCCTGAATCTAAAAACTCAATGTCAAAAGCCAACTCCCTACCTTCAGACACCTTCATGGCCCTTAAAAATATTCTACTATCTTCTGAGACTGTTACAAAGATGTTACTCTTCAGGAGATAGAGGCAGATTATCATCTTTAGAATTTTTGTCTTAATGGTACCAGCAGCATCATAAATTATTCTTGGTATTTATTTAGATTTGACTATATTTATTTTCTATATTAATGTGGCCAGAATAGCTTGGTATGTGAAACTACTAATCATTTAATTAAATTCAACAAACGTAACTTGGATGACGATTATATACAAAGAATTGTGTGATACACTTTAGAAGCCCCAGAGAGATTTTATCAGAGCTCCACACGTTTAAATAACTGTGAATAGTTACAAATAGTTAGCTACAATAGAAAGTAATAATAATGGAGCCAGTTAATGATTATTGTGTGCATACTTATATACCATCTATTATACTAAGTGCTAGCAACATAGTAACATAGATACTACTATTTTAGACAACAAATAAAGAAGCTGAAGTATAATGACATTAAGTAATTTGCCCAAGGTCCCCAAACTTATATGTGGGATTCTAATCCAGGTCTCTTTGACTCTGAAGAGAAATGTTGTTATGGAGGAAGAAGAGGCCACAAGAGAACAGATAGGGAACATTAATTTCCATTTGGGTAATGAGAGAAGGCGATAAAGCGAAGGTGGCATGAAAACTGGTTATTTATGGATGACCAGAATTACCAGAGCTGGACAAAAGAAAAAAAATGCCATTCTGGGCTGATGAATATGCATGAGAAAAACCACGGAAGAATCATTTCAGGAGTTAAATTGGTCCAGAAGGGCTTGACCATAACATGCATGTGATGACACTAGGTAAGATAAAGCTTAAAAGATTCAGAAAGCAGATATGGAGAACTCCAAATAAATACCATGTCAAGGGGTTCGGATTTGTTTTTGTGTATTTTTTATCACCACACAATTTCTGTGGGTCAAGCATCTGGGCATGGCTTAGTATGTGTCCCTGACTCAAGGTCCCTTAGGGGATTGTGGTCAAACTATCAGTTGGGCCTGAGGTTTTATCTGCCTCACTCAGGTGGTTTTTGGTAGTATTCAGTTCCAAACTGTTAAATAGAGGCCCTCAATTTCTCAATTGGCCAGAGCTACTCTAAGTTCCTTACCACATGGGCTCCTCCATAGGGGAGCTTACTTAAAGGCAATGAAATTCCAAGAAATCAAAAGAGCAAGAAAAATAAGAAGGGTCTACCATGATCGAAGCCAGTTTTTTTATATACTAATCTCAAAGGTGACATCTCATCATTTTTGCCATATTCTCTTTATTGGAAGAGAGTCAATAAGCCTAGTCTATGCTTAAAAGGAGGGGATTATACAAGGGGGCAGGGATCATTAGGGCCATCTTAGTGGCACCCTACAACATGAATCAATAGGAAATCATCAGAGATTTATGAATGTGTAAGTGACATAATTTGGCTATCATCAGTCATTCACATGAAAGAGTAGAAAGTCATTCAAAACTTCTCCTTCTCACTCAACACCAGTATTCATTATTGAATCACTCCAAGGAGTTTAGTTGTCAGCATTTCCTCTTTCTAATGGTACATAAAATAATAGCACATCTTACAATCCCCAGTGTCTCAGATCCCATGGAAAAGGATAGGAGTCCTGTGGTGACTTCTGAGACAGCAGTTTGTAAATACATGGTGTAGACAGAAGTCAGACCATGGGGATTAAGGAGTGAACAAGTGGTCAAGAAACATTTTTGTAATCTAACACAGATATTTTTTTACATATGAAGCCAGATCTCTAGTCATTGTTATGTCCTTGATCCACTGCTTAATGGATTACATTGCAATATTCTTTTAATTTTAGTTCTTTTATAAATAGTGCCAATTTCTGGGAATTTTATTATTTGAGTTTTGAAAACATGTTGACCTGTTCACTGAAAACTGTAAGAATACAAAATGGTAATGACACCAGAGCATGTCCTTTGTTTCATTTTGGTTCTAGATTCTTCTAATTTAGTTAAAGCTTTATGCCAAGAAATCAAAGAACTTATTCATCTAACACAAACTTATAAACTCTCTTTGACAGCTTCCAAAACTCATCTCACACTTAATCCCCTTTTTTGTTACCACTGAGACTGTGTTCACTTTAGAATTCCTGGTACCCAGGGCGTTGTTTTCCTACAAGTTCTCTGTGGCCAGACAAAGAGACTTATGAACAGTATTTATCAGCAGGAGAACAGGGCCACTGAATATGGCTGGCATCTTGTTTAGATTTTGGTGACCACATATTTTAACATTTAATGCAGTCATATGATGATTTTCACTCCATCTGACAATTCATCCAAGAAACTTTGGTTAAATGCCTTATCTCATGTTTCATGAGGTTTTCATGGTTATTACTCAATATTCAAGTTGAGCTAGGCAGAGGCACTGACAGGTCAAATAAATGAGTTCATTCAATGAGTCTTAACCTTAAACTGCATCCTTAACTTCTTTTGAACAGGGCTCTGCCCAAAGGATTATGGACCTCTATCTTGGTCTCATGGGAGGATGGTGCCACACTTCATAATACATTTTTAGTCCAATTTCATTTGTCCAAGATGTCATTTAAAGAAAAAGTGCACCTTTGTGTTCTTTGGGTGCTGATCTTAGGAACCAATCTATTATTTTGGGAATCTCACTAACCTCCCTTCTGTTGAAGTTTGCTGGTCTGCAGAAGTAATCAACCATACCAGATGCTACCTTCCCCTACCTCCCCACTCCCCCAGATGCTATTCAGCCAAGTGAGATGACATATATGACAATGCTTTGAGCCCTTACTGGCAACAGTGTAAATCTGAGGTGTTGCTTCTCTTATTACTAATGCCACTATTAAGTTATTGACAGAGTAGGGAGCATGATACAGGATGCAGACGACCTCAGATGAACACTCACCACAATAAACACCAGCTATGGGATGCTGGGCAAGTCCCTTAACATTCTTATCAATTTCCCAACCAGAAAACTAGAGATCATACTTCCCACCTGCCTATTGCCAGGGTTCTTGTGAGCAACAAGTGAGGGAAGGCACGGGGACACATTTCACAAACAGTAAAGGGTCAAAATAGAAACAGTGGTTTTGAATATAATCACTGTCATAACAAGAGTGTCTGAACCTTTTCCTTTCCAACCATCTGAAATACCTGGAGGAAAGGTAAAGCTAAAGTCATGAGACTAGACAAAAATTCATGAACTAGTGACAAGAACATTGTAATTGGGTGATGAAACAGATTTCCAAGCAGGAACTGAGTAGAAACTTAACCACAATTAACAGTCAGATTCTCCAGTGGTATCTGAATCATGGGACTTACAGAGAAAATGCAGCAATCTAAACTATAAGCAACTCAATTTAGTTTAAATACATGTATATGTTCACATATGTATGGATGGATCTTGTCAATGCTTTTACCTTCTTAACAGTGTTCTAGAATATTAAAAAATCCACGTGACCTTGTCTTTCCAAGGAAAATAAAATGAGATCAAATCTGCACATGGCCAGGAATAGAAGATGTCTTAACAGAAGACAGAAAGACGGAATTCCATGAAATCGGAGATGCTGGCTGAATCAATGATGATGATAAAATATTAACTCCTGGGGCACCTGGGTGGTGCAGTTGGTTAGGCACCTGACTCTTGGTTTCAGCTCAGGTCATGATCTCAGGGTTGTGAGACTGAAGCCTGGATCCAGCTCTGTGCTCAGCATGGAGTCTACTTGGGACTCTCTGTCCTTCTGCAAACCCACCCACCCCCTCAAAAGAAAAATTAACTTCTTTAACTTACGTCAAATCATGCCTAAGTTATTTTCTTTCTTTCTTTCCTTTTTTTTTTTTTTTAAACAGAGAGTGTGTGTGCAAGTGGTGGTGGGGGGAGGGGCAGAGAGAGAATTTTAAGCAGACTCCACACCCAGTGTGGGGCCCCACATAGGGCTTGATCTCACAACCTGAGATCATGACCTGAGCTGAAATCGAGTGCTTAATAAGCTTAACTTATTTTCTACATTAAGAGAATCAGACAAAGGTAGGAGTTTTTAGGAGATTTTCTTTTCTTTCTCATTTTCATCTGAAACTGTTCAGTTTAACAATCGCTCGAAAAAGGATTAGGGTTTTGGTAAAGACATTTTTCCCCCAACGTGACTGCATCTAGCTAATCAGAAATCCAGAGTAAGTTAAAATAAAGGCTTGAAAATATTTCCAACTGGACATCTCCCATTGGCCATAGAATCCTCTCACCTCCCATTAACACTCTATAAAACATGGGAATATCTGCTCACGTTCTGGATTGAGACACTAACGTTCCCGAAAGACAACTACTTCCACCCAAACAACTGGTCCTCCTTTCCTTCTTGTCAGCACTGTGTGCTGGGAGAGGCTGTGTTTGGTCTCTTAATCAGGCCTTGCTGACGAGCTGACATCACTGCAAACGTTTTCACTTATTCTTTGGCAACACTTAAATCCTTGCCAAAGGCCAGTCAGTAAGTCAGAAAGTATTCTTAGTGAGAGGCTGGGGGAGTCAGAGTGTGACTGTCAGCTAGCAATCTATGGTGATGACAGGAGGAAAATCTAGGAGCTGAAACCATTTTAAAGGTCATTCTGTGGGCAGAACAAAAGACCTCTGACAGAGCTCTGGGATATTGGAAGCATAAGGATGCTGCTATCTGAGCACTCTGGAAATTCATCATCCCTGATTGTAAAGACCACTTTACAACCCAATACAGCTTAAACCAGCAACTATTTGCCTTCGCAGTGGTATAAAATAATCTGGTAGGACAGAAATGCCAAATAATGCGCCAATGGTTCAACTTTCTGCTTTTTTTTAAAAAAATACTCTTCGTTAGTATTTTCTCCTTACCCTACATTCTTTCATTTTCAACCTTGACTTGCTAAACAATCAGAGTTTAAAGTACTTAGCCACATACTTTCTGTGAAAAGCTATTACATACATTTCATGTCTAAAATTTTATGAGTACAATATACTAAGCATTGATAAGCCACTTTTAAAAGGAACACAGATCATTCAGGAATGATAGTAGGCCCATGACTGAATTGAGATCAACTCTTTTTTCTCTTGGCAAAACAGGAGAAGATTTGGAAGAAGAAAATGGCTCGGTTTATCGGATGCCATAATCTGGACCTGGGCCCACCACGTTTAAGACCTGCCGGACAGATTTGCTAGAGTTTATTCTCCAAACTCTCACCTCTTATGTTATTTTCTTATTCTTTTTCTCTCCCCTACCTAAATGGACGACTTCTGTTGTGCCATCATTAAGAAGCCCAGGCAGGCCAGGGCAGGACTCTAGCGTGGGAGCAAGAGCGGCTGGGATGGTCTGCTTTCCTCCCTGTCACCGAGGAAAACAAGGGAGCAGGGATCTAATGCATAGCATGGTGACTATAGTTAATCATACTGTACTGGATACTTGGAAGCTGCTAAGAGAGTAGGTCATGAGTGCTCCCACCACACACAAGTGGTAATTACGTGAGGTGATGGATGTTAACTAACCCTATTGTGGTGATAATTTTGCAAAAATGTGTGTATCAAATCATCACATAGTACACCTTAACCTTCACATTGTTCTATCTCGATTATATCACGAGAAAGCTGAAAACAATCCAACACAAGGGAGCACTCAAGGGAGGTCCAGCGGGTACCAGGAAGGGCCTCTGGTAAAACAAAAACGAGGCGAGAGAAGACACTCAAGGCACCAGGACACTCACACAGAAGGCACAGTGGACATCTGGCACCCACCAAAGAATGAATTCACTTGGGTCCCCCAGGCCTGCAACCCAATCAATACCCAATGATCTATACACCGTTGATTTGCACTGCAAATTATCTGCTCAGGGGCCTGGGATACAGTCTGTAATTATCCACCTGGCGAAAACTCCGCGCTGTTTAAGTAGCAGTGAGTACACAGGGACCCACCCCTCAGCTGCAGGTGAACTGCACTGGGTCTATGTATCAGATAAGAGGACCAGCCTCAGGATCCAGGGAACAGCGACGCTAAGAACCAGCCGCTCCACTCCAGCTTAGCAACACTGGGTAGCGGTGGTTGGATGAGAAGTGGGGGAGAGAGGAGAGAGAAAAGGTAGCAGCGACTATGGGGCCTTGTGAAGTTGGAACCTGGCTTAGGTGGGGAGGAGGCTGGTCGCTCAAATAACTGCCATTCCTGGGACGAGTCAGCGCCTCCACTGTCTCTTCAAGTCCAGTACTTCCCCTCCCTTCCATGTGAAAGTGAGGGGGTTTCCAGAGTCTGCTTAGGGGGTTTTCTCTAGGGGCAAGTCTTTCCATTTAGGCGCAAAGGTGCTTTCAAATCACCTGGTCACATTACATTAGGTAAACCATGTTTTTAAAAGTGGACCCACTAAGACACCAAATTAAGTTACAGATCTTGGAGTTGGTCCACCTGCAAAAAGAAAATATCCAAATCTTACCAGGTTGTAGTTGATTTTGAGTTGTAGACGTCCCGCTTCCTTTGTTTGTGTCACAAGCCACTCATTCCCCTTCTTAATGAAAACAAGAGGGAGTGATTATACCTCCTGGGGCTGTGCCATTCATGCCGTCTGAAAGGCACTTAAACGAGTGGCACATTATCTCACACATCTGGAGTTTACCAAATTAGCCAATTATGCTGGAGCTCATAAAACGAGGCCTTAAATGTCATTTAACTAGAAAATATTATAATCACCAAGTGGTCTGATTGTAAGATGATACTTGGGGCAGCATCAGTGGTTACAGAAAACAAATCGTGAAACAAAACACAGTTCAAATGCCCCCCAAATGCAACCACATATTTTCTACAGTAATACTTTCTGAAGAATACCATATTTCTGAAGGCACCAGCAATCAACATGTTTCTCATTTGAGACTAAGTCTAATCCGACCTAGTTGTTTCTGAGTTATGTGCCTTGGGCAAACCAATGTCCATGAATTTTTCTCAGAAGAAAACTGAGGAACATGCAGGATGAGAGCAGACTGATGGAAAACCATGAACTTACCAGAGATATGGAGGCATTTGTAAGGGATGGGACAATAACCAGATTAAGAGTCTTGTGTTATCAGAGGTTTGTGGTGCTGTCTTGGAATTGACAAGATTCGATTAACTGAACATACAATAGTCTCTCAGGGTTTTCGTGTTTTGCTTGAAGGAAGAGATAAAAGCTGCTTTAAATTGCTATGTGATTTGAGGGTAGGACTACCGCAAGTTTTAGAATAGCTATTTAAAAATTAGGGGTTTATAGCCACTACTTTCACATTGTGCTCTTTTCGTTTAATATATAACAAAATTTGGTGTTTAGTAAAAGGTGATATAATATAATGGGAACGAACACCTGTGTGACTTTAGGCAAGTTATTTAACTTCTCTGATCTTCTGTTTTCTTATACAAAATACAGACATAATGCTACATTGTGTTGAGGAACAGTGTTGTGTTGGAAATAATGTATGAAAAAGTCCCCAGAATTGTGCCTGTTACACTGAAAAAAATAAATACTAGTTTCACGTCTTTCTTTACCTATGTCACCAGAATATCTTAAGTTCTGTTTTATTCCCCTCGCCCATCTGTGTGCATCTCCATCACTCTCTTTAGAGCGACAGGTACAAAAGAGACGAGAAAAACTTTCAGGAGATACTCTGAAACGGAAGGAAGGAAGACGCGATGCAGGAGCACATGGTAAGTGGAGACACCAGCTGCTACTTGCTGGGAGAACTTACAAAATGAAACTAATTGGTTTTAAAGGCACCTAATCAGCTAGGCTATGTCTTCTGGGCTCACTACTTCAGTAGATGGACCTATGGGTTTATTTTTGCCAAACCAGAGTAAGATGAAAAAATCATGGTGACAATGGAGGACTCTCAACAGTGACAAATTCCTTGCCTATGAGTTCTCTCTTCTCCATTAGATAAAACAACAATGGCCTCTTTGGTAAAAGCTAAGTATGATGATTCCATATAATAGAAATCCTTGTCAAACATTTGGAAGGTCTTTTTTTTTTGGGTAAAGCTGGGTTGAAAAGCCCTGTCTTTCACTGAGTACAATATATCGATGTTGTTGCTTCTTAAAAGAACCTTAGAAGTGGTTAAGGGACTTGGACCCATGTATTTGAGCCACTGTCTCTTGTAAACATGAATTCTGGGCAGAGAAGTGGGGAACTGCATTTCTCTGAACGGTGACGAGTACCCTTCACTTTCTTACAGCAGGGAGGAAAATGGGAGATCTGTGCAGACTTTAAGAGTATGAGCAGACTTTAATGTTCTTAAACAACAGAAAAGAAATAGCTTTCAAAATCTTTAACTTGGGGGATACAGGAAAAACCAGGAGAGATGGGTTGTCCTAACTATGTTACTAGTCAAGCTGACTTGCACCATGTCCCTATAGCCACAGACCAGACTGGCCTGATGACCCTGAGTGAGAAAAATGTCTTTGAAAGCAGAGTGTACTCTACAAGCTAAATAAGAAAATCAAAAGAAACTGCTTTCGCTAGGAAAAAAAATCCAACACAACATGTGCTAAAAGCGTTTTTCGTTTTTCTTTTTCCTTTTTTTTTTTTAACAACACTATGAAATGTTCTTGCTCTGTATCAAAAATAACAGGAAGCTTTTTCTTTTGTATTTTTTACAAATATTTCCATCTCTGAGACTAGAGCTCTCCGGCTTTGGGCTAATAACATGTCCAGATCTAAAGGCATTACAGAAAGAATGTCAATTTGCTCTAGAAGCAATTATACATACAGTCTAGGAAAAGGCCAATTTTACTATGCAAGGACCACACATGCTGTATGTTTGTTGTATTGCTTGATATCAAAGCAGAAACATCAAATTCTTCCTAACACACATGAAATAAAGAGCCTGGCTAAGGAACTCCCACATTCAATTCAGAGATATCTGTTACAGCTTACAGAACTTGGCAATGCTGCTACTACTGTTTTACTGGAAAGCAACACTGCTATTGACTATATAATGCACGAGGATTTCTTCACCTTTATATATATTTTGGGTAAAATGAGCATGATTTTGATCCTAGTTGTCATAGATGCAGGTATATCATTAATCTATGGCACTCAGCTACCATATCACCAGAGTACTGGCAAGAACTTGCTGATTCATTGTCACTAGTCACCTAAAAACAGTTAATCAGGCACCAAGATTATTATCATAACTTCAGAGGGTGTGGTCAATAGCAAGAGTTATCATCTCTGTTTCATTCTGCATCATTATGCTTTTGATGTGATGACTTGTATTCATTTAATGGGCACTTACTATCTGTACTCAGGGCTAAACACAGTCACGGGAGATACAGAGCTAAATGAAAAATGGCCCTTAGGGGACTATATCCTTGGGGTGGGAGAGAGGAGACAGACAGAAAATAGCCACAGTAAATTAGAGAGATGCATGGTATATTTTGCATATCATATATGAATGACTGCTAAAAAAAAGCATGTGGCAGAGAAAAGATGGTCAGAGAGAGAGAGAAGTGTGAATGAAGAGGGATGATTTCTTGTGTGGATGAGGGGGTTGGTCCTGTAGGAATAAGATAACGACCAGCATGCAAAGCTACGAGAATGTGAGCAGATCTGTTGTTCTTAGAGCGGATCCGCGTATGGAGAATGAGCTGGGGAAGAAGGGAGGGCCATAGAAGGACCGGTGCTGTACCACCATAAGTTTAGGTTTTCTGGGCACCTGGGTGGCTCAGTTGGTTAAGCATCCGTCTTTGGCTCAGGTCATGATCTCAGGGTCATGGGATCGAGTCCTGCATCGGGCTCCCTGCTCTGTGGGAGTCTACTTCTCCCTCTCCCTCTGCCCCTCCCCCTGCTTGTACGCTCTCTCTCTCTCTCTCTCTCAAATAAATAAATAAAGTCTTTAAAAAAAAAGAAAGAAAAAATGTTTAGGCTTTCTACTGCAGGGCATATTTTTATATATTACCCAAATACTCCAAAAGTAAACGAATTAAAACAGTATGATACTGGCATAGAGATAAACTAATGAAACAGAATAGGAAATGGAGAAACAGAGTAGAAGATTTAGACGACGTGTTTGTAGAGGTTTGGGCTAGCGTTTCCAATGAGGGAGTAAAAGAGAGCTTTTCCAACAAGTGGTGCTTGGGCAAATTGACTAACCATTTGAAAATAAAATTTCATTCCTACATGCCATACGGTGCATTAAAAAATTTTTTCAGATGGATTAATGATTAAGATGTAAAACATACCAGAAGAAAATATTTATAACCTTGGGCTTAGAAGACATCCTTTCTAATGCGACAACAAGGTCAGATATCACAAAGGAAATGAGAGATATGATCACAAAACCACAATCTTCAAAAATGACAAGGTTCTGAAAGGTGTAAGGCACTATAGCTCTAAGAAAAATGACAAGTTGGGAAAAATATTTGTAATCTATGTCATGGTTAAAGAATTAGTACCTATAATATATACTGAGCTCCTACAAATCAATAAAAAATCTAACCCAAGAAAAATGGGCAAAGACCATAAATAAGAAATCCACGAAAGAAATGACATCTGATGGTTATAAAAGTATGTTCAATCGCAGTTATAATCAAAAGAATGCTTGTAGACAATTTTATTTTTCACCTGTTAGATTATTAACAGGAGACACATGTGGGTGACAGATATACCAAATAATGATTGGTAATGTCCAGTGTTGGAGAGAGTGTGGAGAAATGAGAACTCTCAAATACTAATACTTTTTGGATGATAATTGGGTAACATTTATAATATAAAATGTGCATATCATTTGATCCTGTATGTCCATAGCCAGCAACTTATTTTATAGAAAAAATATATGTGCACACAAATGTGAAAAAATAGTATAAGGATATTTACTGCACCCTTGTTTGTAATAGTGAAAATGCACAACTTAGTGGTCTGCCAAAAGGATTAATTTAATAAATTGCAGCATGTCGATACAAAAATTACTACGGTATTGTTAAAAGTATATATACTGTCATGGAAACACATCCACAACATATGTTTAACTGAAATAAACAACTGGGAGAATAACATCCATAGTATATCTGCCAAGAGAGGTAGTGAACTACCAAGGTTAGGAGCATGGGCTTTGAGGTCAAGCAGGCCCAGATTTGAGTCCCAGTTCCATTATTTTTCAGATATGTGAAAATGACTAATTTCTCTGAATCTTGGTTTCTTCATTTGTCCAACTGGAATGGATTCTCATAGAACCTACCTCACAGAGTTATAAGGAGGATTTCTAGTACACTGTAGAGGCTAAGTATATACTAGTTTTTATTATCACTGTTACCATTTTTTGCATACTTATTATTTTCAACCAATTTTCTTAAATAAACAACTTCAAAAAGCAAATCTAATATCCTTTGGAAAATTATGCTGGAAGGAGTCTTTAACCGAATCTACACATCAAAGACAATTTTAGCTTGTGTAAAAAAATATTCTATTTATCTGATCATCTAGTAGATAGGGTAACAAATCTGACACATCGATTTTTGACATAGTTCTGTTTTGACTGAATATTCATAAGCCACAATGCAAATAAGGAACACATTTGGACACTATATTCAAGAATCGAAATAAAGAACTATTACATTTAGATAGCTGCTGCTACGAGAACTTTAAAAAATCTCAATGGCACAAAACAGAAATTGTCTTCTAGTCAGCAAACTGATTATTAATACCATTTTTGTGGTAGTTCTTGTGTATACATAGTTTTCAATTGTATTATCAGGAAAAACACACAAAAAAGTGGGAAGGCACCCTTTTAAATATTTTCCTCTAATAACACGAGGAAAACGAGCCATCCAAAATGAGAAAAACATGTTATGTAATAATATGTCAAACGCCTATGTCAACATAAAGTTCATACACAAAGAACCATACATACCCTTCTATTCGGAAAATCGTTCGAAAGCTGTCTCCCAAGCTTTTATAACTGTTTGGATCAGTTGCACATCTCTGAATCTGGAACCTAGGAGTAAAAAAAAAAAAAAAAAAAAAAAAAAAAAAAAAAAAAATCAAACAAACAAAAAATAATCCAAGTTAAGGATTTTGCCAAATGGCTTTCCTCATTTTTCAAAGTCTTAGGAAACTTAGCCTTTTCAGGTTAATCTAAAATATTCTGGGTTTTGTTATAGATTTTGATTTATTTGCCTTATATAATCTTTACCTTATATTTGCAGCCTTTAAAATTATATTTCTCTGTACTTTAATAGAATTTTTTCATCTCTTTCTTAGCCAGGCAGATGCACCCCGAGGCATTTATGCCTTTTTCTTTTATGAAAAACATACACAGATGTCATAGATTGTTTTAATGCAGAATTCAGAAATCTGAAGGTGCATATGAAACAAATAAGTAGCTCTATTTCTTATCTTAATTAGTGCCCCCTTGATGGTAATTTAATACAAAGGTTAAAAATACAGAGCAGCTAATATGGCCTAACTTTGATCCTGATTGTGAATTTGGAATTCATTCTGGCAGACAGGAGCCTGTGCTTAGAGCAAGAGTTGCAGTCATATTGTGATACAGTTTATAATCCCTACTTCTCCTTCATGATGGAGCAGAGTTGGTCATTACATTCAGGCTGCCTGCATTTTCACAGGAGCACCATGTTCGGTATATAGTTGGTGCTCAGCAAAAATGCTATCGCATTTTAGAAAGCATAATTCTTTTTTTTCTTCTTTTTGGTTACGATCATGCATCTCCGGACTCTAACCTTCAAAATTTGGGAGTTCCCCAAGGTGAGGGTCTTAAGTTATTTATTTTGTATTTTATCTGGGGTTTGTTTCTAATGAGATTTATGACAAGGACTCTCATTTCCCTACATCCCAGTTGTTCTCCATTTTTGGGTTTCTTTAGTCTGCTCACTACTTGTGTTTAACTTCTTTGTCCCAATTCTGAGTTAAGACCCTTCTGTTCTTCCATCCACAATTTCACCAAAAATTTTTAAACGAATTTTCAAAAACACCTCTTCTATTGTTTACTTTAAGACGCTTTTCTCAGATTGTTGGATTTATAACACGAACACTTCTACCTCTAAGAATGGTGTATTTTATGGTTCTAGGCCTCAGGGAATTACGTTGAAAACTGACACACATATCACAGAAAAGAGTGACTACTTTGCTTTGCCTGATGCAGTTGGGCATATGAAAGGAATGAGTATACTATAAAACTGGAAAGTGAGGCTGGATTATATTTGATTTTGTAAAGTAGAGAGTTGCTGAACCTAATCGTGCAGGAGGGTAGTCATTCTGAGATGAGGAGGTTGAGTATGCCAGCACAGTTCTTCCAGCAGGACACATAGAAATACCAACAAAAATATTTACTGCCTGACTGGGTGGATTGGAATGGGAGTATGGAGGGCGGAACTACCATGAAGGCAGTACTATAATCCCGGTGAATATAATGCCAGAATATCAATGGTGGCAACAGGAATGTAAAGAAAGGGGTAAGCTTGTTGGGTAATCTTTTTCCTCTTTATATATACGCGTGCATGTGTGTGTGTGTGTGTGTGTGCGTGTGTATGTTTTATGATACATTCAACACGACACTCTCTTGATCCTCTTCAGCCCAGCAAGGAATATTCCACTATTGCCAAAATGTAAAGCATCATAAATGTTCATCTTCATAATGGTTTTGTTTGTCGAATTTAAACCTCTATTAGCATAATCATTTTTAGAAGGTTAGTTTTTAGATAAGAACTAGATCTCTAAAATTTGAATTGTATTGAACTCATCAGAAGATCATGGACCGATACAGCTAACTCATTTAAACTGTTCCAGACCTAGAGGTACACGTGGTGTATGCGTAACCATCGGCCCAGGAGGCTCAGTAAGCAGTTCTGTCTAGAACCAAGAACACGATTTGATGGTCAGGTCGATGGACCGTGTTTGGTATTTCTGGACTACTGCACATAGATGAGATACCTTGGTACTCTGGATAAAAATGAGTTAACACTAAACCCAAAATAGAAAACTACATGTACACCCGCACAACAAATAACTTTACATAAAATTTGTTTATACTACAAATAACAACACAGGGAGTGATTTCCAAAATATGATGTTGATTCTCGTGTGAAAAAGAATCTCCATCTCTCCAATTGCATATTTGTAACCTATATTCATTGCTAAGCATGAAACATTTTCTTAGGTCTTCGTTGGGAAGTCCAACATTATTTTCTAACTGTTCTTTTAAGAAAATACTTTAAAATAGTTTTATATATCATAAAAGTATTACATGCTTGTAGATTTTTCTCATAATATCTGTAATAATTCTCAAGTTCACTGACCTCCATCAAATTCCTTTCTAGATGCTTTTTTCCCAAATTACCAAGTATGTTTTAAAATAACTATCATATGAAATAAGATCTACGGGTTTTAAAAAAACTCAGGGTATTATCTTCACTTCAAGAGTCACAATAAATAAATAAATGAGAAAAATAATTTACAATATAAAGAAAAATATTCACGATGTCAAGTAGCACCAGCACCAAATTGCCCAGGTGTTTATCAGAGGGAGCAATTACTGCTTTCTGCAGAGCTTCAGGAAGGACCTCAGGAAGGAGAAGGGATTTGAGCTGGTCCTATAGGATTCAGAGGCAAAAAGAGTAAGCGGGAGAAAGCATTCCAGGTGGGGAAATGAGAGAAAGGCTAGTGAGGAAAAGCTGTCCTTTCAAGAGAAGTGAAGAAAGAGATCCCCCACCATGGCAGCCTCCCACGTTTCCTTTAGGACAGGTGTTATAGGACTCTGCTGGGCCATTCAGTTGCTCAGGTGGAGACCTGAGTGGGTTGGGAGAGGAAATTTATGAGATAAAGTCAAAAAGCCCAGTAGAGACCATTTGACCTCTTCCCGCTCCTCAGCTGAGTACTTCAGTGAACTCTGCATGGCCATCTCCCAGTTATGTGACCCTGGTCCTAGAAGGGGCTATAAATGAGTCAGCAGAGGGACCAAAGCAAGTGCATCCCAATGCCTAGAAAAATGACCTTAGCCCCTCTTTCACGGCTGAAGTTCCAGACATCAGCTTTGTCTATGATGTCCGTGTGCTTGGGTAACACTGAGGCGGGTCTTCCGTCAGCTTACACCAAGATGAATACAAACTACAGTTCTTTCACAATTAACTAGTCATCTAACCTTGCTATTGGAAGTCTAGGCACTTTACTTGCTAGTTGCAATTTCTTTCTTTTTGTAGAATCTGACAGATACTATTTCTAACCTGCCATTCATTCAGTTAATAAGAGTTCTTGAATGCTAAGTATGTATTAGGTATTCCAATATTTGGGGCATTGCAAAGAAATAAGACATCATCCTGCCCTTTAGAAGCTTCTAGTTAGGTGAAGGAACTATGCAAATAGATGATTACCATATGCAAGTAATAATAGTGTTTCAGAGTATCCAGTGTCAGCCAAGGAGTTTGACTGGCACTGAGTAGATACCATTATTACTCTTCTTGGAGATAATCTCCTATCTATGTGTAGACTGTAGCTGACAGAAAATAATACTATGCAGAGACACTGGAGGAAAGAGGGAAAATGGGAAGGCTATCTTTGGGCTAAATATCTGTGATTAAATTTTACCCAGGACTTTAGAACAGGCGATAAGAGCAGTGAGTGGAATCCATGAGTATTCCACTTAGAAACTGACTAATGAGTGACGCTGTTAATTACAAACAAGAGTGGCGTCATCACGTGAGGAGAGTCCACAAGCTGTGTTGTACAGCAGTGCAAAAGGATGGGCAGGCAGGGTAAATACTGATTCTTCAGTAAAGCCACCCGCCATTCCTCACTAGGCTAAGGCAGCGGGAGGTCCCATTAAGCAGGTTAAGGCAAGTACAGCTGTCTCTTCTACCGCACATCTCAAATACGGCATGTCTACACTTTGCAGAGAAAGTACATGCAGTATTTAGTTCTACTACACATGACTTGTTGGGATCACAGAGTTATCAGTTCTAAGGAGTCTGTTTCAAGTTGATATAATTACAGTGCATTTTGGTCAATCATGTAAAACAGCAATTTCCTTCTTCCTCTCTACTACATTTCAGCAACTTAAAAGGTTTCTCTCTTGGATTGAAGCTTTACGTCAGCATTATTCCAAGCTGCATTCTGGGCTAACAAATTCTCTCTACGCCCGGGGAGACAATTTTCCAGTTACGTAATATAACTCTTTGTAAAATTACAAAGGCAAAGCCACACTACTCTTGATTGTATTTAGAAGAAAAGGTTGGACCTTTCCATTGTCCTAATAAAACCAGCTTAGACACATCTGGAATCTCCATCTGAGAAACTTCTCTTATTAGAATGAAAACCTGCTGCCAAACTGGCAAATGGGACAGTGGAGTAACACTCGAGAAGTATTCAGTGCCTGACGTGCAGTCAGGATGAACCACAAAGAAAGGCATGTGGCTCAACCCCTATGTACGCCTCATTGCCCAGGAGCCAGCAACCCCGTCTGCTGGGGTGCCAAGCAGCACGGTCGTGCAGACTCCTCCGAGTGGAGGGAACAGCCCTGTCATCCACCGTGCCATAAACATGAAGGGAGTTACTGTGGTAACCACCAGGGCAAAGAAGGGCTGCTCAGTGTTCACAAACAAATGTACAAGCATATTTTTAAAAGCTGAAGAATGTTCTCACTCACTAAACTATTTATTTTTCTCCGAACGGATCGAGAACCATTACTATAGCCTTTCCCACTGACTTAGATGTGTGCTTAGTCGGTGATACCAAACTTCAGACTAGTCTGTTGTTGATTCTTGGCACAGTTAGAAATGCCAGGTTAGGCATTCAGCTGGTCTGAGCACTTCTTAAGATATGCCATAAAAAAGATACGTCTGTAAGAAATAAAATGACTTTGCTTGCCTTAAAAGCTGTAGGATGAGGTTTTTTTGAAAATTTCAAAATCGCAAATTTATGCAATGCCTTTATCTGCAAAGTAATTTTATATCTATCATATTTTTAAAAAATACTGATGGCTGATGGCATCTATATTGGGGAGGGGAGGCTTTAGGACACACATCTACAGATACACGTATATGCATCTATGTATGTGTATATGTGATTTATAGTATATTTATATGAAGGGTGGCAGTTGAGTTGCAAAGAGTCAGATTGGGGTAGATGATGACATCTGTCCTGAAGCTATGTTCACATAGCACACACTCTGCTTTTTAGTTTGATCATATGATTGTTTGCGGTGCTTTAGGGTAGGGAACTGATGGAGATTCGGGAGGGGGCGAAAGCCATCCAAACCATCCCTTTGGTACTGCCATTGATCCCGAGCAGAGCAGCAAGATAGGAGAAGTTTAGCTCTGGCATCATCTCCAGGTCATTTTCCAGTTCAACAGTAGGCTTGTGCTCTCTCCTATCTTCCCCTCTTCAACTCCAGCTCAGAAAAGCATTCACACCATTTATCTTTAATATAGCTTTTCAAATGAGATGCTATCTCTCAGATTTGTCTGCTGTTAAAGGGATTTCCGCTGTCAGAGGCGAGGTAGACAGGTTTGTTTTGTTTTGGGTGGAGATGCCACCAAAGATAGTCCTGAGTGATACGTTTTCCTGAGTGGAATTGTATGCTACCCTCATGCTGTGGGCTACACACAAATTCCACCTTTCTGTCCGAGGTAAGGACCTGAGGAGAAAAGAGACACAGACCAGGAGCCACCAGTTACAATTTAAGTGTAGCCACGAGTAAGCAGTGAAAACTAGTGAGGTTTGCAGCTTAATCCTTCTTGGCCTTTCTCCTTAGCAGTGAAATGGGAGAGCAGACATTAGAGGACACTTTGACTTTGAAGGGACAGTGACACACAGACTTATAGTTGAGTTTGTTAGCCATAAGAAAGAGGAAGCATTTCATTTTGTTTTGTAAAGCCCCAAATTCCATATTTTATAGAGGTGGGGAACAGCTAATAAAAATTGTACACTGACAATAAGTGGTGAGGAATCTAATGAAACTCCCTGCCAAGATCTTCGCAAATGTGCTATGAACCAAGATTATTAGTAATTACCAGAATGTTACACATGCTCCTTAATAAACACTTAAGAAACCCACTAATGAATCAAGAGATTAACAGACTAAAGGTTTGCAATTACAGAACACATTAAACGGATAACTGTGGGAAGATTAAGTAAAGATTTTAATTCACTGTAATTAGCCTATCTTACTGAAATAAGATGTTTCTCCTATGGAGTATGTTTGCTTTCTTACTGGTTGGTTGAGCATGGCCAAAGTCACACTGAACATGCAAAGACATGTCTGAGGCTTTGAAATGTGGGTGTACACGCCTACCTTACAGACTTTGGGAAAAGGCCCTAGGAAGCACATCTTCAGAACAATTCCCACCATGTATATTTGTTTTCTGTACTCTCAAAAGTCACCTTCCACTGAGGCTGCCCCAAGAGAAAAAAAATACCCACTTTCCACGAAAGACTAACCACTGAACTCAAGGGGGATGGGGTCTCTGCATTTGTCACCCCTGCAGAAGACCACGTCAGATGGTGGAGAGACGAGGCTGCGACCTAGGAGATGATTCCAACAGTTTTCTTTAGCAGGTGCTGGGGAGAAAGGTTTTCTTTGAACATTTCTCAGACAAATGTTGGCTGTGGATATTCTGTTTTACTTTAGATTAAATATAACAATAATCCACGTAACACTGCCTTGGCAATGATGAGCACAAGAGTCTTTTAATCACGTTGGAAGGGTGCGGTTTACAGTTCTAGACAGATTTCTGCCTCAACATTTCCTGAGATTTCCATCTGCACAAGAGGCAAAGTGAAGAGTTCTGGGGACATAGAGATGAATAAGCCACAGATCTTGTTCTCTAGAACAGAACAAACAGGTGGAGGGCAGGGAGATGTTAGTAGTTCGTCATAAAATAAGGCAGAATACAGGGGCACCTGGGTGGCTCAGTGGGTTAAGCGTCTGCCTTCAACTCAGGTTATGATCCTGGGGCTTAGGATCCAGCCTGATGTCTGGCTCCCTGCTCAGCAGGGAGTCTGCTTGTCCCTTTTCTTCTGCCCTACCTCCTCCCCCCTACCCCCCCCCCACTCATGCTCTCTCTCTCTCAAATAAATAAAATCTTAAAAAAAAAAATAAGGCAGAATACAAATGTTAAAGATTCCGGGATAATTACTGCAGATAAAGTAACACATCTTGGCAAGGCCACAAAAGCAAGGGAAATCTTCAGTGCCATGTAATTTTGAACACGCTTTTGGACAGAGCCTCAAAAATATTATCTCTCTGAAATATCAGATCAACCCAGATAGCCTGATTATACTTTAAGTAATTTCCTGTGATCCCAGACACATCTAACTGCAGTCTCCTTTCACAAGGCAGGGAGATTTAAAGTCTGATATGCTTTGTACATTTCACAAATCACACTTTGACTATACACTTCAATATTCTATAAATGGTTCATCGTTTTGCCAAGCACAAGTTTTGTTACAATAAACATTTACCTGTGTGTCTCTGATTAGTGTGATGAAATAGATCTAGCCTTGTACATCTTACACAATTATAAGACATATGGTATTCCTGGTATGTCAAATCTGCAAAATTTGACATTGTAAGATGAACCATGATAAGACAGTTGATTCTACCATCTGGCACACGTTCTTCCAGTTGTTTATGTTACTTATGGGATAATAACTAAGAACACTGACGATATAATTCTAAAATTTATTTTAATGACAATATGCTAGTTAACAAGTCAGAGACAAATGATCATTAGAAATTACAACCTAAATCTAATAATGTTAAACCACAAGCAATAAAACAGGCTAATTGACATGGCTGTATAATTAAAGTGCTCCAAGCATAAACTGGTCTCAATTAAACACAAGCCTGACTAGCATGACTTTCAGTATTTTGCTTTGTAAAATACATGTCACAATATAAAATAATGCTGATAATATAAAAATATAGGGCTGCCACTTTTTGAATATACGTGTGTATGTATGCATATATTTAATTAAACTTCATATTTAATGTCGACAAATGACCAGATGCACCTACCTATATTTTCCCAAGTGCACTGATGTAGGCTGGCCATTACAGTGGTTAATTAGCATGAAATCAAATTATACATGGGCAGGGAGGGAAGGATGGATCACAGGTTGGAAAATAACCCATAAGCAAGGTAATGAGAATAGAGAGGGTGACATCAGCTTTAGCAATCAAGTACTAAAATTACTATAGTCATGACGAGTATCGTTTTCACATATTCCCAAAATAATTATAGTTTTAAAAAATTTGACCCCCACCCCCCAAAAAAAGTCAGCTATATTCTTTCTCTCTCCAATCCTCCCCACCTACCTCCTTGGGTCAACAGGTTTTCCTAATGTTCATCAATAGTACCTACTGCCTGGTGACAGAGAACCACAGGACATCATTC